>NW_024426996.1:13555719-13875112 GCF_017311325.1 Ursus maritimus | reverse complement strand
GCAGGTCCTGGTACACCAAAACCCGCAGATAGGTGTTGATTCAATAAACTGATCTGTATAAAGCCTATGTGGGGCTGGAAGGGTATTTATTTAAATTACTCAGATTTTTAAGGAGTGTGTTTAATACTACTTTTTATCCTTGTGAAAATTCTTTTTTTTTTTTTTAAGATTTTATTTATTTATTTGAGAGACAGAGAGCTAGAGAGCACAAGTGGGGGAGAAGGAGAAGCAGGCTCCCCGCAGAGCAGGGAGCCCGACGGAGGGCTCGATCCCAGGACCCTACAGTCATGACCTGAGCCGAAGGCAGACACTTAACCAACTGAGCCACCCAGGCGCCCCATGTGAAATTTTTCTTTGAAAACTCTTATCCTAAAATATCAAACCTGTCGGAGCAGTTAGTTTTTTTAAATGTCCCTTTATTAAGAAAAGATGTTCAGTCATGAAAAATAAAAGAGATACAAGTGAAAACTACACTAAGCTATCGTATCTTGTCTATCAGGGTGGTAAAAATAAAAAGTTTAACAACATGTTTTATTGATAAGACTGTAGGGGACGAAGTACTTTCCTACATAGCTGGCAGGAATGCAGAATGGTATAACCCTGTGAGGGGGGTTTGGCAGTAAGTAGCAAAATCCCATTTGCATTTGCTCTTTGATTCAGCCAGCTCACTTCTAGGAATTTATCCCCAAGATACACTGGCAAAAATAAGAAAAAGGTATCTACAGGTTTATTCATTATAGACTAAATGTAATAGCAAAAGGTGAAATAATCCAAATATCATTAGGAAGTTGGTTTAAAAGAAATCTGGTACTTTGGGGCACCTGGCTGGCTCAGTCAGAAGAGCATGGATCTCAGGGTCCTGAGTTCAAGCCTCACATTGGGTACAGAGATTATATACATACACACAAATAAATAAACGTAAAAAGCTGGTACTTCAACATAATGGAGCATTGTAAAAGCATAAAATGAAACGAAGACTTTATTTTCTACTTTTGTGTGATCTCCAGGATATATCATTTTTTAAAAGTAAGGTACAGAAGGGGCACCGGGGTGGCTCAGCCAGTTAAGCATCTGATTCTTTTTTTATTTCTGCCAGAGATTTTATTTATTTATTTATTTGAGAGAGAGAGAGAGAGAGAACACACAAGCAGGGCAGAGGCAGAGGGAAAGGGAGAAGCACACTCCCTGCTGAGCAGGGAGCCCAAGGCAGGGCTCAATCCAGGACACTGGGATCAAGCCATGAGGCGAAGGCAAACCCGTAACCGACTGAGCCCCCCAGGTGTCCCAAGCATCTGACTCTTTATTTTGGGTCGTGTCATGATCTCAGGGTCCCCAGATCAAGCCCCGAATGGGGCTCCTCGCTCAGCAGGGGGTCTGCTGGAGATTCTCTCTCCCTCTGCTCTAAAATAAGTAAATAATTCTTTTAAAAAATATCGTCAAATATAGTAAGGGAAGAATATGAAAATGTATATGCATTTGCTTATATTAAAAGAATAAGTAATAGATAACCCAGAAGCTGACGGGGGGACAAAAAGAGAAACTAGACTTTCCTGAATATACTTTGCTTTGTGGCTCACCTTGGAACTGCTAAACGTTACACATAATTATAAAACAGAATTGAATCAAAATTGTGGAGGGTGAAACCAGCCCTTAAAAGTGGGAAGCAACAATGAACAAATGAATCTAATAGTTTCTCAAGCTGGTGGGTTGTCTTTACTGATAGGAATCATAGTCTGTCCTTGCTTTGTGAACACAAATTTCCATTATCATGGTTTTAGTAACACCAGTCCTGAAAGGCGGTGGTTCAAATTTCAGTTAGCACAGCAATTTCATAAAGTGCAAACTCGTTCATTACTCTACAAATCACTGTACAAATAACAAAGGGCTTCATGATCAGTAACCAATCATGTCACTTCTTTTAAAACCTGCCCGTGATTGGTCGCTGTAGTTGTGTTGGCTCCTTGTCTCCCAGTGATAACCCCCTGGGGCATTTCTCATAAATGGATAACTGAAAGAGAGAATTGGCCAACAAATGGGAAAGTGCAGAAAAAAAAAGAAAGTATGCTGAGAGAGAAACGCTGAGAAGTGTCTGACTGGAGCCAGAGAGGAACGCAGGGGACAGGTACTTACTGACACAAGTAAGGGAAGAGGTTGTGATGAGGAGGAGGCCGGTGTCCCGGGGGGTAAGGTGCCTCAGAAACACTCACGTGAAAGGAACTTTTACTTCACCGCATTGAGGCAAGTTCACCACACTGACAGAGCCAAGGATAAAATGTTGGAAGTTGATCCATACTTAGGAGTATGACGGTTTGCCCAGGTGTAGAAGAGATGTCCGATTTGTGTCGTGAGTTATGAGACAAGAAGGCACGCACCGTTCAGAGTACTCTTAGAAAGTTTTTTATTTTTTAAACAAAGAAATAAAACCCTTTAATTCTCAATATGTTTAATGTTCTAAATTTTAGTTTTATTTTTTATTTGTTTATTTTAAGAGAGAGAGAGTGTGTGGGGAGGGGCAGAGAGAGAGAATCTTAAGCAGGCTCTGCGCCCAGTGCAAGCCCAACTTGGGGTCTCACCCTGACCCCTGACCCTGACATCATGACCTGAGCAGAAATCAAGAGTTGGATGCTCAGCTGACTGAGCCACCCAGGCGCCCAAATCACAGCATATTTAATACTAGTTTAACTCTATTTCCCTATAAACTATCTCATTTATATATTTTTATGTTATTTATATATAACTTATATGTTACTTGTAAGTTATATAGAAATTATTTCCCTGTAAACCTTTAGACTTATAGCATGCATTTTTAGTATTTTGACAGAAAGTTGTAAAGGACATGGAACAGGGGCATCTGGGTGGCTCAGTTGGTTAAGCAACCGACTCTTGATTTCTGATCAGGTCACAATCTCAGGGTTTGGGATTGAGCCCCACATCAGGCTCTGCGCTCAGCCCAGGGTGCTTAAGATTCTCTCCCTCTCCTCCTGCCCCTCCCCCCACTTGAATGCTCTCTAAATAAATTAATAAAATCTTTTTTAAAAAAAGGACATGGAACAATTGTAATTTCATTTTTTAAGATTTTATTTGTTTGAGAGAGAGGGAGGAGAGAGTGAGTGTATACACAGACTGAGAGGGAGAAGCAGGCTCCCCACTGAGCAGGGAGCCCAAGGAGGGGCTCAATCCCAGGACCCCGGGATCATGACCTGAGCTGAAGGCAGATGCTTGACCAACTGAGCACCCAGGTGCCCCAACAATTGTAATTTTCTGCATTGATTATTAAGATTGTGTTTGCAGAGTTTCAGCTTTTCTCGAAAAGATTTTATTTATTTGTTTGTTTGCGAGAGAGAGCATGAGTGCAAGCAGAGGGAGGTGGCCTGAGAAGCAGACTACCCACTGAGCAGGGAGCCTGACGTGGGGCTCAATCCCAGGACGCTGGGATCATGACCTGAGCTGAAGGCAGACGCTTAGCAGGTTGAGCCACCCAGGTGCCACCAGAGTTTCAGCCTTTTTTGGACCTTCATTACTCTGCAAAGTGAAGACTATCTGTATTTCAAGTGACTCCGGTGACAAACTGTAAACTGTTCTCAGCAAACATGGTTAGTAATGATAGAGGTATTGTTATTGTACTGTTAGGAAACAAAATTTTCAAAATCAAGGAGGGTAAGTAAAAAGACTGTAATCCTAAATTTAATTGAAAATATCAATGGAAATTAATGATGCGTATTATCTTTTTTAAGATTGCATTTTTGTGGCACCTGCATGTCTCAGTTTGTTGAGCATCTGGCTCTTGATTTTGGCTCAGGTCATGCATGATCTCAGCGTTGTGAGATCGAGCCCTGCATCGGGTTCTGCACTGAGCGTGGAGCCTGCTTAAGGTTCTCTCTCTTCCTCTGCCCCTCCCCCTGCTTGCATGCTCTCTCTCCTGAAATAAATAAATACAATCTTTTGTTTTATTTTTAATTTTTTTTTAAAGATTTTATTTGAGAGAGATAGCGAGTGATAGTATGAGCCTCAGGGAGGGGAAGAGGAAGAAGCAGACTCCTGCTGAGCAGGGAGCCCGATGTGGGGCTCCATCCCAGAACCCTGGGATCATGACCTGAGCCAAAGACAGATGCTTAACTGACTGAGCCACCCAGGCTCCCCTAAATACAATCTTGAAAAAACAAATAAAATTATGTTTTCTTCCTCTGTCTCTTGTGGAAAAAACAAACAAAAAAAGCCTAAAAAATGGCCAATCCAGCAGCAGGGCTCTCTCCCAGATCCCACAGTGTGGATTTTACATACCATTTCCCAATAAAAGGAACCAGGACTCTTGGAAGTGAAGACTGATTTTAGGTCTGGGTCTAGAAATGTGTAAGATGAGCCTACAATTTCTCATCATTACCAGAAAGCAAAGCACTATTCAAGACTACTCAGGTGATAACAAAGACTCCAGAAACAACTTGAAGGGTTTCCCAGCAGCCGAATGGCAGCATAAAAGCTTAAAAGAGTAAAACTGTGTGGATTAAAACATATCAAATATGTTTAAACCTGTGGATTTAAACCGATACTAAAAGAACAACATCCATTAATCACCTTTGGAAAATGGTAGGGAACCAGCTCATGATTTTTAAAAAATGAAAACAAAG
The DNA here is from genome assembly GCF_017311325.1 of Ursus maritimus. NCBI lineage: Eukaryota > Metazoa > Chordata > Mammalia > Carnivora > Ursidae > Ursus > Ursus maritimus. The sequence goes on along the minus strand of NW_024426996.1, from coordinate 13,870,487 downwards.
TATCCAGCATTTATCCTAGTTTCCTGAGCAAACTGGGTAACCAAATAAGGAGGAAAAGTTACTTACAGGAAAAATTAACAAATCAGGAGTGATAGCATTAGAATATTATCATTTCAGTATTTACATTCTCAAACTGAAAGGCAGTGATCACCAGTAGCTATGATAATATCATTAGGTTAAAACGTGGTGAGAAGCTTTTCAATGGGATAGTTTAGAGTGGTGATAACACCTGGATCCATTATTTAGTGCTAAGATTTTTTTTAAAAAGAGGTAACTGTTGTGTATCCTGATGTGATTCAGTGGGATGTAGACAAACCACCTGTGATAGTCTTTCCAAAAGTTTGGACAGGGATCTGGTCCAGCCAGTTTATAGGAAATACACTGGACCATGAAACACGTTAAGGACACTTCCTGCATGCTGTCAGCAAAATCCATAGCCTGAGAACGCTACAGGAAGTCATCTTTTTTTCCCCCAACAAATCTGTAGGAAAAATATATATATATATGTGTGTATATACCAACAACCATAAACATATGCGTGTGTGTGTGTGCACGTGTGTATCTCCATAAGTCTCTGGGTAGGGGGGAAAATCTTTGCTATTTCCTTTAATTTAATAGAACACAAAAATTCTAGTCACTTCACTTGGAACAAAGAATGAGGAGATGGGCAAATTAACACAAAAAAGTACCCTACTACACCTTTGTGTATCGACAAAAAAAAGCAATACAATAAATACTCAGAACTTTCCTAAGTTGTCAACTATTAAAATAAAAAAATCTAGTGTTTTAAAAAAGTTTATTCCACTGGAGGGAACAGGGAGGGTATTTTTGGTACTGTAAATCTCATACACTCACACATCCATATTGCTTAGGTTGAAGAGAGTGGAATGAACACAAGAAATTTCTTCCACAAATTCTTTCTTTCAGTACCCAAGTTTTAGTGGGGGGGTGGGGCCGAGAATCTGGGGCAGTCTCCACACTGAATGCAGAACCCAACTCGGGGCTGATCCTGAGGAGACTGGGGTCATCACCTGAGCTGAAACGAAGAGTCGGGTGCCCTCCCAGCTGAGTCGCCCAGGTGCCCCTATTTTTATTTTTTTTAAACATTTTAGATGGGACGATAATATTGTGGTTATGTTTTTTAAGGAAATCATATTAAAGTCTGTTTAAACCTGGGAAACCCTGGTACTTGAGTTTCTTACCAATAAAATAAGAGGATTAGATTAGTTGCCTATCTTGTTTTTTTCTCTGCTTCTTATGCAATAGCCACTCCCTCTTGTTTTCCTCTTGGAATCTTATACTCTTAAGTGCAAACAGTAGTGTTGCATGTGGTTAAGTCTATTTAACACTGTACCTCTGTGGGCAGGGACTCCAGGGCTCAGCCTGATTGGCCTGATTGATCCTAGGCCCTAGAAAACTCCTCTGATTTTTTTTCCTGGCCCTTTGCCCTCTCCTGAGCAGGGGCTGACATGCAGTTCTGAGCTTTGAGCGAGGGGTCCAGCAGGAGCTCGACAACACAGTTTATGGACTGGGCCGAGTCAGACTGGGCTGACAGCTCTCTGTGTGGGAGACTTCATTCGTCAAGAGGTGGTAACTCCCATCCAGGTGGAAACCAGAGGCAGTAACCATTGTAGAGTAGTAACAATTTGGCACTTCTTGAAGGCTTCACGGGTTGTAGAAGATAGCCACTCCCCTTCAGTGCAAGCCATCAGCACCCCTGCTTTGGTAATATTCAAAGAGCCTCGGTTAGCTGTTGATGGGAAAGAAGTATGAAGAAAACACAAGGCCATGGGATACATCTCGAGAGAGCTGTTCAGGAGAGTTCGTGTACAACACAGCTGCTTGAAATCCCAGGTCCCCCGAGGGCAGTTTCAAGCTGCCCACAGAGAGGGCGCCATCCATGAGCAGCACTGCTGGCCACCAGCAGTAAGCAGAGCACAAAGGAGACACTTGCCAAAGATGCTCGGGGAACATGCTGAGAATAACGTAGGAGCGTTAGGAAAATTGTTTGTATACAAAATGTTTTTTTGTGTATTATTTTATCAGCTGGGGTCCGCTTATTTAAGGTCGTTGGAAATATGTAACTACATATATGGCTCCCTGCATCTGTGCATTTATTAAAGGAGAGAGAAGAGGGGTAGAGAGGAGAGAGAAATGCTGTTAGTTGAAATTGTTTCAGCCAAGTTCTTGTTCTGAAAGCACTTTCTCTTCATAAAGTGATTGTCCTAGATGACCCCACCATCAATAACTGCATTACTGTTACCCCTCAAACTCGGTGACATTAGCTTACAGCTTTGCAGACTTCCTGCTGGGATGGAGGCGGGCCTCTCTTAACCACGTCATCATGGCGGAAAACTCCAGTGTTTGTAGCACCTGACACATCAGGTAAAAACCAGGACTGGTGTTCCATGTTTACTTCAACTCGCTTTTTTAAATATAAATATCCTTATCTTTAGTCATTAAAATATGGTAGATGCTCTGGTCCCAGATTTCGAATTTCTTTTTTTTAAATATTTTTTTTATTTTAAGTAGGCTCCACACCCAATTTGTGGAGATTGAGTCACGTGCTTTATGGCCTGAGCCAGCCAAGTACCCCTAGAATTTCTTTCAACCCCAAATACTCGTGGAGAACACCAAACCAGACCAACTGTGGTAATAAATCCCTATTTGCCTTTTGCAGAAGCCACCTAGCTGAGTTCAAAAGTAATGTCAAATTTGGGAGTACTGTGATGAAACATAGCTAGATGTCAGGAAAAGTATTTCCTAAAAGACTGTAAAAGTGATCCAGTGACTGACGGCTCGACAGTGTAACAGTAGCTTCTCCAGAGGCTGCTTGGCATAGTGATTAAGAGCAAGGGTTCCTGGAGCCAGGATGCCAGGGTCATAGCTCAGGCCCACCACTTACCAGCTGTGTGACTGAGAAAATCACCCAGCTCCGTGGGCCTCACCATCATTATCTGTAAAGCAGGGCTGGTAAAACTGGACTTGGCTTAATGGCTTGTGGTGGGAATTAATTTAATACGGGCAAAGCACAGTATACTGTGGGGGCTCAGCAAACAGTCACAATTCGTATCCCTAACAGAATTACTGCCAGCACCTTGCTTGCCGCTGTGCCCAGGCTTTGGTACTAGGACTGTTACTGAACATCTCAAGCACGCATACTGAGGGAATATTGGATTTGGGAGCAAGTCATCTTTCTGTGAATTTCCAAGTGGAAGCAGTTTAGGGGTCCATTAAGTTGTTAATCATTTGAAGGCACGAGGCCAGCTGGCTTTGAGGTGTTAAAGGCCACTAACTAGTCTGTCAACTGGGAGTAGAGTTCCCAGCTGAGTTCTCACCTTGACCACTGGAAACTGGATGAGGTCTAATTGGATTAGCCAGGAAGTCGCCTCCTTTCGGAGACTATAGGCACCGCCTGTGAACTAAAACTTTTCTTAAAGGAATCCTTAAACATGATGCTTAAAACGAATTAACTCCATAGCTTAGAGATCCTTGATCATGAAGAGGTATAATTGGTTATTAATCAACTTTTTTTTTAGATTCATTATATTTTCAGGATACTTAGGACATAGAAAAATGCCCTTTCCCGCAGTTAGTAAGTGCTTTGAAGACAAAGAGTTTTTAAATCTCTCCTATAGGGTTATGCAGGGCTTTGGACATAATGGATGCTTAATAAATGCTGCTTTGATTTCATTTTAATCTTCCTCTTTTGAGTGACCTAGGTAGGAGGCAGAGCTCATGACCTCAAATGAACCCCCCCCCCCCATTTTTTGGAGAAGAGCCTCTGCCCTCCAATGGAATGCAGAACTCGTGCCTCAAATTAGGTTTTGAATTGTTTGGATTCAAACATTTGCTAGGAATAAAAACACATTTGGGACAGGCCTGGCTGTCACAGACAAAGGTCAGTAGTTGACCTCTTTTTATGTGTGGGGAGATGAGCTCTTAATGTCATGTAAGCTGCAATTTACTGATCATTGTAGCTCGTCTGGGTATGTAAACTTTTTTTCTCACAAAAGGAGAAAACAGCCTGCAGAGATAGAGAAATGTTTCCTCTCTTCCAGTTCTTACATCCTTCCCTTTTATGTGTGTATTCAGGAAAATTTGAGGGTATTTTTTTTAAATATTTTATTTATTTGACAGAGAGAGAGAGAGAGAGAGACAGCCAGTGAGAGAGAACACGACCAGGGGAAGTGGGAGAGGAAGAAGCAGGCTCCCAGCGAGCAGGGAGCCCGATGTGGGGCTCGATCCCAGGACCCTGGGATCATGACCTGAGCCAAAGGCAGAGGCTTAACGACTGGGCCACCCAGGCGCCCCAATTTGAGGGTATTTTGAAGGAATGGCAAACTCCCCAACTCATAAAGGACTTCACCAAAACATTGTTTGGAGATTATTGTTTTAGAACGAATATCAGGATGATATTGGTCACTTGTCTTTGAGAGTAAATTCTTAAATCTTCTGTATTTCACAGTATAGTGCTTCTCAGACTCTATTGGGTGTATGAATCACCTGGGAATTTTGTTAAAATGTAGATTGTGATTTGGTAGATCTGAAACAACCTAAAATTCTGTATTTCTTGGATTTTTTTTGTTGTTGATTTTACTTATTTGTCAGAGAGAGAGAGCACAAGCAGGGGGAATGGCAGGCAGAGGGAGAAGCAGTCTCCCCATTGAGCAGGGAGCCTGATGCGGGACTCGATCCATGACCCTGGGATCATGACCTGAGCTGAAGGCGCAGACGCTTAACCAGGCGCCCAGCCACCAGGCACCCCAGATTCTGTATTTCCAAGCAGCCTCCCGTGTAGGGCAGTTCTCAGTTGGACATCGCAAGGCTCAAAAGTAGAGGTTTTCAAACTTGGCTTCACAATATCTGAGGACATTTAAAAAATACTGACGCAGGGGTCCCACCTCCAGAGAGTACTTGGCCCAGGTGTGGCCCCGGGTGTCAGGAACTTATCCGTCTCCCCAGGTGATTCTCAGGACAGTCAAGGCATTGAACCAGTGCCTCGTCTGAAGGATCTGAATTGTTTCCATTATTAGTTCACATCTGTGGCAAGTACCTGTCTTCAAGTCACGTCCCCTGTGTGCGTTTTAAATTGTTGTTTTCTGTTGTTGTCTCTCCCTTCTCCTTTGGACGCCATGTTTTGAAAGAGTCCCTCTGCTAAAGAAACTCCATTTAAACAACTTTGCTGTTCTCCTATTTTTAAAGTAATCAAACCACAGAAGCTTGTCAGTCAGACTTCCTGGTGAGCATGAGCTCCCTGGCGTTACCACACGCAGTTGGCAGACGCTCCAGAAAGGCCCACAGCAGAGGCCTGCACATACTTTCCACGGGCAAATATGTGATTTCCTCTGGACTTTCTGAAGTGTCGAAAATCGTTCACTGATCTCCGGTTGTGGACCTCGGTCGGAGTCCCGCGATTACATAACGAGAGAGCTCCTCAGGCTCCACTGGTGGGGGCAGGGCTGTCCCTCGGGTTCTGGTGTAGGAAGTGGTCTCCAGCTGCCACTAGCGGAGCTCTTCACGGTCCTCTGTCTCAGTCATTATCTGTCAGCTGCGTTATCTTTTGGCTGCCTTTCCACTCCGACGAGCACACATTCCCCTTGATCCTTTCCCACCTCGTGACTTGATACACAGGAGAGCTAGGAGCTTGTGGGAGAGCACGAAGGTTAAGATAGCAGGGGAGGCTGCAGCGGCTGGGATTTGAGACATGGTAGGGGGTCTCCAGCTGGAGAAGGGGGAAGGAGCATTCCACCGAAGAAAATATACTCTTGTGCAAAGACGGCTGGCAGGAGAGGCGTCTGGCTGGAGGGTGTTTGTGGTGATAAGCCGACGAAGCAGGGGAGGGGGGTGGCAGATGAGAAGGGCTGCTGGAGTTTGACCCAGCGGGGATGGGCGTTGGATGTCCCTGTAAGAAGGATGGTCTTCATCCTGGAGGCCAAGGGCAAGGCATATTGTCTCTCTTCTTTTTCTTTTTTTCCACAAGAGAGTAACATCTGATGTGTATTTTAGGAATGATATATTCTGGCAGTAGTGTTGAACGCTAAGTGGGGAGAAAGGTTGGCAAGAGAAAGAGTTCTTAAGCTATTGAAAAAGCATGATGATATATGAGAAAGAACCGGAACTAAGAGAATGGGAGGGGTTCTAGAAGACCTTGTGATTATTTTTAATTTCCACAAGGAATTAGATGACCAAAGTGTCAGCTGGGAATAGGTACAAGATTGACTCTAAATAGAATTTGGTAGTTATTAGCCCTGGAGCAGTGGTTTCTAAACGTGAGTGTAAAACAGAATCACCTGGACTGCTTGTTGAAATTCCAGTTGTTGGGCCCCACCCACACTTATTCTGATTCTGTAGGCTTGGGTGGGGCCTGAACATTTGCAAAAGAATGCAGGAAAGGAGCAACAGGAATCTCGAGGGAAAATGGAAGACAAATAGCAAGTTGGTAGAACTTAAACCCAACCACATCAATGATTAAAATACATGACGGAACATTTCCATTGCAAGGCAAAGATCCAGCGGACTGGACTGCGCCCAACACAACACCCTTACAGTAGATGCATTTCATTATATTTTAGATTTATTTTAAATATAAAAACATGCAGATGTATAAGAGAAAAGGGGAGAATAAGAAATACCCTCAAACACTAAGCATAAGAAAGCTGGACAGCTACAGTAGGATCAAGAGGGCGGAAGTAGAATCAGTGGATGACGGCTGCAAGGAAGCCAATTTCAGGTCTGTGCAGCACAGAACTTTCTGGTCTCATCACTGGCCAGCAGTGGGAGGGGCTGCCTTTTAATTACAGTAGATGTCCATGGAGATTCGCAAACAGACTAGGAAGAGAAAGCATTCTTGCATAGAGATTTGGATTAGATGACCTTGGTCCCCTTTCTGGAACTAAGATTTGATTATTGTTTGTTTATTTATTATTAATTTTTTAATATAAAGTTGACTTTTTAAAAGATTTTATTTATTTATTTGACAGAGCATGCGCAGGTGAGAGAGCACAAGTAGGGGGAGCATCAGAGGCAGAGGGAGAAGCAGACTCCCTGCTGAGCAGGGAGCCCGAAGGGGGGCTAGATCTCAGGACCCTGAGACCATGACCTGAGCTGAAGGCAGCTGCTTAACTGACTGAGCAGAGCCATCCAGGCACCCCTGTTTATAGTTTATTATTTATAATAATTTTGATTGTTTGTTTTAGAGACTAGGAATACAGATACGTATTCATTTTATAATACTTAGAAAATATTTAAATGCTCAGAATAAGACAAGATATTTGGGGGTGCCTGGGTGGCACAGCGGTTAAGCGTCTGCCTTCGGCTCAGGGCGTGATGCCGGCATTATGGGATCGAGCCCCACATCAGGCTCCTCTGCTATGAGCCTGCTTCTTCCTCTCCCACTCCCCCTGCTTGTGTTCCCTCTATCACTGGCTGTCTCTATCTCTGTCAAATAAATAAATAAAATCTTAAAAAAAAAAAAAGACAAGATATTTGATCCTTCCATCCATAAATATCTATGGCTAGCATTTTGGTACAGAGGCCCAGTCAATCTTTTTAATACACATATTCAATTACATTTTGATGAAGTGGGTTCCTTGCAAGTGCACCATATTGCAATTGCCTTTTTTTTTTAACTTTTCACTGTATTATAATATCCCCCCATGTCATTAAATATTTTTGTAAAACAGGAGGGCGAAAGTGTATTCAACCCAGGGGAAGATGATGCACTTAGAGACTAGTTGTATAAATTGAAAATAATAGGGGCGCTTGGGTGGCGCATTTGGTTCACGCATCTAAGTCTTGGTTTTGGCTCAGGTCGGGGTCTCAGGGTTGTGGGATTGAGCTCTGCATCTGGCTCCTCGCTGAGCTCAGTCGGCTTGAGATTCTCCCCTCTCTGGCCTTCCTGTTGTGCACGCCTGCATGTGCTCTTTCTCTCTGAAAATAAATAAAAATCTTTACATTGAAAATAATAGAGAAGCATTTCAAATGAAGAGATCCCCACCCCTGTACCCCTGCACCCCTGCCTTTTTACTATCTCAGGAGACCTCTGTGATTTAGGTAGTGATTACATACAGAGAAGGAGCCAGGGAAAGGGCGTCACTGATCTTTAGTTTGGGTAATGGATACTGGTGGATAATCAAGGGACCAAGGGGAGAGGAATGGGTTGGATGGAGTTGGGGTCAGATTAATTCTGGCCCTGTTGAGTGTGAGTTGCTGGGGGTCACCATTTGGCCTGTGGCCATTCTCAGGCCGACTTTGTCTCTTTCCCGCACCTCTTTGCCTTTTTTTTTTAAAGGTGTCACTACCTACTCTGCGCACCACCTGTTACTGTGCACACTCACTGGTTTTTGCTAGTTAAAAATTTAAGGAAGCAGGTGTTATCTTAAGGTGTTTATTGCTGTTCATTACAGTTAAACACATTATAAAGATAATGACATTTTTTAGTTTTGTGTTACTCATGTCCCTCCTGATCTGCTAATTGGAAGCCCTTTTTAAATTCTGCCTTCTGCTTTTATTTGCAAGAATGGAACCAGCTCTAGCCTTCCTCTCAGTTCTTTCCCATCCCTTCTTTGGGGAGGGACACATTGTCTTCTTTATAGAGAAAATGCCCTTTGCAGACTCAAGCAGCCTCTCAGGCTGAATGACAGGTGTCTCTTGGCATTGCCAGGGTGAGACCCTTTTTGCTAAGTGAATGATCCATTTTGGACAGCCTTCCAAGTGCCTTTTTATACCCAGGATCATGTTTCTGGGTAGCTGGGAAGAATGAACTCAGAGTTGTGGAGAGAGGTTTGGGCTGAGTGAAACTTCTGGAGAGTCACTGATGATATTGTCCAAGACCACATACAGAGACTGAGAGTTAAGTGAAGTTTTCCAGTGTCTTGTAATGAATTCTGGATGTATGAGCAGAAAGAATTATAAAAATGAGTTCCCCCCAAAATACAGTGGCATCCTAAAAGTCCACAGAAGAGAGCTTCAAGGAAGGTGGTCACTGGCATCACAAAGGAAGCCAACTACTCTTCATTTAGGAAGTTTGGCTAGGATGGTAGGAGATTGGGTGATAGCTTTTTTTTTTTTTTTTTTTTTAGATTTATTTAGTAAGAGCTCAAGCAGGGGGAGGGGCAAAGGAGGAGAAAGGGGGAAAGAGGGGGAGAGAAGGAGACTCCCAGCTGAGTGGGGAGCCCCACGTGGGGCCCAATGCGGGGCTCCATCTCACAACCCTGAGATCATGACCCCGAGATCATGACCTGAGCTGAAACCAAGAGTCAGATGCTTAACCGACTGAGCCACCCAGGCACCCCAGGTGATAGCTTTTAAGAAGAGGAGACCGATATATGGGAGAAATGGCTGATTCTAGAACTGGGGTAGAGAAAAATAGGTGAGCCTGGTGCATCTTGTAGGACTGGAAGTTAGGGAAGTGCTCAAAAGACAAAAGGAAGGGAGCAAATCAAAGGGACAGAGAGCTAACCTGAGAGCACCCAATGGCCAAGTCTGGAACAATTTGATGAATAAAATAAGTCATGTAGCCCTGAATTAAAACCCAAAGGATAAAATAACCATGAGCGCATACTGATAGAAAGAAATGATTATGTAAGTTAATAAATGGAGAAGAAGCAAATCTTTCCCACGGAAGAATTCCAGATAGGATGTGTAGATACCAGCCATACTCTACGGGAGGTGGAGTGTAATTCCCTCCTTCCCTTGACTGGAAAACATCAGATAAACCCTGACTGGTGGAAGAGGAGAGGGGGACATTCCACAGCACACCTGGCCCGAACTCCTCAAAACTGTGAAGGTCATGAACAGCCAAGAAAAATGGAGATACTGTCACGGAGTGCAGTGTGTGATACCCTGGATTGCCTCTTGGAACAGAAAGAGGACATTAATGGAAAAACTGAATTCCAAACAGAGTCTGGAGTTCAAAGTAATATACCGGTGTTGATTTCTCAGTTTTGGCAAATGAGAAATAGTGCTATAAGATGTGAAAATGGGGAAACTGACTGGGGAGGTATATGGGAATTCTTTTTTTTTTTTTTTAAGATTTTATTTATTTGACAGAGAGAGAGACAGCCAGCGAGAGAGGGAACACAAGCAGGGGGCGTGGGAGAGGAAGAAGCAGGCTCCCAGCAGAGGAGCCTGATGTGGGACTCGATCCCAGAACGCTGGGATCACGCCCTGAGCCGAAGGCAGACGCTTAACGACTGCATGACCCAGGCACCCCGTATATGGGAATTCTTTGCAACTTTTCTGTAAATCGAAAATTATTCTAAAATTAAAAAAAAATTTTTTTAGGGTGCCCGGGTGGCTCAGTCAGTTAAGCAGCTACCTTTGGCTCAGGTCATGAGATCCCAGGTCCTGGGATCAAGTCCCACATTGGGCTCCCTGCTCAGTGGGGAGTCTGATTCTCCCTACACCCTCCCCCCCCCCGCGTTCGTGATCTCTCTCTCTCTCTCTTTCAATAAATAAAGTCCAAAAAAAATTTTTTTAAGGCGGTCTGTGTGTGTTTGTGTGTGTGTATGTGTGCGTGTGTGTGTATTGGGATGGGGTTTTGGAAGCTTGAGCTTGTTTGCAGGCTGAGAATAGGTCATTGGTATGGAAGGGCAGGGGTCCCGGGGAGGGGGAGGAGGGTTGCTCTCACAGTGCACAAGCAGAAGGAGATGTGGAAAAATGTAAAGCAGAAGTAGAGAACAAGACCTTCAGTGAGGAGCAAGCTGAAGTCGGGCCGTAGTCCTAAAGGTTTTTGCTTGTGTGCGCACTCCACCCACGACAATGAAAAATGGCAAGTCTTCATTTTCAAACCTGTGAAGAAAATCTTCCACCTCATTTCGTAATTCTGTATAGCTAGGTAGAGAAGGCACGGGCCTTGCTATAGGTTGGTTACCTGGATGTCTTTCATGAGGAATCACCCATGAATATTTCTTGATTTGAGCTCAGGGATTCTCCTACATGGATCTGTTCCTTTGGGGCCTCAGAGGTGTTTACGCCCTGGAGCAATGCACCTTTGACTGGGGGTGAGTGAGACGCCTGCTTTTCTTGTTCAGGTAGGGAAAGGCAAGTGAGAAGTGGACGGCAAGCCTGCAGAAGGCATTTGGAAGTTAAGGACCTTGGAAAGAGATTTACCTAAAACCTTTGCCCTCATGCTTCTTGTGAATTTCCTCGGACCCCCAGTTTGAAGACCACCATAGAGGACCCGAGAGATTTGGAGTAAAGCTTTGGAATAGTGCCCGGGAGAAAAAGAGGGTTTTCTGAAGACCAGGGAGGGGAGGACTGCTTTGCGTTGAGGTCACAGCTGACGGGGGCACCCGGTAATTTCCAGTGATGCTCAGGATAGTTTTTTCCCTGCTAGTCCTGCCCTCCTTGGACTGATCAGCTTCTCTCTCTCCTCCTTTGCCTCTTCTCCCTTTTCCTGTGTCTGCTTTATTTGAGATCTTCCAGTGGCAACCTTGAGCATTCCTTTGGTGAAGTGAGTTTTTTACAGTGTCCCCATTAAACAACATTCCATTGAGATGAAGTAGCAATTTTTAGGAGATTTGACCTGTGCAACTTTTAGACCCAAAGTGATATGAAAAAGTAGAATCATTGAATGACTGTTGTGGACCAAATGCATAGTACATTGAAGGAGGCATTTTACAGTTTGGATTAAGGTAACCTGTGTAACCTTTATTTTACCCCCCCCCCTTTAATTTCAACCAAGGTATGTTATTTTGCCTTCTAAATTTTTTAAAAAATTAAAAATGTAAATGTGTATATGTATACGTATATATGTATGTATATATATATATATATAGTGTGTGTGTGTATATATATAGTGTGTGTGTATATATATATGTAGTGTGTGTATATATATAATTGTGTGTGTGTATATATATATATATTTCTAAACATATGTCTGTATATTTTGCCAAATAGATAATGGAGCACTGGGAAGATGATTCTGTTTCATTCTTGGATAACAATATCTAGTACATATTTGTGATTGTACTTACGGTGTGTTATATATGCCATATATTGTTGCCACTACCTGTGTTCAAGTGTCATTTATAAAGGCCATTAACTTAAAGAGCTAATAGGAAGATACTCTTGTGATCCAGGAACATAGTTTATAGTTTGGATTGTAAACTAGTCTGTCCCACTCACCTTGTAAATTCTACCCTTTTATTAAATCGTGTACCTTACTTTTGGTTTTAGTGTACTTGGTCACTGTAGGATTAATTCAGAAAATGTGGATGATTAGCATTTTCTCACTATACAGAGAAACTTGTTTGTTGTGTAGATGATGTTTCGGTGTCATGTAACCTCTTTCTATTTTCATGAGCAATTCTTCCCTGCACTGGGCAATTAATAAGATAGCTCTGAGTTTAAAGGGGCAGTGAAGATTCACCAGTGGGCTTACCTCTTACTTGTAAGCTAAGCTGGGTCTATGAGCTGGTGCAGTTCGAGAATACTTCAGGTCCCAGCGATTCTTCTCCTGAAGTCTCCAGACCTCAGGGGGCTCCCTCAGTGGGTGCCAGGGAGATCATGAGCATATCAAAGTATAACAGACATATGCATGGGGATTTCTCCTCAGATTTCATCCGAAAACCCAAGAATTTTGTGCCCCTCCACCCCCTACCCAAAGGTTAAAAATGTCGTCTTTGTTCAGTTTCATTACTAATGAGCGAGTCTGTGGTTAGGACACAGTGGTGTTTTCAGAACGCTTGGAAGTCATAACACCCGTGTTTGTATTGCTGTACTGCAGCCACAGACAGTATCTGATTCCAGAAAATTTCTCTTGCACTTTCCTCTAGTATTTTTAGATCTGTTACAAGTCAGGTATAATCCCGCTTCAGTTTTAAATTACCCTCCCTAATTTACAAACAGTTTTGACAGCCTGGGTAATCTCAGGTGTAATGATGTGGTGATTCCCTTTTTCCTTTTGGGTTAACTGCTTGCTGTATTCTTCCATTTCTTCATATTTAAATAGTGCCAGAACTATTAGCACAGTTCACAGAGGAAACGTGTAATTGTAATATTACTGATGTTACTTTCCTAGCCTGTGGTAGGTGGAGACTCTGTGAGTAAATGCTCTGATGAAATACTGTTTCATCTTACTTAGATGTCTGATAGCAGCTTGTTTAAAGCACAGATGATCATAGTTGGTGTTGAGAAGAACAAGAGAAAAATGGCAAGCAGAAAGTTCTTAGGAGTAGACTTTTTCCCCTGAATTTATGCTTTGTTTCCTTGAAGGTTTATCACTCTACTATGGCAATAAGAATATATGCACGCAATGGGGTTTTATTGTTTGATAGAGATCTCTGACAATGAAGATAAATGCTGTCCAGCCATGATCCATAAAGTGATTCAGGAATTATAAACCAACAGTGAATCAAAAAGCTCTTAACATTATTTTCTAAATATGCATGACCTCGGTACGTGGTTCTCACTTAGAAGCAGACACAAGTGTTACTTGGAGAAGGTGCCGAATGCATATCCCTGGGACCTCAACCCATGAGGACTTTGATTCAGTAGTTCTAGGCTCCACTGTGTTTTTAACACAAGTCCCAGGTGATCTGACCATATTTTTTCAAAGCTGATCTAGGTGCTAGCAGGTTACCTGGGACTAGTTACAAGGATACTACCTGTAATGCAAGAGAAGCCATGATGAGTGTGGAGAGGTGACGGGGACAAGAAAGTATTAGCAAATGACATGGAACGTTTGTGCCCTACAGTTATATTGAGAACCCCAAAGAGTTTTATATATATGGGTTTATCTATTGATACTTACTGTATTAAAAATTAAAATTGAGGGACGCCTGGGTGACTCAATTGGTTATACATCTGTCTTCTGCTCAGGTCATGATCCCAGGGTCCTGGGATCAAGTCCCACATCGGGCTCCTTGCTCAGTGGGGAAACTGCTTCTCTCTCTGCTCCTCCCCTTGCTCGTGCTCGCTCTCACTCTCTCGCTCTCTCTCTGACAAATCAATAAATAAGATATTTTATAAAAAATTAAAATTGAGATATTTAAAACAAATATTTAAAATAATAATAAGCCCATTACTTGTCAATTTAAATACTTTCTTAGTGAAAACTATTTCCAAAATAAAATAAATTAGTAACAGTTATGGCATTATTTTATGTCTATGCAAATCTCTTTACTGTTAACACAGTAGAAGCTTAATACAATAGAAGGCAGCTGGATTCTTGTATATGCTTCTGTATTCAATGTGTTGCAATGTTGTTTTGGTTGAAATCTAAGAAGGTGATCCAGTCTCACACAGAAAAGGGTGGCAGTATTTTAATGCCTCCTTTGATATTATACCAAAACTAAACAAATCATATTTTCTTAAAGCTTAGTTGCAGTGTGGAATCTGAAATCCTGTCACTGAGGTTTTTTTGTTTGGTTTGGTTTGGTTTTTTTACTTTGATACATTAGAATCCATTGGTCTTACACTTTGAGTGAATCTTCTACGTGTGCATGACTTTGTACCAATTAGAAGATATCGGTCAGGAAGTTATGCAGATCTTCTAAAAATCACATTTATTTCCCTCATCTTGTTACTGGAGTGGAGCCCAAGGGTGCAAGAACACCTGACGGCGGGGCGGGGGTGGGGGGCGGTGGCGGTGGTTGGGAGCAAACAGACCAGGTTCTGCCACCTGCCACTAAAAATATCTAAAGGCTGAGAGAAGAGTGGTGGTGAAACAAGAAAGGAATTTCAGTGAGGTCAACACTGGGAAGACAGAGGACTAATGTCCTAAGAATGTCTCCAAAGTGCTGAGAATACTTCTAAGTTTATATGGGGAAGACGTGGAACAAAGATCAGTAGATACTCCAAGTGGCAGCAAAGGTCAGGTTGACTCTTGTCTTGGGGTCAATCATGTGGGGTCTTGCTGGCGTCAGGAGAGTAGTTTATTTCTGGAGGGGGTAGTTTTGGTTCCCATCACGGGATGTTTTGCCTGCGGGGTTTTTGCCGGAGTTAACAGATCAGCTTGAGGGAAAAACAAAGCCATTAAGAGGAAAAGGTTGAAGGCAAAATGGAGTCAGTCAGGGCAAAGACTGGGTCCTCTTCAAATCCTCACTGGCACATCATCATTCCATTTCAATGGAAGGAGGAGGGACGACAGTCATTTCTGCTGTAACTACTTCCTGCAGACCAGGAATAATGTCGACATTTTAGAATGCAAGATTCTGACAGGTTAGGAGAATTTTGTTTCTTGTGTCCCTGCTGAGGAGGACAGCAAGGGCATCTCTGAGCTAGTACAAGCGTGGGCTTCTGTGTGACAAATACAAAGTCAAACAACAACCAAAGAGAAGAAAAAGAAATATAGCAATGCTTAGCAGGGCATATTTCCATTTAAAAGGAATCGAATTTAGTCAGCTGCGGAAAGATCTAGATCTAGGGCATTTGTAACAGTTACGTGTTTGTTTAAATCTTTCTTGGCTTCAGTTATATTTTTTGAGTAATTTGGAATAGAGACGTAACATCCTGTTTTAATGACAGTACAGCTTCCTCCTTTGGCTGCAGTCAAAATGTGAAGGACCATCCAGTTTTGAAGGGCTTACCTTTTGACTTTGTGTGGTTTCATCATTTAGGAGAGTGACTGCATGCTGGGTCTGCGTAAAGGTGGCTGTTTGCTTCGCCAAAGCCCCCCACGTTGATAGAGGCAGCTCCTGGGACAAACATGGCTAAGGGATAAAACCATCCAGAAGCCCTCTCTGCCCGATGTGGAGCTTTAACAATATCCCAATTATGAGAAATCACTGGGATTTCATTTTAATTTAATCAGCGGGAGGTAACTCACCCCCAAGTGCATTGACTAATCCACTCATAATGAAGGTAAGGCCATCCATTATTTCCACAAGTCCATAGCTAACCCCATAGAGTGGGGGTACACTTGGCTTTTAAGGAGTGATTTTTGCCATCCCAGCCACATAGCTTGAGATGATCTCTGAATACTATTTAAGTTTTTATTATGTAGGGGGGCAGCTTTACTCCATTGGACTTGCTCAGCAGTTAACTACTCAGTTCCACCATGTACTGCATTTCCCACATGGCGGTGGGGTACGGGTTGGGGTGGTGGTGGTGATCTGTTCCTTTACTAAAGCAAACACATGTTGGGGAGCTGCAACTCTGCACTAGGGGAGCAAAGTATACCCAAAAAAATATTCAACTCCATCTTGTATTTCCCCAGGGAGGTCCTGTGTGACCTGGGTGAATAATTTGAGAGAGCTAGTCCGATGGGCAACCTCACGCTTAATGTGACTGAGAAGGGAGTGGTAAGAACTCCTAACGAGCAAGTGCCTCCCATTATCCAGCTGTTCAATCATATGCCCATGGGTCCTTTTTTATCCCCCACAGAGTAACAGGCATGAAGATTGTCTGTATGTGAGTTATTGTGGCAATTTCTCTGAAGTTTACCTCAAGTTGTATAGGTTAGGTGAGCAACAAACCTTTAAAGACAATCAAAACTAGAATCTAACATCCACAAAAGTGTGTTATTGAGACATAATTTTTCTCTCTAAAACCACCCTCATTTCCAACAAAGATAGCCAAATTAAGACTAGTTTTAAGACTAGTTTTTAAAACAAGTCCAGTTTTAACAAACTTGGCCTAATTATTTACATAAGCACAGCAAGAATAATAATTGGCCATATAAATTCTTTTAAATCTGTTTTGCTGGAACTATTTTTAAAATTTCACACAGAGAGAGGGAGAAACAGGCTCCCCACTTGTCAGGGAACCTGATTCGGGGCTCGATCCCAGGACCCTGGGATCATGACCTGAGCTGAAGGCAGATGCTTCACCGACTGAGCCACCCAGGCGCCCCTTGCTGGAATTTTTTATAAGGAATTTCAGATTGAACTTTTAATAGCCTCTCAAGGTGAGAAGTCAAGCCAAATACTTGCTGTCAGGTTCTACTGCAGTACCTGTAGATTTGGGTAAATTCCTCTCTTCTTGAGGTCCTCCAAGCATCGGAAGAGTCCTGCATATGCCCGGAAGTGACATTCCTTACTCATTTGGTTAAGGCTGCCGGGAACTCTGTAAGCAAAGTATCGGAGAACATCTCCCAGGGGGTCTATTGGCTCCATAAAGTCAACGTCAGTTCCTTAAAGCTGTCTGGTCATATCTGAGTCTATGTTTGTCTCTCTCAAATATGACATTCCACTCAAAGCCCTGGTAATATAACCAGTGTTTCCAGTGGTGTTCCATTGCAAGGAGAACAGATTCTTATTGAACTTATGTAAACAATTGTAATTGTCATGAAAGAAAGAATACTCATGGAGAGTTTCTGAATTCTAAAGGGTTCAGATAGGGAGAAAAGATAAATATTTTCATTCATTCACAAAGGACTATTTTATCATATTTCTGTAGGTCATAGATATTTTAAGAGAAAAGTTTTCCTTAAATCTGGAAGAGCAAACAGAGAACCAGCAGTGTTTCAAAGAAGAGTTATAAAAACTATAATCATCTTCCTCAGTTCATTCACTTCCTTGTTATTAAATCTTGTTCTGTTTGAATGCAACTTTTCTGTTAGTTTTGGAAATTCTTACCCAGTTTAGTTTCGTGATCTTAAGGATATCAGAAACCTGTATTTGTCAAAAGTCCTTTTCATGAATTCCCTTGAAACACATTTTGCAAGAGCCTCAGAACAATGATTGTAAATGACAAAAGACTCAAAGATGGACCTGGTTAAAGATCTGGTGAGAGTTATAACGCATTATAATGCAGTTGACAAGGTAATCCAGTTCTTTTTGTGACACATGGCATTTCCATAAGTAGAATGTCAAGTGATGACCTTATACCAGGACATGTTGAAACTTTAAGAATTTCATATAATTTCTAGGACAGAGGGGCGCCTGGGTGGCTCAGTTGGTTAAGCTTCTGCCTTCGGCTCAGGTCATGATCCTGGTGTCCTGGGATCGATCCCCCCACCCCCCAGTTGGGCTCCCTGCTCAGCGGGGAGCCCGCTTCTCCCTCTGCCCCTTCCCCCTGCTCATGCTCTCTCTCTTTCACTCTCTCTCAAATAAATAAATAAATAAATATAATCTTAGAAAATTTTTTCTAGGACAGTTATAGCATTTGCCCATGCAATATAACCTAAGAAGGTTTATCATCATTTGTTTGACAGTGCTTCCCATGTAACTTAACATACCAAATAAACAAGCCTAATTAGTCAAAAAGACTTCATTTTGAATTTGAATTTTGGGGAAGTTTTGTTAAAAACCTCAGGTTTTATTTTTTTAATTTTTTTTAAACCTCAGGTTTTATTTATTTATTTATTTTTTAAAAAGATTTTATTTCTTTATTCAACAGAGATAGAGACAGCCAGCGAGAGAGGGAACACAAGCAGGGGGAGTGGGAGAGGAAGAAGCAGGCTCATAGCAGAGGAGCCTGATGTGGGGCTCGATCCCTTAATGCCGGGATCACACCCTGAGCCGAAGGCAGACGCTTAACCGCTGTGCCACCCAGGCGCCCCTAAACCTAAGGTTTTAAAGCAACATGCCTAGATAGAATTATAAATCATTATAAAACATAACATTTAATCATCTATGTAACCAAAATGGCAATAAGAGATTCTACAGAAGGTTACATAGTTGCTAGCAAAACTTAGCACCTTTAATAATGAGAAGTTTTGACCTTCTTAAGTAATCAAAGACCTGATAAAGACAAAACATAGAAACTTTGGTTTTTGGGGCACCTGGGTGGCTCAGTCGGCTAAGCATCTGCCTTCAGCTCAGGTCATGATCCCAGGGTCCTAGGCGATCCCTGAGTCAGGCTCCCTGCTCAGTGGGGAGTCTGCTTCTCCCTCTCCCTCTGCCTCTTCCCCGGCTTGTGCTCTCTTTCAAAATAAATAAAATCTTAAAAAAGAAAATCCAATTCTAAAACAAAAGGAAAAAGAAAAAAGAAACTTTGATTTTCTGGGCAGGTAAAGAAAAAAAAACTATAATTTCTTATCAAGAGTAGACCAATAATCTAAGAAAACTTTGTCATATTAACAGAAAGAAAAAAAAAAACCCCAATTCCAATCTTACACCAGTGTCCTTTTAATATTCATTCATTCCAATCGTAGTCCTGAACACGCACAAAACTGTTTTCCAAAGATTCCCCTTCACAAACCTTCCACAAGGGTTTGTTTTTTGTTTTTGTTTTTTACATTCATATTTTATCCTAAGTTTTCTCTCCCTAACTGGTCTCATTTTGGGGCAAAATTACTTTGTTTTCCTCAACAAAAATGTACTCCCATTCTCCTAACCTTTCTTAATCAAAAACACATCTTACTTTCCCTACACAGTGAGTTGCTCTCCTTATCGTGTCTAGCAGTCTTAATTACATGGATCAGAATTTTGACTCTTAGACCCTTAGTCTCCAGTGAAAACTTAAGTAGTAACCGACTGTGAACTGTTACACCAGAATTCTGTAGGTTGGCAAATTTATGAATATATTTCATAATTTTTAGGAACGTGTTTATTCATAGTACAACTTTCAGTGAAGCATAAACTATGTTTACTAGTAGACCCAAGTATCTTTAGTTTCTTTGTAATAAGACAAGTTTAGTAATTAATGTTTCAGTATTTTATGTTATTTGGAAAAGACTTACATATACAATGAGTTCAAACCAATTTGTTATTTAGCGAAATTTCAAAGTATTAGGTTACCAAAGATTTTGAAAGCTATTTAAAAGTTTACTGATAGGGCGCCTGGGTGGCTCAGTTGGTTAAGCGTCTGACTCTTGATTTCGACTCAGGTCATGATCTCAGGTCCCGTGTCTGTCTTGGTGCTCAGTGGGAGTCTGCTTGGGATTCTTGTGCTCTCCCTCTGTCACTCTCTCTCTCTCAAATAAATCTTTAAAAGAAAAAGTTTACCTGTAAACTTTTAAAAAAGATTTTATTTATTTATTTGACACAGAGAGAGAAACAACAGCAAGAGAGGGAACACAAGCAAGGGGAGTGGGAGAGGGAGAAGCAGGCTTCCTGCCAAGAAGGGAGCCTGATGCGGGGCTCAATCCCAGGACCCTGGGATCATGACCTGAGCCAAAGGCAGACGCTCAACAGCTGAGCCACCCAGGCTCCCCCCTATAAACCTTTTTAAAAAAATCTACTTGCTTTTAACAATTACCTGTGAAAACTTCATGAGAGAGACTAAATTAGCTGTCACGTTGAGTCATCTTTTTGCTGACAAATTGCAACAGAGATAACATGAGCTTATTTGACCTTTAGTGAACCATGGTAGAATGAGTTTTATATTTAATTTTGATAACTCTAAAGACATGTCTTTTTTAATTAAACCAACAACCTTGAATTGGCTTTCATACCAGGTATGCTGCACCTGTGTCCGCTAAAAAGTCCATCAGTTTGTTCCCCACTGTCCGTCTTACCTGGCGCTCCTGTGGGGAAATCTGAAGTGGGTGGGGTGAGTCTAGGGGAGCCCCTGTACTCCTTCATGCTGATTTTGAACCTCACATAGAGGGGGCCCAACAGCTTGGGGTGCTTTGTGCTCCTTGATGGTGAAGGTAGAAGGAGCAGGGGCCTATGGCACCAGGAGCCCCAAGGATAATAAAGGAGGCAGTTGTGCGAACCCAGCCAGTGGTGGTCCAGGACAGGAGGAGGGTGGGTGAGGTGGTGGCAGAGGCGGCAGGGGTGCCCCCAGCAAGGCTAGAGGTAGAGTCAAAGTCTGGACTAACTTTCCTTTATCTCCATCTCCTGTCTCTCCCTCCTGCAAGACAGGCTTTTCCTCTGGTTGCTTTTTAGCCCTCTGCATCATTTATTCAAAATATATCCTAATGGACTTTCCTTGGAAACAGAAGTATCTCCAATCTTCCCAGGCAAAAGTTCAGAAAAAACACAGAAGAAACAAAACTACCACTAAACGAAGTTCACAGTACCTCTGTTAGCATTCCTTCTTTCCCAGAAGTCGGGGCTTCACTGACTGAACCAAACAAGCTTCAAGACAAGCTAAGAGAGCCAAATCAAAACCCTTGTATAGTGGTAACTGAATGGGAGGAAGGAATCCAAGAGAGCCATTTAGTACCATCTTTCCTCTGAGCTTAACATACACATAGGCCAGGTAGTGTTACAGTAAAATTCCACCTTCTTTTTAGTCATAGGTTCATGGCTAAAAGAGACTAGTCAGCCAGTATTCTCCTTAGGGGGGTGTGAGAGGGCACAGAAATAGTACTTCCCATTCTTATACAAATTTCAAGAGACCTTACAAACACATATCCTGACTTCCCTACTTGCCACTCGTCCTTTCTCCTCTTCTAATGGTACCTCTAATGATAAATTTTATAAATTTCTTGTTACAAATCGTATGAGCAAGCCACACAAGCTCAGAATGGTTCCAAGGAGCTCAGAGAGCAGGGAACTAGAGAAGGACAGGGCCCAGCACGCACAATGGAGGAATTTACCAGGAACCAAATCTTTCAGGGCCCACTTACTCCTCAGTTCATTTTTCTGCTTCGCCAAATGTGGTTAAGGCAGTTCGTGCCTATCTGGGGCGGAGCGGAAAGGAGTGTCCCCAAAACAAGTTTAGGCAGCTGTAAGGGACTGTTCGCCTCACTCTCCCTGCCTGAGGTCGACTGTCACTAGTGCTGTCACTAGTGGCTGTCTCCAACCTGTCATCGTCACTAATTTGGGAAATGAACGGGTGAGCCCTGGCACCCTGCAGCCGGCTGCTCCATCTGGGAATCCCAAGAGGGCTGGACAAAACGGAAGCACAGCTCCTGGCCAGCTCACCTGAAAATATGTTACTGGAGCCCCAGGGTGCAAGAACACCTGGCGAGGGTGGAGGGAGGGCAAACAAACCAGGTTCTGCCACTCGCCGCTAACAAAATCTAAAGGCTGAGAGACCAGTGGTGGTGAAACAAGAAAGGAATTTATTTCAGTGAAGCTAGCACCAGGAAGACAGTGGGCTAATGTCCTGAGAACTGTCTCCAAGGTGCCGAGAATACGTCTAAGTTTATATAGGGAAAACGCAGAGCAAAGATCGGTGGGTACTCTGCAGCTGCGTGGCAGAGGTCAGGTTGATTATTGTCTTGGGGTCAGTCATGCAGGGTCTTGCTGGTGTCAGGGCAGTCCTTATTGCTTGAGGGGGTAGTTTTGGTTCCCATCACTGGATATTTTGCCCACTGTGTCCCTTGCCTGAGTTAACAGATAAAGCTGGAGGGGGAAAAAAACAGTTAAGAGGAACAGATTTGAAGGCAAAATGGAGGCAGTCAGGGCTATGACTGGGTCTTCCTCCAATCTCATTGGAAAAGTCTTTTAATTATTGGGAAGCTATCAGTGGCGGATGTAAAGTTTTCCAAAATGCTTGAAAGCTCAATTTTATCATTGGCAATACATACTGTCAGTTGTTTTCCTTGAGGAAACAGACTCACTTTGTTCACTTTTGTGAAGATGACTGCCAAAAACCCAAGTTCGAAAAACCACAGTTCATCATTCTTGCATGTAAAAATGGTAGTCCGTGAAAAAACAGCTGGTTTAGCTTGCAACTCAGTTACACCAGTACTTTTCTTCTAGACGATTGTACTTCACTCTGCAGGAGTGGAGTGGTCCTTGTGTACTTCTCATTTTGTCACAAAGAACATCAAAAAGACCTCTACTCGAGGCCTTGTTGAGGTTTAACAAAAGTAGTAATTCCTACTGCTTGCTTCATTAAGGACATTCGTAAAGGACACCTGCTGTAACTGCTGGTCTGTGGTGGTGAAGAATGCGGTGTTACTAGTTGTGTTTGCAGCCACTGCCTTGGTTGGCGCTCAGGCGCCTGCAGTTACCCCACAATTGCTTTTGCACCATTAGTGCAAATGTCAGCACAGTCAAAAAGACAGATCATGTCTTTGTGTTATTCTGTAGTTTTGACCTCTCAGAAGTTCTTCGGGACTCCCAGGAGCCACTAATCACACTTTGAGATCCACACATAAAGATGCATTGGGCCTTCCTCCCAGCATTGTATTTTTTCTTGCCAGCGGTCAACGTGCCTGTGTTCCGTGGCTTGGCAGTAATACAGTCTGGAGTCTGTGAGGGGGACAACAGTGTACCGGTTCCAGGTAGATCTGAGGAGTCTCCAGGGCAGGCATTCATTCAGCATTCATGTAAGAGCTCCCCATTCCTCCAGTGTGCTCCTGGAGCCCAGGGGATGCTGTGGCACAGCCTCCCTCCATCTCTGCCTCCCTTAAGGTTTGTCCTGCTTACCTGCAGGCACTGTTGAAATACCTTCCCCGGTCCTCTTAAGAGGACCCGTTTTCCTTTGTACTTCTTACACAGTGTTTACTATATTGTTGGTTTGCATCCTCGGTGACTGTGTTTTTAAATGTCAATCCCAAAATGAGTTACTGTTTACTTTGTAATCTATGTTGTCCAAAAAAGGGAAGGGCGTTTTGTTAATGTTTTTTTCTCAATGTAATGAAATCAAAACTGAAAGCGAACAAAGTAAAACAAGGGTGCGTTAGTTGCACATTTCCTGACTGCAAGCATTGGAATGATCAAAAGTAGCGAACGCGGTTTACTGCTGTGGCTTTTTTCCTTGCTCACTGTAGCCTCTTGGTGCCCAATATTCAACAAATATTCAAATTGGAGCTGGAGTTCTGAGCGGCCGGGTACTGTGTGTTCCCGCGGTGTGTTTGTACATTGTTAAAACCTGGCAAGAGAGCACTAGCCAGGAGCCTGCAGGCGGGGCTGGGCCGCGAACGAGCGAGCGAGCGAGCAGGCTGCGTCGGCACTCGGGCTAGGTGCCCCCGCCCGGCGCAGCCTCCGGCTCGGGCCGGTGGAGCGCCGTGCCCATTTAAGGAGGCGGACCATACCACCAGAACTTTCTTGACAGGGGGTATTCAGGCGAACGCGGACAACTTTCGGTGAGCCGAAAGACGATTTCGCTTCTCTTCTAACGCCGGCCCGAGTTCTAGTGCCGCTCGGTGGGGGCTGTGCGCTGGTGGGCTTTGGACGTGGGCTTCTTGGGTTTCCCTTCTGCGAAATCGCCCCGAGGGATCTCACTGGCTCTGAATTCGGACGCGACGTTCCCCGAGCTGGTCCAAAGTGTAGTTCGCCTGCAGAGGCCCCAGTGCCCGGATGTCCATCAGGATTAGTGCGAGCCAATACGGTCGGAGCCCGAGGCTGCGCTGAGGACGCCCGGGCTCGGGAGCAGGTAGTCCCGTAACACCGGGGAGTCGCGCTGGGGAGACCGTCCCCGCCCGGCCCCGGCAAATGGTGAGCGCGGCGCTGGCAGAAGGGCCGCGGGTTGAAGGCTCCGATGGACAGAAGTCCTTGAGCTCTGTAAACTGAATTATGGCAGCCCAGTCAAGGTAAGCCAGGCACCGAGAGAAACTTTTTAAATGTGTTCGTGGCTAGGGGAATTGAAGGTTGCGGGCAGCGGTGGGGGAGGGACGGTTGGGGTGCTGCGAAGACCGGCAGGAAGCAGCTTTGTCATTGCTTTCTCATCATTCCCGATGCTGTGGTTCATTACTTAATGTCAGATTTAAAAAAAAAAAAAAAAACAGTTGGGAGAGCATACTGGACAATTCCTGCAGAGGAGAGGAGAGCGGTTGAGTTAAAGTGAAAAGTTCAATTTCTACCGTCTTCCAAAATAATTGTTATTCTCGGAGGAATTAAGTTGTTTTAACTTGGTTGCCTTTGCCCAAATTTTTCATTTAGTTTCTTTGTGCACCTCCCTTTGGTTCTCCTGATTTGGGGGTGGCGGGGGGAGGGGACTAGTATTTTGATCGGAATTTTAGAAATCATTTCATGTAAAAACAGCTCGCCTTGGAGAAGGTGGTTGAGAATTTGGCTGGTGGGTGATCGAAAATTTGACTGCTAAAATGTATTCCACGTAAAACGGCACAGCTTGCGAGTATCTGCTGAGTAGGCAAAGACCGGGAATGTGCCGGGGTTGGTGAGGGGAGAGGATAATGAACTGCAGTTGCTGTCAGAGGAACGCTATTTGTAAGAACCTCCAGCTCTGACTTTCCATAGTTGGTTCCTTTTTTTTGGTAATGAGTGTTAAGGAGTGATGACAAGGCATTAGTGATCATTACACGATTCAGACTGAAGTGTGTGCGTTCATTTTAGTTGTGACAGCAGTTGGTGCTTAAGGGAAACTTAGAGTTATATTTAAATTCTTTTTTTAACTTTTAGTTTTACTAGAAAGCAGTTTGGTGTCACCTGTTTAAAGTAATAAGGCTCTTCAAGTTGATATTTGGTGGAGTACAGTGATTTGGGGATGTCTTCGAAGGCTAAATACGTTTCAGGTCTGAAAACTGAAAGAAATAGACTAGCTCGAATGCTGAAGTTTGGGCTCTATAAAATTCGAGACTTTTTCCTAAGAGGACTTTCTAGGAAGAGAAACAACTACTCCATAGAGTGTGCTATTTGCTTTATATATTTAATCCTCTCAACTCCATGGTTTATCCCCTGCCCCATGTTCTTGGTTGTTTTAAGAAAGGTGTTCTTAACTTGTGACCGAGTAGTGGGAAAACTTAGATGAGAAGCAGAAGTTGCATCTTCGTTTGCCAACCTCTAATGAAATTTAACTGCCAAGGGGGTCTATGGAATAAAGCCGTAGATTAAGATACCTTGGTCTAAGAAATTAAGTAAATACTATCCAACAGAACTCAATGATACAGAGCTGGGATCTGAACTCAGGTGCAAGTCATTTCAATGCCTCAGCTCTTAAACTAAGAGTAAAATGAGACAATAGCTAATTGGACACTGCGTGCAGTGTGCCAGGCACAGCTGCTTTAATTGGATTATCTCTTTGATCCTTCTCAGTCACTTAAAGAGGTAAGTACTTTTATTTTTCACATTTATCGTGAAAGAAACTGAGGCCCAGCCAGCGTGTTTCTCGCCTGAGGTCACATAGGTAGAGCAATGCCTGCCTGGGCTGCTCTGCAGCATTTCCTTACTTCCAGACTTCCCCTTTAATCCTTCAGGTGAGGTGTGAAAAGGGAACTGCAAAGCCTCAATGTAAGTGTACAAAAAGCAATGTCTGCTAAAAGTGCTTTGCTACAAAATGGAAAAATCTGAGTTATCAGTATGGTAGTTCAACTTGTTACTAATAGAAATAAGAGGACTGTATATATTCTGCTCTTCTACCTGGCCTTCAAACATGCCCTTGAACCAGGAACAAAGCCGCAAGGCCATGATGTCTGTGGTTTTCTTAGCCTGCATAATGGGAGTGTATCTCACAAGTTGTAAATATTCACTTTCTACAGTTACATCTGGATTGTGGTCTATGCTCATTGTGTTTTTCTTTCTTTCTTTTTTTTAAGATTTTATTTATTTGAGAGAGCAAGAGAGAGCATGAGCAGTGGGGAGGGGCAAAGGGAGAGGGAGAAGCAGACTCCCTGATGAGCAGGGAGCCCGATGTGGGACTCAGTCCCAGGAGTCTGGGATCATGACCTGAGCCAAAGGCAGACGCTCTACCAACTGAGCCACCCAGGTGCCCCTAGGCATTGTGTTTTGTGGGACAGTAGGTAGGTAATCTTTGAGATCTAAAGAGAAGGTCACACATAGTTTTGGATTTCAAGGAAACCTCAAGATGGGTCAAATTGTTGAGAGCAGTGCTAAGAGAAACAAAACCATCACCTCTGATTTATAATCTAGGGTAGTAAAATCCTGCCCAGGTGCCAGCCACAGTGTCTGTTTTCTGTCGGAGCAATTAGTTTGGATTGTTGGACTCATTGGCCCTTAAGATTCATAGCTCAGTTTGTTCTAAACACAGTTGTTTCATTGTGCACTATTTAAAATAGTTTGACTTTTTTTCCCCCTTAGTAGAAGAGGCAGATGAGAACTTAGATGAAAATGAATTTAGTGGCACTGACAGTGAATACATGAGATGGCCATGGCACTTCTCTGTCATTATTTGGCATTGCTGTAAGGTAATATTCTTCATTTGATACTTGCAGTTGGTATATGACTAATTTTTCTTGTGAATAGGCTAGGCAGTGTATTCCTTTTCTATAGTCAGCTCCTTAAGATGTTGTCTCACATTTTTAGTATCTCCCGCATAAGCTAGAAGTATTCTGAATGAGGGAGGGACTGCCTAAGTATTTCTTAGGTTATGAACCTTTATAAATTGAAGTTGACCAGTTCCCTCCCTCATTTTAAACCTTAAAGTAGGGGGGAAAGCCCCTAAAAGTAGGAAGTTGATTATTCTGTTTTGCTTTGTGGTTCATTGTTTTCTCCCAGAAGTGGGAGATATCTGTTGAATGAAAGGTCAGTTGCCTATGTTTTAAAAATTAGATTTTGGGTCAATATTTTGAAAGCATTTAATATTTGGTTTGAGTATTTGAGTTGTGGAGAAAGGCAGTCACTTAGAAATGCAGTGCCAGAGCAGAACATATATTATGCCTCAGCTCTCAGATTGGAACCTGTAAGTACAACAGATACATTGACTACTTTCTGATGGGAATTATAACAAACTTGCTTTCTTTAATGTGAAATAGTTACAGATCATGGCTTTAGTTTCCGAATTCTCATCTAAGGCACAGAATACTTTATAGAAGTATACAACCTGGCATGCCCTCTTTTGAGAATAGCTAGCCTATGATGGGGGGAGGGGTGGGTATGGAATCTCAATAGTTTGAAGATTTATACTTTTCTGTGAGGATTAGCTTGCTTTAGATTGAGCAGTGTGTTGATGGATAAAACAGAAGGGAGGGCTTTGTCTGGTTCCTCATCTCTGCTAACCCCCTCATTGAAGCAATCCTTGAATTCTAGAAAGGAGTATATACATACCTTCCTTCACCTACTCCCAGGGATTAATGAACCAGTTTTAAAATGCACCTCGAGCTCCTGGAGAAGCCCTGCTCCCCCCCCCCCAGGGGGGGAGTGGGGGAGTTGAAATTCTGTAGGAGAGTAGCATCTGGTGGCTGAGCACATCTCAGAAGAAAGCACTTTCAGACAAATTGCAAAAGGAAATTAGGTTTAGTCAGTTCTCCCACAGCGTTTTTGTTTGAATTTGACTGAAGTTAATGTTAATGAAGTTTAAAAAATAATAATAATAAAGCAAAGTCAGATTGTTCCCAAGATTATTATGAAGCCGGTTTCTGGTGGATCTCTTTGGTGAGGGAAATTTTTCCATTGCAAAAAGCATTGCTCTTAAACTGGTACAGAACCAGTTCTGCTCTGTCCTCTGCCCTCCTGATTTGTGAGCTACTGATTACGTTGGAAGAAAATTCATGAAAGCAAAGAAGCGCTGATTGAGTATGAGCAAATAGCAAAGGAGAATGCTATGGTATTTTGGAAAGTGCCGTTCAAGGGAGTGATTTCGAGAGGGAAATAATTTATGCAGTATTTTGACCCACTGAATGTCTTCATTTTTTCCCTTATGACGCCATTGTAAACAGTGTCCTTGACAGAAGAGAAACACAGACAGGTCTCTTAAGTGATTTCCTTCTAGTTCATCCTGAGAGCCAGCTGAGCTTCCTGACTCACAGACTACAGCTTCTTCCAAGATAAAGAAGGAGAACTGAGTCATTTTTTTCAGTCAGCTGGTTTATGGGGACGTTCTTTGGCAACGTTAATGCAAGTGATCTCTCCAGAGATTTAGGGGATTCTGTATGAGAGCATGAAAAGGTATTCAATAGCTGCTTCTGTACTGTTTTGAAAATGGAATTTAGTGAATGCTGCATTTAAGCAATTTAAATTTCATGTATTTTCAGTAATGAAAAATGTTATCTTAATCCTGGATAAGAGGGAAATCTCATTTTGGTACTGTCGTTTGGTTTGAGCCCCCAAATCTATATATTACCCAATAGCTGTAAAGTGGAGGAATTATAAAGCCAATTATCTTCATTGCTGCTTTGAGATATAACATACAATTTGATTGCTTCTAAATATATAAACTTAGTTTTCTATTAGGAAATTTCTCCATTTCGTTTGTTTTCCAAGATTGGCAAATAAACTTAATTCCAAAATCTTTTAAAAGAGAAAGTCCTGTGAGTTGTAGTGAGAACTACAACTGGTAGCGCATTCTGATTTTCTCTCCCTACTAGTTGGAAATAAAAATCTACATCTTTAGGACAAAGTTTCTTGGCTCAGAAGTACAAACGTAACAAGCTTGGATATCATAATCTCTGTTGTGGTTCAGTTACATTTTATTGGCATAGGGTGTGTGCATAACTTTTACAGCAGCTTAAATGATTACCCTTTTTACGTAAGTGAAAAAAATTGGGAGAGAGAAAGCTGTAGTATTTAGCTCTGCTTCAGGTTGTTGTTAATTTTATTATGAATATACATGTATTCATTTGCTCAGAATAATACAGGAGGTTGAATGCACAGTAATATCTTGCTCAACTATAAATGTATCAGGTGGAGCTTAGCTTTAGGCCTCAAGGGGAAAAATAAGATAACTCTTGGTGTTAATGCCCTAGAGACCCTAAAGTAAAAATTAACTTCAAAACAATCCCAAGTGCTGACTTTTTGTGTCTTGGCAATGATCAGTGTTGAGAATCTTTCCTCTGTGCAAACTTTTCCCCTTTCCAAGCTGTCCACAGTGAGTTAAAGCTTAACCCGATGGTCACAAAGCCAGCAGACTTGATATCCTGAAAGTCTTGTTCTCTGGTGAGAACATAACTTTTCTTGTTATGGTTTATTGGCTTTGTTTTTAGTTTAACCCGATTGAACAATCAGATTCTTAAGGCTGTTATTAAGCAGTAATTTGAGGTCAGGTTTAATATATTAAGAAGAATTCCAGTACTGATATCCTGTCAAAAAGAACTGAAGCTCACTGAAGGGACAAATATATATCGTCCATTGACACCTAAACGGCCATTAATTTGGTATTAAGTATTATATCTCCAAAGGGCACCCACAGTTTGACCACACTCTAAAAGTACCAAGAATTGTTGTTGCTCCATAATGTTGTTGCTCGTATAATGATGAATACTTGGAGGCCTATGGGCCACATGATCCTTTGGGTGGGCTGGAGACAGTTAAGAATGTAACTCTTGAGTCACTGGCTTGCCTGTATTTTACCCCAGATGATCTTGCCTTTCTTTTTTTTTTTTTTTTTAAAGATTTTATTTATTTATTTGACAGAGATAGAGACAGCCAGCGAGAGAGGGAACATAGGACGGGGAGTGGGAGAGGAAGAGCAGGCCCCCAGTGGAGGAGCCTGATGTGGGGCTCGATCCCGTAACGCCGGGATCACGCCCTGAGCCAAAGGCAGACGCTCAACCGCTGTGCCACCCAGGCGCCCCCCTGATCTTGCCTTTCTTTTTAGTATTGCTTACTGCTGGATTGGCAAGTAGACAAATAAAGGAACATTTTAGATGCAGGGTAGTCCTATTAAGTTCAAGGTTCTCAAACTTGATTAGACACTAGAATCACCAGGAGTGCTTGCCAGTGTGCTGATTCCACCCCCCGAGATTCTGATTGGACCTTTTGTGGAGTCTGTGTGTGAGAGATACATAAAGTATATCGTTCATTGCAGTTACATTTTGACTTAATATATGCTCATATATACACGTCCTCCGTCCCCCGTTGAAATAGACAAGAGGCTGGTAGGGAAAGTAGATCTCCATCTCTGTAAATTTATGTTACCTGTCGCAAACTGCAATTGCTCAAGTGTCCAGATGCACTAAATTTAAGAAGTAAAAGGAGAAGGAAGGTACTAAAAGTAATGCCCAAGTTTGATAATGCAGCTCTTTCCTAAGAATTGTTTCTTCCAAGAACCTGGATATGTAATTTGCCCATTCCTGCCCATTCTGGGCTGCTTCCCAAAACTATGAACGCACACGCTACACACACCCCAGTTTATCAGGCGGCAGATGTTTTTGTTCCCTGGGGAAAAGTTACAACTGTGAATCAGTCAATTATACCCAAACTCTATGAAACTGAAAGGTGGTGGTGGTGGTTTGTTTTTGTTTTTTTTTTTTAAACAAAACATTGCCTTCGTCTACTGTCGTTGAACAAATAATATTCAACAAAAATTTTAAATGGGTCTCCTACTGGGAAGTAAATGTTCAAATTATAGCAGATGTCAGTTCCTGTAACAAAATTCAGGAAACACTTTCTGGTATGTGGGTGTTGTAACTCTTCAGTTCTTGGAACTTTCCTTCAGGAAACTGTCCTGTCAGAAGGGGGGCAGTTGATAAAATATGGAGCACAATTCACAAACAGTGTCCTGCAGTGTAATTAAATTTTGATTTGGTGCATATGTTTTCTTGGTCACACTAGAGCCTGCTCTCTCACGTGACTTTCATCCTGGATCATGTGCATCTGGATAACTTGTTAAGTTGCTCCCCTTATTCTTGTTGCCTTAAAAATGCAGGTGTACCTGATTTACTCTGGGTGTGAATTTTTGGAGTGGTATAAAATTAACCAGTTCCCATTGTTTTGGGTAAAAGAATGAAACCTGTTTCCTAGTTTTGCAGAAATTGCTTGTTTTTTCTCCTGATTAATAAATTAATATTTTACCATAGACATTTCTAAGTAAGATGACCCATCTAGTAAGTTGGTAGCTTCAGCTGTCATGAGTCCATGATACTATGATTTTTGTGTGTGTGGTTTTTTTAAAGGAAAACAGAGCCTCTTGAGTTAATACGCTGAAT
Source organism: Ursus maritimus (assembly GCF_017311325.1). NCBI lineage: Eukaryota > Metazoa > Chordata > Mammalia > Carnivora > Ursidae > Ursus > Ursus maritimus. The sequence continues at coordinate 13,838,971 of NW_024426996.1, read as the reverse complement.
TTTAAATACTTTAAAAATTTTGTTAAAAGGGATATTGGTACAAAATTCTGGACAGTAACACATAGCTAACTCTCTTTTTTTTTTTTTCAAGTAACGTTGATCTGCAATTACACTTCTAGGAATTAGGTTTTTCTGTTATTTTATAGTCAGTGTATCTACCTTTACCCCCTCACTTCCCTTTTAGAGTTAAACCATACTTGTGCTAACTCTCCATTTAAAAAATTGTGTAAATATAAACCTTGTACCACAGGAAAGAAATTAGGCAGCCACATTTACTGACACTAGCATAGTAAAAAGATACAGTGCAACCCAGTATGTTACATTTGTTTCCAAAATCAGTTTCTAGCTGAAAATGTTGGAAAGAATAGAGAGATGATTGTTGTCTGCTTGTCGTGTTACTTGGTTTTAGTAAAATTCAGAATAACTGATTAAACATAGTTTTTTTGTTTTTAAGTGGGAACTGTGCCCAGAAGACAAAAAACTCTCAATTGGAAGTTAATAAAAGATTGAGTTTGATAATTTTGATCATTTTGCTGATAGTGTGCGGTTTTTTTTTTTGTTTGTTTGTTTTTTAAAAAATTTTATTTATTTATTCGGCAGAGATAGAGACAGCCAGCGAGAGAGGGAACACAAGCAGGGGGAGTGGGAGAGGAAGAAGCAGGCTCATAGCTGAGGAGCCTGATGCGAGGCTCGATCCCATAACGCCGGGATCACGCCCTGAGCTGAAGGCAGATGCTTAACTGCTGTGCCACCAGGCGCCCCTGTTTTTGTTTTAAATTTCATGACAGATGCCTTATTCTTGCAAATAGCTTCGTATTTTTCTTAACAGTCATGTTTTTCTAAGGATAAAGTGAAAATCATAGATTTACTTAATGTGGACTTTAATTCGTAGGCTTTGAAAAGATTATGACAGTTCTCATGATAAGCCTAGAATAAAACCTGCTCTCTTCCTGAGGTCATCCATATTCTGGTGGTACTTCCAAGGTGTTGGTATTATCTATTATTTCAAACTCCTACTTGGTCTTTCGGTAGCTTGGTAAATGACTTTTTTGACAGGAGGGGAGGGGAATAGCTTGCTTTCATCAGGATATATTCACTATCACCCAGATCTTTTATCTCTTATGTTACTTCTCGTTTTATGAATTTTTTTCTTAGCCCAAGTTGTTTTTTTTTTCCTTTACAACTTTGAGGTATATTTTACATATCATAAGAGTTGCCCATTTCAAGTGTATATCCAGTTATCTTTACTAACTGATACAACCATCACCATAAATCATTTTTAGGACATCTTGTCTCCCCAGTAAAATCTCTCATGTCTGTTTATAGGTAATCCCTGTTCCTAGCCCCATGCAATGGTCTTTCTGTGTGTAAATTTGGCTTTTGTGGGTACTTCACATACATGGAATGTTATGGTCTCTTATATCTGAATTTTTTCACTTGCATAATTTTTTTGAGTTTCATCTATGGCATAGCATGTTATCAGTTCTGTCCTTGTAATAACTGAGTAGTATTCTGCTGTCTGAATATGATAGACTGGTTGTTGTGTATGTGTGTGTGTTTATGGGGTAGGGGTGGCTATTATGATAATGCTCCTATGAACATTTGCATGCAAGTCTTTATGTAGACATACATTTTCCTTTTGCTTGGTTGAATACCCAAGAGTGGGATTCCTGTGTCCTAGGATAGTTTTATGCCTTTTGGAAAAACCACTACACTGTTTTCAGACTATATGTCCACGCTAGCCCATATTTAAACTGATCTAATTCAGTCAATTTTTTGCAGGTTATTTTACTATCTTTAGAGTCAGCTGGGCTGTGGAACTGGTGACTCTGAGATCTGATCAATTTTGCATTGATTATTAAAAAATAATGTGACGTTTTAAATACATATGGCTTAAAAACACAACAACCGTTTTTTCATAGAAATACTTTATAGTATTCCTAAAATTGGTTGGGTTTTTTGATGCAGAAACTTATATCAAGGAATATTTAAAGAAAACCAGATTAACATTTGAAGTATCAATGCATGTTTTTGTCAAAGTAGGAAGTAAATCTTCCAACACACAGCTCATAAACCCCGCAAATAGCTGTGTATATGTTTATAAAATATATATTTTATAAATATATATGAATTTTATATGTATACCATATATATATATAAATCCTTTATTTCAGAACTGCAAAATAGCCCTAGAAATTATTATATAATTGTGTAGTTTTGTTTTTTTTTTTAATAAAAACATTCAGGCAAAAATTAGCTGTTCCCATTCACTGCAGTCTTGAATGCAGAGATAGGTTATCTGAGTAGAGCTTCTGGAAATTATCTTTAAAACTTGGGTCCTGCCAGGGGAAGGTGGTGACCATATGCCCCCAATCGGTGGTGTGTTCCAAACTTCAGGAAAAGATAGATCTATTTTATGAACAAAAATACTTCATGAAATGCTCTGAAATTGTCTTTAGATGTGTGTGTGATGGTAGTGAAAGTGAATCATCTTTCCAGCACTCCCGCTGCTGTTCTGTAAAAGAGCTGTGAGGCCCTGGTTAGCGGTCTCCTACATGGTTGCCTTTAATGAGGCTGCCCCGTGTGCTTTCAGCTTTAGAGCCTCAACATTATGGCATGTTACTGGAATTCACTGCTTCTGGGTATTAATTTACCTATCCCTTTTAAAGATTATATCAGCATTAATAGCTTTATGACTGTGGCCAATTCACATACATGAACAGTGCTTTTAATATTATCCATATTATGTATTGATGAGTGCCTCATTGCTCACTGAGAGCCAGCCGCAGTGTGCAGGGCTCTGAGCTGGTTCAGACAGATATATCTGTCTCCCGACATGAAGAGGAGCTCACAACTGGTTGGGGGGTGGAGTGGAGGACAGAAAATTAAGCAAACAAACTGGCCAATGAAACAATCACAAACTGTTAAAGCACCATGACATAAAGCAAATGGGGTGTCGTGACAGAGAATAATGAGAGTGTGGAACTTGATCTCATGTCAGCCACAAGGATCTCTGACAAAGTTGACCTGAAGTGGAGAAAAAACAGGTCATGATGTATGTCAGAACTAACTGCCCTTTCAGAATATACATGGAAATAAGTGATAATAGTGAAAAGGATGGTGTTTTTAAACAGGGCAAATATGGTTTTAGGAAATACTGCCATGTGGCAGTTTCTTGAAATAAAAATTATTTTTGTGGATTAATTCTATCAAAACTCAGCCCTGTGGTTTTTGTTTTGTTGTGTTGTGTTTTGTTGTTTTTTATGAAGGCAAAATGAGTTCCATAACAAATTGTACTTTTAAAATAGAGACTCTATTTTCGAAGAGTTTTCCTTAATTGGTGCGTAAATATAAACAAGTTAAACGTGTGGAAAAGAAATTTGAGAGTACGTTTTTCTTAGTTTGGAAAGCCATCAAATAAGGATTGGCGATAGATTTAGGGAAGTCCCAGCTCAGTCCAGTCATAAGGAAGTGAAGATTTAGACAGTAAGGAGGGTATTTAGCCTGGCTATTAAATACAAAGGTTAATTTACAAAGCAACCTTTCATGCATGTGAAGGACTGCTATAGGAAGTGTGGTGAAAGATGGCCTCCACCTCACCAAAAACAGATCTTGAATTAATAAATTATATATGTTAAGGGGTTTAAGGAAAAGCCCAGGAATGAACTTCTCATTGAAGATAATTAAACATGAAAACACAGTGGAAGGTGGAATTCTTTTAGTCTGTTTGAAATAGGAAATAATCTTCTACCTTGGGTATCTTAGGAAGTAGCAGCTGGTTTAAGTACCTTTTTCTCAAGGGATTCTGTGGCTTCTTGAAAAAAAAAAAAAAGTGATCACAACGAACTACTATAGGAACTGAAAGTTCGTACCTCTGCCTGCACCACAGCTGTGTTTGATTATACAAAGTTACTTCAGGGATCCTGCATTCATTATCACCTCATCTCTTTCGTACCTCTGTTTTACAGTGACTTTCAAATAAACATATTTACTTGTGGCCCTCTTGTGGCATAATATATGATAATTTTGTGAATGTATTGTGAACATATAAAAAGAACGTATATTCTTTATTTTCAGGGTCCAGAGTTAAATGTGGATTTGTACATCAGACCTGCCTTACATAATTTCTGTATTCTTATTTTTGTCCATTCTGTGGACTGAGAGATAAAATAAGTCTGATATAATTAATGAGCTTCTGTTTCTCCTAATAATCTTCTGAAGTCTTTGCTTTACGAATGTTCATCCAATGCTTTTGTTACACAGATATTCATAACTGTTATGTCTTCATTTTAAATTGCCCCCCCCCCAAGTATTACTTTTAAGGCTTCTTCCAGAAGGTTTCTTTGAGTATTGTATATTTTTTGAAAGCTATATTTTTGTATCTTTTATCTATGTGGAATTTGTTTTGGTTTAAGGAGTGAGGGTTCTGGAGTCCTCCTTTCTCTCAAAAGTAGTCATTCTGTTCTCTCTATTCAAGACTCATTGTCAAAACTGAATCACTGTACCTTTATAATATAGTGTGTTAATATGCAAGAGAGCTGATCTCCCTTCTTTACTCGTGCTTTTGGAATTTTCATGGATATATTTCAAGATCGACTTGAGTATTTTGTTAAAAAAAAGCTAGTGGCCTTTTAATGGGATAACTTCCTATAAAAACCTCATCCTGTTTTTCAGAAGTATTAAAGTTTTAGACAGGATTACTGTGTTCTTTGCAGATTTTCATGGAATGGAAAAGTGTAGGTTTGAGTGCCAGGGACTCCTGAATCACTAGTCAGACACCACTTGTTTATTTTGGGGACATTTGGGAAATCTTGTTTGCCTCAGTTTCTCCAGGAGGAAGTGAAAATATACATTTGCTTTTGTCCCAAATGAATGCATTGTTAATCTCACTCTCCGGAGTAGAATTGTATTTCAGTAGGTGACTCACATTGGACTTTAGGCAGAAGGAGGATTTTGTAGTCTCTATTGCTGTAGAGAAGATCTCACTTTCTTTTCCTTTTTTTTTTTTTTTTTAACTTTCTCTTTCTCTCTCTCTCTTTTTTTTTTTTTTAATTTTGTTTTTAAGTAATTTCTACACCCAACATGGGGCTTGAACTCACAACCCGAGATGAAGAGTTACATGCTCCACTGACTGAGCTAGCCAGGCGCCCTGGGAGGATCTCACTTCCTAGCAGATTTTTTTTTTCATTCACTTTTCCTTGACCGTAATAGGTAAAATTTCGACTCTTTAAAATATTCTGTAGTTCAGTAAAACAAAAGCAGCAATATACTAAAGTTAATTATAATTAAAATGAAAGAGAAACGTCTTCTGTAATTTTCAGCAACTGGACCAAACATTTTCTTTTTGTTCTTTTTCCACTTTTTCTTTAATTTTAAATGTTAGCACATTTTGAATCATTCTTGATATGTGTTGGATAGGTAATTTATTCAGTGTAGAGGGGGAAAGATGAGGTGGAGGTTACTTTAGGCTGTTGTGATTTTTTTTTTTATTGTCATTTTTTCTTAAATTTGAAGAGGAACATAAGACTTCCAGTTCTTTTATACTTAGAAATGCCATGCTAAGAATATATTTTTAAAAGCCAAAAGCAGCCTAGTTAATATTGACTAAAGCAAGGTGTTATTTTATACCTTGTGCTAGGAGCCAAGGTAGTAACAGAACTCACACACGACCACAAAAAAGATGTTGCGATCTGTTCATGATGCTGGGTGTGGAAGCTACTCTGACTTTCGTATTTATGGGCTTCACTCATTTGTGTTTATTTCTAAGACTGTCATACTTGAAGAAGAACTAGTATAGCTCCCAAACTAAATATTGAAGACCTAGGAGTTTTTCTTTTCTCTTCATACACGCAGGTACCTGTACACGTATGCTCACGCAGAACACAAATGTTGCTTCAGCAGAAGTTGGAATCCTAATGCGGACTGAAGTGGTTACTTCTCATTGTGCCTTTAAATATTAGTTTAAAATTAGCCAACGAAAAATCGCATTTCTTGTTTTTGCGATCTCGTTTTAAAATTGGTAAGGAAATAAACAGATTTTTGGCAATTGTCTTTAACTTTGTAAACTTTAATTGTTCAGATTATCAAGAACAGAAAATTCAGATCTTATAGATTCTTAAAGAATTCCTTTAAAAATTGTGCCCAAACTGTAGGACAGCAAAAGCCACTGTAATGGTGGTGGTGGTGTTGTTGTTTTGAGAGAAACCTTTCTGATTTAGTTCAAAAATCATTTCTTTCACTATGTTTTCATAGTTGAATTGCTGGTAAGAGTGGATGTTATTTCAATAGATGTTCGGAATTTAAAAAGAAAGCATGCATGATTTCCTATTTACAAACTGCTTTTCTTCCAGAAATGGGTTTGGAGCACAGAAAATATTTTGCAGAAGCAGCAACGAAAATCATGTGATGAAGGTTAGGCCCTAGGCTGAACCCAGAATGTTTCTTCACTTATGGTGCCAAAATGTCAAACATGTGGTACAATAATGGAAAACAGTGCAATTGATTAAACAAGGCAGATGAACCATGCTTGAATAAATTCGACAGTTTATCTTCTGCTTACTTACGTTGGTTCTTTTGGTGGGAGGGACGAGTGTTGTAAGGGACCTTTAGGTTTAATAGGAAGAAAAGGTGGAAAAAATACTCTTGGGAGTATTTCTGTTGTAAACTCTGTGTACTTTGAAGGGCACAGACCTTATGTATAATTTTGGCATATGATAATAGCAATTCTTTATTGTGCATTCTCTTATGTTTTGAGCCCTGAGCCAAGAATTTGCATATTTGATATTGAATCTATAGGGCAGGGGTTATCCCTCCCATTGTACGGATGAAGAAACAGGCTCATGGAGGTTAAGTGACTGACTCTCAGTGATTGACTGATCATGGTCACAGAGCCAGCAAGTGACAGCTGGCACACAGCCTCTACTCATCTACTCTAGACTTTCACATAAATGCTGTCTTTGTCCTTCATACACTTATCTGTATGGTCAGTGCTCCTTGGTTTACTAATGGAGGAAAAGAATGATGGAGAAAATGGAACATAATTTGTGTGTGTGTGTGTGTGTGTGTGTGTGTGTGTGTGTCTTTTAACTGAAGTGTATGAAACAGGAAAAAGGAATGAGATGAGAATAGGGAAGTATAGTATGTGTAAAATGCCTCTCAGGGTGAGGAAACATACAGAAGAAATGTGAGGTCAGTGTTTGCTAATGCCCTGCACTGGGAAATGCCTTTTCCCCACAACTTGGTTACCACAAGGGGAATTAAGGAGAGACAGTGCTACTGTTTGAAGCTGTGGGGTATTTGTAACTCGGGGAACTCCTATAATATTTGGAAAGGGAGAATTACGTGGGTGGAACTTCCCTGGATAGAAGATGTGAAATCCCTTGTACCCTTCATCCTCTTTCAGGAAGCTGCTTCCTTATAAGGAACTCATTTTGGAATGAAACAGGCATCCTGCTGCCTCTTCCTATTTAGTGGGAAGTGTGTGCACCCCTTTGCCTCTGCTGCAAGACACCACACTTTTCCTGCCATTCTTGGATTCTCCTTTTTTTTTTTTCTTCTCTTCTCTTACCCTGCTTCATATGCTCTCAGCTCCAGGGACCATTGTACTGTGGTTAGTACTGGATTATCTTACTTTGTCCTTGGGGAGGTGGGGGGAGGAACACAGAATGGGCGACGGGGGAGCCAAGGCCTGTGCTGCTCTGCCCAGCACTTGCACTCTAGCGGTATGTACTTACCAACGAGAGCTCACAGATAGTGAATACTTACTCTTGGCCAGGAACAGGGGCCAAGCGCCATGTATGCATTAGTTCATTTGATTCTTACAACGGTTCTGAAACTTTGGTAGCAATTAGAGCTTCGAGTTTGTGACCTGCCGTGTTGGCCATAGCTAGTAGTGACAGAATCTCGAAGGTGCCTTTCACAAAGGTAGCTCCGGATTTCCCGTGTCTGTTTTTAATGTGCCGCATTGTGGTGGATGCTGTTTTCAGTAGAAAACGAACGCTGTGACTCGGGGAATATTTCTCCTTCTCGACAGCAGGGCTCTCAACACAGGGAGGCAGGGAAAAGGGGAGGTTATTTTACACCCCCCACAAGGATATCTGGCAAAGTCTAGAAATATATTTGATTGTCACAGCCGCGAAGACAGTGTGCTCCCGTCACCTGAGACGGAGGCCAGGGGTCCTGCTGAACGTCTTGCGGTGCGCAGGACAGCGTTCTCTGACACAAAGAATTACTTGGTTCAAGATGTCAGTAGTGCCTAGGTGAGAAGCCCTGCTCTGCTGGGTCCCCCTGGTTCAGAGGTACGCGGGTGTTTGTGCCTCAGAGAACATCAGTATATTGTAGTGAGACCCCAGCTCACCCAGTGCTGGCCCCAGTGTGTGCCAGTTAGCCTGTTTGCTTCGGACGCAAGGCGTGTGTGCAGGACGCTGCTGGGCACCGTGTGGATTACACAGCCCTCTAGGAAAGGGAGAAGCGCAATGAACACTTCTGAGTGTGGTGGTGAGGAAAGGATGTGTTGAAGCAGAGGGGACGTGGGGAGGACAAAGGCTTGGATAGATAAAAGCTGCAAATTTGGAAAGGGTAAAACCTGAGTGTTTTTAAAGAGCACAGCTGGAGATACATCCGGAGACCTTTTCGGATTTCTCCTTTCTTACTCGCCGGAGCGCTCGCGCTTTACTCTGGTGCTATAGGGCATTAGCTCACTCAAACCTCACATTAGGTTTAGGGAATTGGTACCATTTTTACCACGACCTTTTTAAAATGGCTGACGTTCAGGTTAAATGACTTGTCCAAAGGACCTGCTAGAACTAAGTCGTGGCGCCCATGTGTGAACCCATCCCTGACTCCAGAGACCGTGCTCTTAACCAGCTTACGATGCTGGTAACCAGAGCGTTCCATCGTCTTGCGTATTGCTCATCTCCCTCTCTGCCTTCCTCGAATTCAGCAAAGCTGCTGCGGGAGACTGACACACAGCAGTCTCCATTCGGGGACCTCGAGTGGCCATCCGGTCGCTCTGTAGCAGACGGTGATATGGAGGGGTCAGAGGTGACGGAGCCCATTAGCAGAGAACTAAGGCGAGCCTTTTAAAGCAGCAAGGAAAGAATTCTGAGTGACATGGGGCCTCAACATATCTGGCAGGGAAGAGGTTGATCGCAGAAGCAGTTTTCAACTAACTCAAGGGAGAAAATAGGCAGAAAGGGAGATTGGTAGGTATAAGGTAACCACCTATTGTATTACAAATTTACTTGTGTAAAATGCATGTCTAAAATCTGGGCCTTTTGTATCTTAGATATCAGATGTAACTTAAACTAGGGAAACCATAGAATCAGGCCCTCCTTAAAGCCCAAAGCTTTCTGGCTTGGTAATTTTGTAGGGAAGGACTTGGAGGAAAAACACTTTGAAATATGAAGAAGGAAATGTGATTCCCGTGGTTCCTTTATAGGCACTAAATCTGAACACGAAGAAGTAGGACAAGAATTGGAGAAGATTAATTTTCTGAAACCTCGCAACCAACCTAGTTCTCAAATAGGGAAAAACAATGATTTTTCTTTTACAAAGGTGAAGATTGGAGGAGAGGGGAGGGAAAGGTGATTTAAGTCTCCACAGTGACTGCTAAGGAGATTGCCCTGAAAGCTTTCCAAATGGGAGTCTGAAATGTCCCCCTCCAAATGCATGTAGTATCTCTGCGGGATCCCTTGCAGTTTCTCAATAGAGCAAAAGCGGAAGATTTTGAAAGAGCGAGGTAAGGTTTTGCTCAGTGCGCGCACACAGAGAAACTCGTGCAGCCTGCAGACATACATAAGCTCAAGCTGTTCCAGTTCTGCCAACAGCAGCTGTCATGATGTGTCTCTCAGAGTGCAGGACCACTTCGGCTTCTTTCCTTTCAGGGAGTTGCTGTACTAGTTCATAGATGAATTTGTGCTTCCCCCTTACCCACACCCCTTTTAAAAAATATATATTTATTAAAGAGAGTGCGGTCCCAAGCAGGGGGAGTGGCAGAGGGGAAGGGAGAGAATCTAGCTGACTGACTCCCTGCTGAGCATGGAGCCCGCTGTGGGTTGAGATCAGGACCTGAGCCGAAACCAAGAGTCAGACACTCGACGGAGTGAGCCACTCAGGTGCACCAACACCCCCTTTCCCCTCTCTGATAGGGACTTCGGGTTAAACCTGAAGTTTTATCTGTAGATGTGTGTGATGGAACCATGTGGGATCTCCTCGTGTTTGGCAGCCTCTTAGATCCTGCCATATTTACTAGTTTATTCTTGTGGCTATTTTTTCCCTAACATTGTATCAGGAAAATTTTTAAACATTCAGAAAGTCGGAAGAATTTCACAGTAAAAAGCCTTATTCCCAGATTATACTATTATCACTTTATTATTATATTTGTGTTACTATGTATGTCCTCATGTCTTCATTGTCATATCCATCCATTAATCTCTTATGCCTCTTGTGTAAGTTGAAGATCCCAAAATACTTCAGCTTGTATGTCATTAAAGTTAAGTATTTATTTACAGGGTTTTCCCCCTTTAACCATAAAAGGTAGGTATGCCATGAAATGCACAAACTTTAGGAGATCTGATACGTTTTGACAGCGTATATGTCTGTGTAACCCAAACCCCTATGAAGATACAGCATTAATCTTAGGGTTAGTTTTTAGTATGTATGTGGGAAGATGATTAGAAGATGAGTAAATGGACTCATTCCTGTTTTATTTTTCCTCCTTTCAAGGTGTTAATTTTGTGTATTTTTTATTTTTTAATTGTTTTTGAAGATCTATTTTGTGAAAGGCAGAGCTTCAGCAGGGGGAGAGTCAGAGGGAGAGGGACAGAAATCCTCAAGCAGGCACCCCGCTGAGGGCTGAGCTGGGAGCCAGCTGCAGGGCTTGAACCCAGGACCCTGAGATCATGACCTGAGCTGAAATCAAGAGTCAGACGTTTTACCAACTGAGCCACCCAGGTGCTCCTTGAATATTGTTTTTATTTTATTATTTTATTTTATTATTACTATTTTTAAAGATTGTATTTATTTATTTAACAGGAAGAGGGAGAGAGAGTACAAGCAGAGAGAGGAGAGGCAGACTTCCCGCTGAGCAAGGAGCCCGACATGGAACTCCATCCAAGCACCCTGGGATTATGACCTGAGCCCAAGGCAGACACTTAACCAACTGAGCCACCCAGGCGCCCCTGAACATTGTTTTTAAAATGACTTCTCCCATGACTGTCACAGACTGTAAAATTTCTTCTGTCTGTGACTAGGCATATGGTGACTGCTTTCTTTAAAACAAGCAAAGCCTTCTTTACAGAGTGCTTTGAAGGCTTGAGTCCAAAATCAATTTTTTTTTGGGGGGGGTTAGCCCTTTTCCCAGTGCAAGATACTTCATGGGGAGTACAGGCCTCTGTCCATTCTTTAAGACCTCCCTATTTCTGTGACAGTGGATGCATGTGACAGCATGTAATTAAAGCCTGCTGGTTAAAGAGTGCATGTAGTGGAGGGGTGCCAGGATGATTGGGTCATGTTCTTCCAGGATCATGCTGCGGAAGTCATTGGTAGGGAGATGGGGGTCTCTCCTGAAAGAGGTGAACTTAGTTTATGTCACTCATCCTGAATGGGTGGGCTCAGGGCTCTCAGAGCCTCCCTCTTGGACCAGGATGAATGAGAGAAGTCTGGGAGTGAAGGAATGCTTTCCCAAGTAACCTGGTGGTGGGTCCATAGATAACCAGGGGCCCTGAGCTGACGTGGGGCAAGTTGTAATTTGTCAATCAAATTATCTGGTTGAATGTTACCTGTTTGTTTCTGTTCTGTTATCCCCCGGCTTTTGGTCAAGTCTAATATAAATATTTCAGCCACTTCTCAGCTATTTCATTGTAAGGGAATCGTTGAGTCTGTGATTGGGCCGGAGTTATAGGGAAGCAGCATTCCCCTGAGAGCAGAGGGAGGGTAGCAGCCTTAATTAGAGATCCCCTAGAAGGCTTTAAATCCAAGGAATAAAATTAAAATGTGTAAAGAGTTTCATTCTACCTTCATTTGAAGATCTCGGTTTAATTTTATCAAGGCTGTCAGCCTGTTTCCTTATACTGTCAACCTGACAAATGTCCTTTTATTTAAATAAAGGTATTCAAATCTAGTGATGCAGTCTCCCACCAGACTTCTAAAGAACCAGGACATTTGAGGAACAGTAAGTTCTGACCTTTACTAGCAACCACTGGCTTAATTCTTCATATTTTCCGCAAACCACACCCGCCTGCTAGAGTAGATAGCTCAGGGAAGTTGGATGGAGTCACTGTGCCTTGGGAGTTTTTAATCCCAGAGCTTCTCCTAATGTTTTCTTTTGCTCTGTGATCTCCTTCATAGTCTGTCCTTTCCCATTCCCTTCATCCTAAAATCATACACAGTTATAGTGTGAAGTCTATTACTCTATTGAAGATGCAGCTGGAACCAGTGACTGGGATGTTTTTATGCCCCCTGCGTTTCCCAAACTTCCACCAACACACTCTTTTCACAGCCCTTCTGAGGCTGTTGACCATTAGGCCGGGCCGGGTAGGAGAGCTGAGTCCTGGAGGGAATAGATAAGATCCTGCAGTGAGCGGTGCCAGACCCTGGAGGCTGCCAGCTTGGCACACTTTTCACCACACACTACATTATGCTAATCTTTTGGAATAAAAGAGTAAGGCATTAAAATTAGATAGAGATAAGAGTGGAGATTTCTCATCTTTCCCCCTCAAGTCAGGAAAGCTGATAAGAGAGAAATTTGGTTACTTAAAGCCTTACATGTTTCAGAAGAAATTATTTCAGAAATAGTCTGTACTTTATTCCTTTAAAATGAAACACTTCAAAATAAATTTAAAAAATTCACCCTTTATCTTTCTTAATAATTTCGGGTCTAGTCCAAGGGCTGACAAATGTTTTCTGTAAAGGACCAGATGGTAAATATCTCAGGCTTTGCTGTCCATTCAGTCTTTGTTGCAGCTAGTCAGCTCTGCTGTTCCAGGTCCAAAGCGACAGTGTGGAAGTAAATGGGCAGGGCAGTGTTCCAATAAATCTTTATTTATAAAATCAGGCAGCTGGGCCAGATTTGTCTCATGAGCCAGTTTGCTAACCTCTGGTCTAGTCCATCTTTTTGTTTCTGCTAACTTTGTTTACTGTACATTTTTATATTGCAGTGTAAGCATTGATCAATGTTTATTCAAATTGGAATGTTCAAACACATTTTTCCCCTCTTTGCCACTGGTAGCCTTATTCTTTTTAAACTAATTTTACTTAAAAGCCTGAAACTTCTGGGCTAAGCGTGTCAGGAAATGAAGGAACAGTTCAGGTGGGGATGTTCAACTAAATGCTTGTTTCAAATTTATTACTGAACTTTTAAAAATCGTGGAATTATGACTGCTGGCTCAACAAACACAAGGACACGAGGAGGACTTGAAAATAGCGTAAAATCGGGGGCACCTGGGTGGCTCAGTCGGTGAAGCGTCTGCCTTCGGCTCAGGTCCTGATCCCAAGGTCCTGGGATGGAGCCCCACATCAGGCTTCCTGCTTGGCAGGGAGCCTGCTTCTCCCCGTGCCTGCCGCTCTGGCCCTGCTTGTGCTCTCCCCCCCTCCCCCTGACAAATAAATAAATAAATAAATCTTAAAAAAAAAAAAAAAAAAGTAAAATCATTTGATTTAGGAAGTCAGGCCAGACTTTGCACAGCAAGGTTTTTTATCGAGTGGGCACCGGGAGTGTGTTCTTTGGGGCAATGAGGAGGATGGAGGGGTGGGAGGAGTGGACAGTTTTGTTTTTGCGATCATCTAAGGCCACAGTTAAGTCCATTTGCATTCTAAACTGTGACATCTCCACTCTGTTCATTTCCTAAAATTGATGGTTTTTCATGTGCAGGGTAATTTGAGGTCATTGTTTCAGGCCAAGAAAAGTCCACAGGCAATTCTCAGGGGACTGCTGCCCTAAAATATCACTGAGGCTCTAGGCCAGCCAAGTGGAGTGGATGGCTGCAAAAGGCTGTCATCCCCATGAATTGTCAATGGTTCTTTGGACCCTTTTTAGGAGAAATTTGGAGTTGCAGTTGGGCACTGAAGTAAGATGGTGCAAACACCCCATGGTGAATGCTCACCCCTCCACGACTTACATGCTTTCTCAGCAGGCGTGTGGAGGCCCCTTCCCCTCTTCCAAACTCCTGTTCATTCTTCAAGCTCAGATGTCATCGCTCTTAATTAAATCATCCCAGGCTTCTTCCATTAGAGTTGGTGTTTTTCTCCTGATTCTTTAGCATTTGTAACCAACCTCTGCAATCACTCTTAGCAGGCTGCCCCCGCCCCTTGTGTTTCTCCCACTAGATTGTAGAACCTTACTTCTTTGTCCTTAGGTCTAGCACATAGGAGGGGAGCCAATACGGAGGGGAAACCCATTTTCTGTGTTTTATTCTGTGAGGCTTAAGATCTTAGTTGGACTATGGAAAACCATAGAAGTGCATTCGTGCTCTTAAATAACTTTAAGTGGCATAACATTTAAAATGCAATTCTGTTGGAAGAAAATATTTTACAGTCAGAGGCTTTTAATATAAATCATCAGTGCATTTGGTAACTTTAAATGTTTGCTTATTGTTTCCTTACAATGGATATATTTGCTTCTGCTTCTCAGTTAAAAATGGAAATTGTAAAGCATTATAAAAGAGACAGTCTGTGAAGCTCCTGAAGTGTACTTTATTTTATTTAAAGATTTTATTTATTTATTCGACAGAGATAGAGACAGCCAGCGAGAGAGGGAACACAAGCAGGGGGAGTGGGAGAGGAAGAAGCAGGCTCATAGGGGAGGAGCCTGATGTGGGGCTCCATCCCATAATGCCGGGATCACACCCTGAGCCGAAGGCAGACGCTTAACGACTGAGCCACCCAGGCGCCCCCTGAAGTGTACTTTAAAAAAGAAGTTGAGTGAACTCTCAGATTCTAGTTTACTGGTGTTGAAGAAGGTGGAGGGTGCTGTATTATGTTTGATAAATACCCTTTGTTTTAAGCGAGTGAACTGCCTGTTGGCAGTGATGGGGAAAAGATGATATATTCTGCATATAAATGTCCATGGCTGGGCCAAAATCCAGTCCAAAGAATCCTGACAAGCTTTGTAAGGCTCATAACACTGCTTAGCAGAGGTCAAAATGAAGGGAGACTTCTCCAGGAAAACAATGACTTACTGTTTAGCTTTAAGGAGATGCCAATTATAGCCAGTGGTAGGAGGTGAGCTGGGGTTATGATGAAAATGAGAATATTTAGAAACATGTAATTGTTGCTTGTTGCCATATAAAATACCAATACATGTTTCCAGCTTTCTTCTCCTATAATAATCTCCCTGTTCTTCCTTCTTGAAATGTCTGTGGGGTGAAATGGAATAGAATAATGAGGCTGCCTCTCGTTTTTATGACATTAAGCTTGCTTTCTGTGAAAACAAATGTGACATGTGCAATTAACCAAAAGAAGATAACTGTAAGTCGGGGGGGGGGGGATAAAGAAAAAACGTGAAGATTCTGTAAAAATCTAACAACACTGTATTCTTAGGTTGTCTGTTTAGTGTGATACGTAGTAGGTTTCGATATCTTTGTGTTTTTACGTTCATATGTTTGTTGGAGCCTGAAAAAAAACTTTTTTTTAGTCGTAGAAAGTTTATCTTTTCGCATATGCATGTCCACAGCAGCCTGTTTAACTCGGTTTAAGATACAATTGGCAGTGGCTTCTACTGGAAGTTGTGTGTTCACCGGGGAGTGGAAGATCCGTCCTTGAGTTTGGTCTTTGATATATACTCCCATAACGGAATGAGGTTCATTAAATGGATAGAGGAGGAGCCCTACAGTTTTTTTTTTGTTCAGTAACCGAAATGTGCTGATGGGTCTCTACGTACTCATGTAAAGAATAAATGTTTCTTAATATTTTCTTCTTTAGAAAAATAAATCACCTCTTGCCAGTTTCCTTATTATCCCATTGTTCCTCTCTGTTCTTATCAATACATAGACATTGTTTTTCCTTTCATTTTCCAAATGTAAGCCTTTTCCTGTTGCTTTTTGCTGTTGGTTAGCAAGCCTAAATGCTGAGCATTTATCCTGGCTGAAGCGGTACTTGGTACGTTGGCCCAGTTTCAAACAGTTCTTCTTATCGTATGTGGTGCAATTGGTTCTCTGGAATGTGTGTGCGTTAGGAGTTCAGTCACTGGGAGGGACTCTTCCTTTTGGAAGGTAAATCTGTGCAGTTCCTAAGCTGCTCTGTAGAATACAACTCATTCAGTTTGATGTATGCTGGGAGTTAGCTGGTACTCAAGATGTTAAGTGACAAAAAAATATCCACTTAGTATATTTGATCTCCTATGACTCTTCCTAACGAACAAAAAATAAACTTGCTCCTGAATAATTGAGAAAAGAGTTGCCTTTCCCCCGCCCCCGTAAATCCCCTTAGGGGCATTTCAGCAGTCTCATGAGACGCAAGATGAATTTAGGAATGATTTGTTTTTCTCTTGCTTTCTGTGTGGTACTTGACAATTTGATGTATAAATCTGTTATTTGTAGGATGCTGTCCATAACTGCCTAATTAAAAAAAAATAACATACTATCTTTTCGTACTGTGTTTCGAAAATGCTTTTGTTAGCTTCAAATTGTACGATTTTTTTTTTAAAGAAACAACTACTTGATATTCTGCATCTGTATGCCGATTTCCATCCTTTCAGCCAATACTTATTTAGCCTAATGGGTTAGTGCTGGGTACACAGTGTGGCACAAGAGTGAAAAGGTGACTGACGGGTAGCTTACATTCTTGGAGGAGGTGAGCGTGGAGAGCCAAACATAATTAAACAGATAACTGAATAGACAAGATAATTTTGGATAGTGATAAAGAGACGAAGCGGGGTGAAGTGCTACAGAACTCCTGCTGGTGGGGCCAAGTGCCCGTTTCGATCTGGGACCGCATGGAGGAGCGCCCTTAAACTGAGGTGTTGGTGACAGCATTGCCCTCAGCTCTCTGGGTGGAGCGTCCAGATGGGGATGGGCAGTGCACAGCCTCACTCGTTCCTGGCATGCAAAGGCCCATGTGGCTAGTAGTTGAGAAGGGCAGGGGGAGGGGAGTATATCTGGAGGTAGCAATTGAGAGGAGGTGTGCTGGGGCTGGGATGGAGCCTTCTAGGTCAGGCTTCTGGGTTTGGTCTTGAATGCTAAGGGAAGCCTATGGTGATCTTTCAGCAGTGGAAGGAGCCATATAATCTCATTTGCATTTTAAAACTCTAGGTCTGTAGGTCCTTGTTTTGTTTTCCCCATGATGCATTTATAACAGCATGGAGAGATTTTTCATTTTGGGATTTTTGTTGTTGGAAGTTTTAGTCCTAGAGACAGCTTATTAATATCATTCTGAATCTTATTTGATTTCAAATTAAATGTGTATTTGCTATAAATGTTACTCAGACATTTTTTTTTTTAAAGATTTTATTTATTTATTCGACAGGATAGAGACAGCCAGCGAGAGAGGGAACACAAGCAGGGGGAGTGGGAGAGGAAGAAGCAGGCTCATAGCAGAGGAGCCTGATGTGGGGCTCGATCCCATAACGCCCGGATCACGCCCTGAGCCGAAGGCAGACGCTTAACCGCTGTGCCACCCAGGCGCCCCAGACATTTTTTTTTTTTTTTTGGTGTCATATACTTCGACTTTCATGACTAGTAATATGGCAAACTGAAAAATGAAAACCTGTAGTGTTAACTGATAAACATATGGTGTTAGCTGAGGCAGCTTTCGTGGCTGACCTAGGAAGGAGAGCTGTCAGCCTCCTTCTAGGCTTGAGTCATTTGATGGGTACAACAATCTGGTAAAATCAGTTTTAGGTATCAGACAATGAATCATATGTTGTCATCAAATAATGAATAAGACTGGCAGACTTCAGTAGAATTCTGGATTGTTTGAAATTGAGTAATGCTTGAGTATAATCATTGAGTCAAAGATGTATACTAAGCATCACTTTTTGCCAAGCACTGTGCTCTCAGGAATAGTCCTTGGCGTTAAGGAGCTCAGCTAATAAAGAAGATCTGCAGGCACGTGCGCGGTCCGTCTTGTGTTCGTAAATGCAAACATGGACAGATTTATAAGAACAGATGTATGCCAGAGAAAGGAGTCATTCACGGCAGGGATGGGAGGTGAGAGTGGAGGTTGGTGCTGGGGGACTGGGATGGAGGGGCAGGGATAGTCCAGAAGGCTTTCAAAGTCAGGGGGCAGTTCATGAGAGAACTCGCAGAGATAAGGGCTGTGCTTTTTCCCCCCCACGCCTCCCAGTTCCTTGTGTTCACAGTGTCTAGAAAAGAGAGAGGGGGCAGAAATTGGTCTTAACCTATTTTGGGGTGAGAAATAAGCAGAAAGAGGTCTTACCCCCTGAAGGGTAGAGGCTTCTTCTTGAAGCCAGGTAGTGAAGGGCATTGCTTGGCTTAACCACCCATCACCTTTAATCCTGTAGGCTCTTTTGGGTTCAGAAAAGTTGTAAATAGGTGAATAATAAGATCCGATTCATGATTTTTAGAAAGTTCAGTGAGGTACCTGTGTGGAGCTAAGTGGCTCAGAACAAGGCATCTAGGGGGGCTGTGCTCCGAGTCGGAGTAAGGAGTCCACACATCACTTTGTTTGAATTTTGTATGCTTAATAGGTTTAATACGCAGAACATTTTGTTGTTGTTGAGTATGAATTAAATGAGACAAGCATTTAAAGAAAAGCCCAGAACTTTGAGCTTGCTAGTCTATATTCTTTCTTCGTTTGTGATCATCGTGTTCTTTTATTTTGTGGCTGTAGTGATGCAGACTTTGACCAGCCTCATTATTTTAGAGGTGTGTGATGTGGTCCTTCGTGGTCAGTTGAGTGTGTAAGAAGAACGGCATGGTCATGAGGCCAGTGCTCCGGTTGGTCCTCATACAGACGAGACCTGCAGGGGAAGAGCCAACAGCTTCTGCCCATGTTTCTGATTGGTGCCAGATGTGTAGTCTCCAGTAGGCAGGCGGTCTGAGGGAGCTCTGAGCACCAGGGACCGTTATAACTAAATGGGGGGACGGAAATAGGTGGCAGATTTATCTCTAGTGAACCTGTTGCCACTGTGGGAGGGAGGGTGATTTCTGAATGTGCTTTCAGTGAACTGTAAGTAAGAACTGTCAGCATTTTAGGGATCCCCTCTGAGAGACTGCCGTTTTCTGGAATTTCTCAGTAACATCACTATGTTCTCATTTCAAAGAGCATTAACAGCAAATTTTACTAACCCCTGGCACATAGATTGTCAGATCTGCAAGGTCGGGAGCCATTTCTTCTCACTGTTGTGGTTTGTGTAATTGTGCCATTTGCATGATGTCCTTCCTCAGTCAGTACTAGTTTTTTGTTTTTGTTTTTTTATGTTTAAAATATGCTAAAAAAATAAAACGTGTTTAGAAGGTAAGGGACTATGTCCTACACATAGGAACGCAGTAGCTCATCCATCTCCTTTCCCTCATCCTCCTCTTGTTAGAGTTGTGTATTCCCACCCGCACAGCTTCCCTCACTGCCCTTTTAAGACCGTTGAAGAAGACAGATTCTTATGCTTTTCCATCTATAGGGTAAAGATGCCTCTTGAAATATATTTGTGATCTATTAAGATAACCAAAATGGACTATAGTTAGACTACTTTTCTTTCTTTCTTATTTTTTTTTTATAGATTTTATTTATTTATTTGACAGACAGCCAGCGAGAGAGGGAACACAAGCAGGGGGAGTGGGAGAGGAAGAAGCAGGCTCCCAACAGAGGAGCCTGATATGGGACTCGATCCCGGAACGCCGGAATCAGGCTCTGAGCTGAAGGCAGATGCTTAACGACTGAGCCACCCAGGCGCCCCTAGACTACTTTTCTAAAAAAACAGCTGCTGGTGTTTGGACTTCGGGACATAGTCTCTAATGCACAGCTTTTGCAGATGGGTCTGTAATTATTAGTAATGATCGAAGACTGAGTCCAGGGGCCAAAGTCCGTGTTCATAGGTTCCAGTGAGAGTTACTGACAAAATGTTCAACACTCCAGTATTTCTTTAGCCCTGATCTTGATGTTGTTATATGAAGCAATGTCTTTTGTTCTTAATCAAAATTTTTAACTACACAAATAATGGATACTATCTTGTGAAAAAAAAAAAAAGTTAAAATGTTCCTTAAACCACCATACTACCACTTACCTCCTCCACCCTAATCTGGTGCTGCTTCTTGATAGATTTTTGTAAAGGGAATCCTTTCAGACACTTGCTACATGTTAACATGCATGCAGAAAAATACCTGGCAGATTCATTTTGAAAGGTAAGTTAACATGTCTCTCATTAGGGTGGAAGTGACTGACTTTTTACTCTAGTTTGCCCAGGTAGAGGCTCTCTCAGTTTAAAATTCATAGTATGCCTTTAAGTTACGTAAAAAAATCTTAAAGGTTGATTTAATTTTGCAAAATGGAGTTGTATACAACTCTTTCCATATTCTAACGAGGCTGAGTCTTCTGTGGCACGCGAAGTGAGTAGCAGAGAGCTGTTACTCTGAGATGGTCCTGATCCCCTGGGAGCTCCTCCAGGAGAACAACAGTGACAGAATGCTATTTTGTCATTTCACTTGGCTGATATTTATCTTTTATATTAAATCAGATTCGGTTTTTGAAATTAAGGATTAAGTCTTGGATTGTTTTTGCATTTATTGTGTACGTTAGGTGATGGGGGAGGTAATAAAGGTGAAATCTTCGGAGTACTTAGCTGAGTGATTTTTATTTTTATTTTTTTAAAGATTTATTTATTTAAGAGAGAATGAGAGAGAGAGCGGGAGCAGAGGGGAAAGGGAGAAGCAGGCTCTCCACAGCGCAGGGAGCCTGACGTGGGGCTCGACCCCAGGACCCTGGGATGATGACCCTAGCCGAAGGCAGACGCTTAACCAGCTGAGCCACCCAGGCGCCCCGCTGAGTGATTTTTATTACAAGAAAGCCTGTTGAAAATTCTTTTATATGCACAAGTGAAAGAGGGAGAAGATTTTCCATTCTTTGAGGCAACACTTCTTTTTTCTAACATGGAGCCACTTTGATTTCTAATGTTTAAATTGTATTGATGAGTAATACAGTTTTAATGACAAAGCAAACTTTGTGCTTTGAAGTATATTGACATTTTTCTGTAATGTGTGAAAAATGGTCCCTGAATGTTAGATTGTCGGACTAGAGAAACCTGGGAAAAAAGGGCCAGAAGATGGACTGTAAAAGTCAACAGGGGTGGTTTTCAAAATAAAAAAGTCACTTGCACAAGAGTAAGAACCCAAACCCGCCGTCCTTGTGCCTCTCACTTTGTGACATGCTCTATCACCACTCTCTAAGCCAGGGTTGCCCAACTTTCGTGAATAGACTTGAGAGTTTTCAGTTTCATCTTCATACATTCAAGTCAGAATGGCAGAGAGCTGCTCCTAAAACAGTAAAAAGACGCCTTCTTTTCCAAAGTTAATGTACAATTGTAGATTTGAGGATTTTTCCTTTCCGCCGAATGTCTCTTCCATGCCTCCGGAGATGAAGACACTGGAGAAATTACACCCTGTTCCCCAAGGGAGAATTAAACTTTTAAACGCGAGTTCTAGAGAGAGTGGGTCACATCTATCAGAGGCAGGTCTGTGTGAAGTGGCCAGTCAAGGGTGATGAATGGGTAGTCAGCTGTGCACAGCCTGCCCCGTGGGCCCAGGGTTGCCATGGAAGCACCCAGTGGCATCCCGAGATCCTGCATGACTAACCTAGATTAGCAGCAGGGCCCGTGGGCTCCAGCCTGGAAGAAGGTGCTCCCAGCCAGACGATGGCCTAGCCGGCCTGCTGCCCCACAGCTCACGCTCAACGTGGGCCTTCCTGTTACTGCCTTTTCCTCCTTCCACGTTCATTCCTCTCCTTTTTTAGTGCAAGGGAAAGTGACAAAGAGGAGCGCTCTCATTAAACCATAGAGAGCTGTGATTTCCTCATTGTACCGCAGTGTTTTACCACACCCACCCATAACCCCAAGGAGGAGCGTTTGAAAAGTCACAGTAAATGTGCCCCGACAGGCCCCAGCATGGGCTTGACTAAATGACCGCATTCAGGGCTGAATGGGCAGCTCCGAATTCCTCAGGAGCTTCACCACCTCTCCGAGAGCGAGAGCATCCTGGCGTGTTTTACACCCCCAGCTTCGCTCGGGCTCCTGTGTGGGTTAGACTGGCGGAATTCCGCCACTGAAGACCTGTGTGACACAGCCCCCCTTCGTAATGGCTCGTGCGCTTGTGTTCTGCAGGGCTCTGGAAACTGAAGCCTGGGGTTTCCCCTTTGGTCTTTGTAGCTCGCTTAAAAAAAAAATAAAAAGTAGAAGGAGGAGGTGGTTTGTTGGACTTTGCAGAGATCATTTTGATGCATCAGCGCTGAACCTCTGCAGATGGTGGACGTAGTGTGTGACCCAGAAGCAGCGATGTGGCGAATGACAGTAATTCCCTCTTTTATGTAGGCAGACTTGTGGTGGAACTCCTGGCCATCTGCCGGGTGGTCAGACTTTGCACTCTCCCCCCGGGGCCTTATTTGTGAATGCCGTCAGTTGCTTCAGATCCTCCTGTGACTTGGTGGTCCTTTTCTCCCCAGGTGGGGACTCCTGGGCTGACGAGACAACTGGCATCGAGGCCCAAGGAACATGGCCTAGGTCAGTGGCCAGAAGTTACTGGGAGGGGAGCCCCGATGTCGGGCATGGGATGGCGGCTTCGGTGCAAGTTTATTTGCAGCCTGCCCTGGAAAGAAATTAATGTGAAGAGTCCCTTACCGCACTGGAGGTGACTTGTGAGTCCAGAGATTATTATGGGGCCAGTGACCTCAAGTCTGTCCATTAAAAAGGGCTCAGAAAAAAAGAAAGGCTCTAAAATCAGAATTGTGGTGCAGTTTTTATAACTGGAGGAGTAACTTCATGCTGCCGGCCATCCCTCTGTCCAGGGGCTCTCTGTCAGGTCCGGACGCACAGACAGGCCCGTGTGGATACATTGAACCGAACACACTTTGTGGCTCTGAGATTGCTGGCAGGGATAAAACCTCACGGATCGACACGTACCTTCTTTGAGACCAAGGAATTGCGAGTGATTGTGAGTGAGCGCGCGTACAGCACACCTCCTTTGTTGTTGCCCTGTTTAACACAGCCTTGCTGTGCAGACCTTGCTAGCAGAACTGTGATTAAGAATACACGCTTTTTTGCCAAGCAGACCTCATTTGAATTTTAAGGTCTGTCGTTTAACAGCAAATTAATCTCTGAGCTTTATTATTTTTTTTTCCATCTGGAAAATGGGGTGCATAAGCTCCCTCTCACAGAGGTGTTGTGAAAGTTAAGTAGGAGACTGCTGAGATGTGTCTAAGTCAGTGCTGACCGGGTAAGAGACGCGAAGTGCTGGCAGTCCTCGGCAACCTGCTGTTGCTGTCGTCCTTGCTCCTGTTTCTGGTGAGCTTTATTAAACTGATCCGTAGCCCCCAAGAGGAGTGTGCTTTCTTGTACTCTTCAGAACCATCTAGAAACCTGTTACACGTGCAGATCTCAGGCCCCGCATCGTATCTCCTGACTCAGAAACTGGGGGCGGGGGGTAGGTCTCTGTGCTCCACGTTCTCACAGGTCCTCCAGGTGATTCTAGTGCTCACTGATTCAGGAACCTCTCATCTAATACAAAAATGCTCTGTGGAGAGCAAGGAAGGAGCACTTGTTGCTCACTCTGTTCTGTGTGGAACAGTGGGAAGGTCTGATGGTAGAAGGCTGATGTTCCATGAGGAACGTTCTTCCCGTGAGGAAGAATGTTTCTCCTCCACACCAGAGGAAAAACGCCACCTTTAATTAAACGAAGTGATAGTCAGCTTGTAATTATTCAAAGGTAATTAACAGTCTGTGAATCACGTAGGACATGTACTGCTACCTAAAATCCCCTCATTTAAAATTCTTCCATCCACCCGCTCTTTGCTTCCACTTTGAATTAAAAATGATGTGTAAGGCTGAACAGTGATTTATGGACTCATGCTACTAATTGCATTGATATTTTTAAAATCTGTGTTTCCCCTGATGTCAAAATGGAACCAAGAAAAAGAAAATATTCGTGAAAAAATTTGCTTACGAACCTTAACAAACCATTCTTTAAACCATTGCAAACTTACAGGAAGTAAAAGCCAAAATAAACCAGAGAGCTCCCCAGTACGACTGGTAAAACCTGGTCAGTGGCAAGGAGAAGGTAGACAATCCAGAAGAATGAGGGCTCACAACTTATGCTGTGAAGTCCTGGGAATTGTGGACTGGTCACTTCCTATCTCTTCTGCCTTCCTCTGCCCTGCCCAGGAGCCTTGGGGAGTGAGACCCAAGAGACATTGTGGGGCAGAGTGAGTTTCTCTCATTAAGTCCAGACCTCATTAACTCATCCTACCAGTGCCACTCGTGAGGTCTTTCCTCATCTCACTATTTTTGGGTTTTTTAGTTGAAGGGTAGTGGTTAAAAAAAAAATAGAAAGAAATACATTCAAAGCTTGTTTCAAAATTGGCATAGTATTACATATGTCTGCCAGTAAAATCTTGGTCTGGGTTTTAACTTTTTTTATACTAATGAAATAAAACCTTTAATTAAGCAGAGTCCCTAATTTAATAGGATTTCTTCCCTGTGGGAGGTACCTTGATTTTTGAATCACATAGCAATAAGCCACTGTTAGGAATGTTGTAAAATTGGGTTCTTATTATTTCCATAGCAATTTTTATTATTTAAGAACTAAAACCTAGAGGTATGTGGTAAAACTTACCGAACTGATACTGAGATAAGGCTGTGCTGATCAATTTACGAATACTTCAGTACTTTTAAGCCAGGGTAGCTTTTCTTTCAGATATGTGTGGAGTTGACAGGAAAATGCAGTGAGGGCCCCAAACAGCCTGCTGGTTGAAGTGCTGCTGGCACAACCTCACTTTCCAATCTGGACCTGAGAATTTTGCCATTTGGGGCTCCCTTTTCGGAGACACCGGTAGCTAGCAGTTCCGAAGTGGGCAGGGATTCTGGTGTTGTACCCAGCAGAATCAGAGAGGGAGAGACTAGTAAAGCAGGTGCCCTAGGGGGCAGCTTCTCCTACTGTGTGCACTCCGTGTGGGGTCCGTGTACCAAGTAGCTTTGGAAAAGAGAAGCTTGGCCTTCCAGGTTGCGCACGGGACAGTTGCCTGCTCCACCCCCTCTGCAAACAAAGTGGCTGTCAAAGCAAGTTTGAAGGAGAAAAGTTATTTCCTGATCAGCCCTCTTTTTGGCTCCCATGGATGTATGTTGATGTTACATGATTTTTTTTTTTTTTTTTTAGCCAATGAGGAATTACCAAAATTATAAAATAACTGAAAGGAATTCCTGAGTAGTCATCAAAGTCCACTGTGCTTTTTTCAACCATAAATAAATGTAACTGTCCAAAACATGTGAGATTCACACTCTGTTAAAGAAGACGCCATAGCCAGTTTCTGGTTTAGTTTTTGCTCAACTTTTTCAGTATGTTGACTAACATAAATTGTTCACTTTGTAGTTCTCTTATGAAGTAGGCCATTGAGATAGCCATCGTTTAGGGAAGGTTTTTGTTACGGTGGTCTAAGCAGGGAGTTCTTTTCCACATCCAGGTGAACGTAGCCAGGGAGCTTAGCCTCCCCACCACCTTAAGGCTATGGAAACAGCGGAAAATCACTTTTTAGATGGCTATTTTTTTAAAAAGTGTTTTTGCATATGTCTTCCAGAGCTAATTTTTTAAAATTACAAGTAAGTTTTAAAAAATATACTGTAAGCATTGTGGCTGTTTTTTAATTTAAAAATATTTAATGATTAGTGTCTGTGCAAAGCACCATGGATTAGCATCAAGAAAGAGATAAATGAGAGGTTCTATTTTGATGGGAGTTCACATTCTAGACGAAAGGGGAGGAGAAGAGAGAAGCAGTCAGTCTGTTCTGTCAGCCCAGGCTTGGTGGATTTGAGGGAGCCTTTAGAGTGGGTGTCCTTGGAACCACTGAAGAGATTTGCTGGTAGCTAAAAATTGGGGATGGTGGTGTGAGGTTGAGAGAGAAGCAGAGGAAATTTGTGTGATTAGAATGAAAGCATGAAAGTCCAAGGTACCAGTGAGGAGCAAGGAATAGTCTAGTATGCCTGCAATATAGAGATGCTTTGCGGGAGACTCCTGTTTCATGGGTAAGCTGGTCCTGGAAGAATCGGTTATCATTCAGGTCCTGGGGTGGGGATTAGAATGCAGAAGGCTGCTTTTAACAGGGTATGTTTGGGGAATGGACATGACCATCACGTAGAAGGCATGTGGCTGTGCAGGGAAACAGTGGGGTAATATCTAGAGTAAATCTGTACCAGATTCTTTGGGGGATTTTAATGCCAAAGCGAAGATTCCGCAGCAGCAAAGAGCCATCAAATGCGTGTTATTTTAAAATGTGGATAGTGGCATGAGGACCACAGCTTTAGATTGGATTTCTTTCCATGAGAAGGCTAGTTCGGAGGGACAAGATGTTGGGGAGGCAGGGAGGCCAGTAAGTAGGCTCTTTTCAGAGGAAATAAGAGAAGTCATGAGAGCAGAGAGGCCAGGAAAAGGGGTGTCTGAGATCAGGGCTAGAGTTTCTAAAGGTCTTGGCAAGACAATTTAACGTTTTCCTACTTATTTATTTACATAATGTTGGGGGAAAAGATTCAGTAGCTACCCTAGAAGCAAGTGTATGAGGACAAAAGTCAGTTTATAGTTCTTGTTTTCATTATTCGTGTATATCACATGTGGGGGTCGGGAGGGTGTGGCTTGTGTTGCCCGCCGGAGGCAGGCCCACTTTTGGGGCTGCTCGCTAGAACTGCACTCTTGCTGGTTCCCTCTCTGCCATTTGTTTGTCAGTGAGTGCCTTTTGAACCCCTTGTTGTGCCAGGGCTATGATTTAGGATGTATTTTTATGTGGTTTAAGTAGGGCAATCAGATCATCAGACTTCTTGGTAGGTAAAGCTGACGTCTAAAATTGGATTTTCCCATCCTTGACATTTGAAATGAGAAATAAAAATTATCTTTTCGGGTTTAACATGCCAAGACACTCCCAGCAGAATAGGCTGAGAATAAAGTAAATGCTGTTTTGGGTGCTTGGTAATCTTTTAATTATGAAACAGGTCTTTTGATTTTAATCTTCCAAAATGTATAATACTGATCCAGGAAAACAGCCTTTTTAAAGTTCACATCCTGCTGACTCCTTCAGATGAAAAGCTCCTACCTCTACCCCATATTTTGCAAGCTGAAAGTAAAAATATCATTAATCTTGTCTCTGTTCCACGACTGCCTATAAAAGACTGTTCAGTTTGGAGTCCTTCCTGAGCCATGAAGGCAGTATTCCAGAGTGAATGCTTAGGTTTCTGGAGCCAGGACCCAAGGCCTGAAGGGTCACAGCCATAATCCAGGAGTGGGTTGAGGGACATAGGCCTTCTTTAAACCTCTCCCTTGTCATCACTTCCTGTTGACCTCTCCTGGCCTCCCTCACACGTGTACATATGCACAGCAAAACTTGGACACTGAGGCATTTTATTATTTCTGTTCTTTTGCGGCATCTGAAACAGCTTGTACAATGAAGACAGAAACCTGCTTCGCATTAGAGAGAAGGAAAGGCGCAACCAGGAAGCTCACCAAGAGAAAGAGGCATATCCTGAAAAGATCCCCCTTTTTGGAGAGCCTTACAAGGTATTTATTTATTGAATGCTAGAAAGCCTGATTTATCACCATATTTAACTCTGTGATGAAAATGAGTATGAACAGGGGCCACACATGTGAAAATAAGACAACTTACCTTAGATTGTCTTTGAAAACAAACTATGAAAATTCTCTGAACCTTGTTGTTCAAATTGCCGAAGTTTGTGGTCGTCTTTTGTAATGTTAGTCTCCTGTCTTAAAAGTAATGGGCTTCTCAACAGGGGAATTGAGTTTAAACTGCATGTTAAAGTTTATGTTACACATTAAATTGAAATGGGTTTTATTTTTCCCTTTAAATGGTACTATGTAACATCATTTAGTAAATGATGGATTTTCCTTAGGTCCCCCCCCCCCCAAGTATCTAACTCTGCTGTCTTGTCCTTTTCCAGACAGAAAAAGGTGATGAGCTATCCAGTCGAATACAGAACATGTTGGGAAACTATGAAGAAGTGAAGGAGTTCCTTAGTAGCAAGTCCCACCCTCATCGCTTGGATGCTTCTGAAAATAGGTTGGGAAAGCCAAGATATCCTTTATTTCCTGAGAAGGGGAGCAGCATTCCATCCCACTCCTTCCACACTAGTGCTCACCACCAGCCTATTAACACTCCTGCCTCTGGACCACTTCCTGTTGGTAACATTAGCCACAATCCAAAGATGGCACAGCCAAGAATGGAACCAATGTCAAATCCTCATGTCAAAAGCTATGGCCCACCAGACGGCCAGCACCCAACCCAAGATCGCCTTGGTCAGGAGGGGTGCAGCTCTAGTCATCACAAAAAAGGTGACCGCAGAGCTGATGGAGACCGTTGTGCTTTGGTGACAGACTCCGCTCCAGAGAGGGAGCTCTCTCCCTTCCTCTCCTTGCCTTCCCCAGTGCCCCCCCTGTCACCTGTACATTCCAACCAGCACGCTCTTCCCAGGACACAAGGAAGCAGCAAGGTTCACAGCGGCAGCAGTAACAGTAAAGGCTGTTGCCCGGCCAAATCTCCCAAAGACCCCGTGGTAAAGGTCCACGATAAAGAGACTGCTCAAGACAGTTTGGTGGCAGTTGCCAGCCTCGGGGTGGCCCCTCCCCAGCCACCTTCTCAGACTTTCCCCCCACCCCCCCTCCCTTCAAAAACTGTTGCAATGCAGCAGAAGCCCACGGCTTACGTCCGGCCCATGGATGGTCAAGATCAGGCTCCTAGTGAGTCTCCGGAGCTGAAGCCACTGCCGGAGGAGTACCGGCAGCAGACCTTTGAAAAAACCGACTTACAAGTGCCTGCCAAAGCCAAGCTCACCAAGCTGAAGATGCCGTCTCAGTCAGCGGAGGTGAGTGGAATTTCGCATCTGGGCCAACTCCAGTGTGAGGGAAAATTCGAGATGGAAGTTTTCTGGAGAGCTGGGGACCTGGGTACCAATGGCTTTCGGGTTGTGAGATTCCTTTGTGACTCTAGGATTTTGTTGCCCCACAGAGAACTCAGGTCTGAGAGGAATGATGGATGACAGATACTGAAATGGGATTTTCAGGAAGGTTTTTTAAAAAAATATTTTTACTGAGCCCTAATTTATATGCTCTAAAGTAATAGAGATCATGAGTAGTTTGGCATGTTTTGAAAAATGTGTGCACCTGTATAACCCACAACCCAGTCACAGTATATTTATCATGAGAAACTTTCAGGAAAGTTTTGAGCTGTCATTGTTTTTTTGTTTTTGTTTTTACTTGTTTAGGGGAACACTGACTTTAACATGGTAGAGCAAAAAAGGGGGGGGGTAATACTTCTTCAGCCCCAGTTAGTTTTTCTGAGATCCAAACCATAAAAAAGTAAAAATAAGAAATTAAAATGTTGAAGGCAAAGTATTTCTTAAGATTTGTTCTCTGTAAGTTACAGGAAAATCTGAAACTAAACTTCTAATATATTTTCATTTACCGCCTAAGAAAGAAGACGGGTGGGGGGGTGGGGGGGTTGTCCTGATGTCTCATTTGAGAGTGAGTCACAAATACAATACAGAATGTTATTCAGCAATGGCTTTTTCAAGTAACCAAAATACTTTATCTTTCTAAACAAAAAGAAAATGCCTTTTTCTGCTTCTTTGGTAAATGGCAGCATTGTGTTTGAATGAAGAGAATCAGAGCACACATCTTATCACTGAAATTCTAAATTAGCAATGGTTACTCCCAAATTCAGATTAGTAGTGCAAAGTGAAATGTTTGAAGTGAATTTGTCGGAAAGCTTATCTGTTAAGGTAATGTCCTTGGTTTAGTCACATCTATTGTATAAACCTCTAATTTGCATATCCATTGCTCAAAAGCTTCTGTGTGCCCCAGATAGCAGTCTTACATGGTGCTGCAAGGTAAAATTCCTTAAGGCTTAAAACCAAAAACCAAAACAGACTTGGGGATGCTTAGCTGGAAAGATAACCCTTATCTTGAAGGAAGAAAATCTGTACCTCTGGGGTGTCAGCTTTTGGTTTAGGAGAGGTTATAGCTCTGTCCACAGTCACCTGGTGAGCTGGAGTGAGTCTGGATGCCTACAGAATGGGACTTGGGTGGAGGCCGAGGAAAAATGGGAAATGGGGAGGAAAGCAGATGGTAGAAATGACCAAGATGGCAGAACTCTACCTTTAACC
The DNA here is from genome assembly GCF_017311325.1 of Ursus maritimus. Lineage (NCBI taxonomy): Eukaryota > Metazoa > Chordata > Mammalia > Carnivora > Ursidae > Ursus > Ursus maritimus. The sequence continues at coordinate 13,808,664 of NW_024426996.1, read as the reverse complement.
TCTCAAGTCCTGAAGATTCACCGGAACGAGATATTTACCAAACATCTTGTGCTGTGTTGGGAGGAGGGGTAGGCAGCAAATTAGGGGCAGAGTGGAATGAAGTGAGATTACCCCCTCATAATGGCCAGTCAGCCTGCCTTATAATTCGTGCAGTGAAGAACTTAGTGGGATTTTCTTTGCTTTGTTTATCAAGTAAGGTGTGTTCTGTTTTCCCAGTTTAAAAAACAGATAAAGGGGGAATTTAAACATATTTTCTTAAAGAAAAAAAGCAACTTAAAATTGCTTTAAAACAAATTTAAGACAGATCAGCAAATATTTGCCTTGTTTACCAAATGCTCGACCATATGCTTAAGTGCGGGGTGGGATGCCAAGCAAGTATTGGTCGCTGCTGCAGGCGCGGTGACGGTCTAGTGCACACATCAGCCTCCACACAGGAAACAATTAGAGAACAATTGAGTTCAGACTCTAGTACTTGGTGCTTGGAGAAAGTTTGAAATGACAGTCTCAAAGCCGGGAACCTAGTTACTACGTTCAATCAGTCAGATTTCCAGTAGACCTTCCGGGGAGAGAGCCCTGGCTTAACTTTTTGCTTCCTCAGTGAAAAAGAGATAAGCCAAGTTGAGATTTCTCCAAGGCCTCGAGGAGAGCTGCTCAGATGTAATGTGTATTTCAAACCTAGGACCATGCCACATGGCCCTTGAATATTTTCCGAGTGGATATTTGGAATGAGCAAAATCCTCCGTAGATGTGGTGATTGGAGAATGGGGTTTTCCTGGCACGCGGTCCTTTGCCTTCGACAGTTCGAGTAGATGTGAACTTTTCCTCTTCTGTCTGTGTTTGCAGTGAGCGTTCATTCTAATGTGATGGCTCCGTCTAGTTTCTGTTCGGGGTTCTCATTTTTGTGGTGCCAACTGCCTTGGAACCCCTGGGCAGATGGAGGGTGCCACACGACCAGTGCGAAGGGGGAGTTCAGAGCTCAGATCTGGAGTGGAGGGGGAGTCAGTCTGGGAAGCAGAGTTATTAAAATCTCAAATTTTAGTATTCTGATGAATCAAAGGAAAGCATGGAGATGGGGGTTGGAAAAAGCAGGGAATTCATCCCAGAGCGGGTGAACTCTGGCTATGGAGCCAGAATATCAGCAGTATCTTGGGCTGTTTGTGACGTTGGGGCAGAAGGATAGAGAGTGGGGATAGAGGAAGTTGGCTGTTGGTAGCTGGGAGAGAAGGGGCGTGGCGGTAGCTCAGTGGTTTTCCTTTATTTGCTTAATTTGTCCTAAGGCAAGTCAGAGGAGGTTTTCTTTCCTGGCTTTCCGAGTGTGAGGGTTTCGCGGTTTGCCGCCACCCCCTTCCCCATGGCTTCCACGGCACAGTATTTTAAAAAAATGAACCAAACTGGAGAAGTCATCTCATCCGCATGGCTCTCCTTCGTTCTCAAGCCACATCTGCGTGAATTCCTCACACCACACTGTCCTTGCATTTTGTGGGAGGCAAACGTGGTTTGTATATTTTAGTTGGTTCTCCTAAAAAATGATATTCTTTTCTGGAATAAGTCATTCCCATAGTTAAAACTTAGTCTTTCCTAAAATCCTACAGGAAAAAGAAAATGATCAAAAGGTCAGTATTCTGACCACAGAGAGGCCTGGCTTGCAAAAATCTGCACATGGTTTCTCTGTGGGCGTGTCTGTCTTAGTTTTGTTTCAGCTGGCAGATGTCGAGCAGCTTGAAACGACCCATCTGAGGGGTGCAGCCAGGACTCGGAGATCTTATGTGGGTACCTTGCCACGTCAGATGGACCTGCCCAAGTGGAAGGTTGAGATTCCTCTCTAGCCACCCCCCCCCGCCTTTTTAAAAAAAGATTTTATTAGAGGCAGAGCACAAGCCATGATGGGGGAGGGGAGGGAGAAGCAGGCTCCCTGCTGAGCAGGGAGTCCAATTCGGGACTCCATCTCAGGACCCTGAGATCATGACCTGAGCCGAAGGCAGACAGATGCTTAACCAACTGAGCCACCCAGGCACGCCCCCCCCCCTTTGGTAAGTAGGCTCCATGCCCAGTGTGGAGCCCAACACAGGGCTTGAACTCAGGACCCGGCGATTAAGACCTGAGCTGAGATCAAGGGACTGATGCTCAACCAGCTGAGCCACCCAGGGCCCCTTGTCCCTCTTTTCTGCCTGAAGATATCAAATGAAAGTGAGAGAAAACCTGTGGCAACTCTGTGTTGTGTTCCTGAGCGTGGACCCAGGATGGGGAGGGGTGGGGGGATTAGATACAGGATTTATGAAATAGATGTTTTATTGACACAGAAATGGAATAAGCTGAGATAGGCATTTTAAATTGTATACTGGATTTAGAATATTAGACTTCTAAAGCTAAATGTACAGCCCTTTCATTTTGCAACTACAGCCTAGTTGGAGGAAGTCACGTAATTTTGCCAAGATTTATAGTTAGTGGCAGAGCCAGAGCTCAGACTCTCAGTTCTATGATCTTTCTACTTCTGCTGGTTAAGTGCAGAGAGAGACTGCTGGAAGATCTTGAGCAGGGCAGTGATGTATCTTTCTTTTTTGAAAAAAATCATTCTGGCTTCTGGGTGGAAAATGGCTTGAGGGGCAGGGGTGGAAGTAGGGAGACCCGGTAGGGGTTGGAAAATGATGGTGGCTTGCAGTAGGATAGTAGGAGTGGAGTTGGGGTAGACTGGGCAAATTCCGCATGTTTTTGGCACAGAACTGGTAGGGCTTTGGTTGACTGGAGATGGGAGTGCGACTGAGGTGAGGGAAAGTGAGGCACCAGGGATTGTTTGACTTGATAGGTTTGGATGCCGGGATGTGCCTCCTAGGGTGGACCTGACCTGGGTGGAACAGGTTTGGAGGGAAAACCGAGAGAGCTCTGAGTAGACCAGATGTTAAGTTTGAGATGCCGTTATCTGTCCAGGTAGATGCGACCAGTTGGCAGTCGTAAGTAGTAGACCAGCTCAGAGAAGATGTTAAGACTAGAAATGATAAGTTTGGGCCATGTATACATATAGTACATATTTAAAGCCTTGGAACTAGACCGCCTGGAAAGTCCCTGAATCAAGCCCTTCCTGGCTCAGCTTAACCTTGGCAAGGGGCAGCAGGTGGGAAGAAATGAGGATGGGCTGGGCCTTCAGAAACAGAAACTGAAGACCATACTGGGAACTTGAGAATCTGCTTATAAAGTAGTAGAAATGATAGGTTTCTGTTTTTTCACTTAGTTTAAAGTGTGCATGTAAATGGTACAGTTAATTTATTAAAATAACTCACTGGCATCTAGCAGAATTTACTGTGAATTTAAATTTGCCACTGCCCCTATGTCCTTATGTGGTCCCTTGCCGTACCCCTCCAGGTGAATCTGATTTTGAGTCCTGATGGTCTCTCTGACTTCCTTGTGGCCTCTTATGGCATCAGTGAGGAATATTCCTAAATGCTTCCACCTAATTTCCAAAACCCAGGTGTCACCTGCAGCTCTGAATTCATTGTTGGACTACCTTGACTCATGGCAGTTTTTTTTTTTTAATTTTTTTTTTTAAGATTTTATTTATTCATTTGACAGAGAGACAGCCAGTGAGAGAGGGAACACAAGCAGGAAGAATGGGAGAGAAAGAAGCAGGCTCCCAGCGGAAGAGCCTGACGTGGGGCTCGATCCCAGAACTCCAGGATCACGCCCTGAGCCGAAGGCAGACGCTTAACGACTGAGCCACCCAGGCGCCCCGACTCATGGCAGTTCTTAAACAGAACCTTTCATTTTCAGCGAACTGCCGGCCTACCAGTGTGAATTAACCCACAGTGGAAAATTGTGCAATAGTGATTCACTTTGCATTCATATGTGCAAATAGTCTTCCATACTTCCATATTTAGTTCTCTTATTATCTTAAACCCTGAAAAGAGCAACTTACCTCTTATGAAATGACCTAACCCTTCAGGCAGTTCACTTTTGGTGTGTTGGTGCTGTGTATCCTGCTGATACACGGCTCAGGAGAGTGAAGAAGTTCACTCTCTCCTGTATACACCATCAGTTCTGCAACTTCTAACTAAAACACCTAGAGCACCTACTGTGTGTCAGGCCTGGTGCTGGGGATGGGCAAAACAGATGGTTCTGACCCTCTTGGGCCTTGACTATCTAGTTAGGAACTGACATAATGCAGATAACCACTTCGACCAAGTTGTACGAACTTCGGCAAGCGCTGTAACGGAAGGACTCCACATATGAGAGGGATAAAGGGGGGCTGTGGCTTAGAATGAAGGAGCTCAGGGAAGAATTCAAGCAAGACCTGAATAGCGAGTAAAAGTGACAGAAGTGAGGGCTTGTCTTAGTCTGTTTGGGCTGCTGTGAACCAAATACCACAGACTGGGTGGCTTATAAACAACAACAATTTATTTCTCAGACTTTTGAGGGCTGGAAGTCCAAGATCAAGGCACTAGCCGCAATCATATTCTCAAGAGGACCTTCTTCCTAGTTCCTAGTTGGTGTCTTCTCACTCCTTACTTGGTGAAAGGGGCAGGGATCTCCCTGGAACTTCTTTTATAAGGCACTAATCCCATTGGTGAAGGCTCTGCCCAGAGGCCGCACCTCTTACTGTCATCAGTTTTGGGGTTTCAACATGAATTTAGGAATTCAGCATGAATCTGGGGGGGCACATGAACACTCAGACCACAGCAGATATGCTAGGGGTTAGGCAGCTTCAGTATTCCAGGAAGAGGGAGCAGCATGTGCCACTGGCTTATGCCACGTGATGGACAGAGACCGTTACAAGTCCTCTTGAGTTAAAAGCTCAGTGCTGTAGGTCAAGGGGGATTTTTTTGCATTCATTCAGAAACTTGGCAGCCCATCAGAATCACCTGGGGAAGCCTGCTAAAGAGACAAATTGTGATAAATAAAAATTCCTCATCCCCAGCCTAGGAGATTGGTTCCACCGGTATACGGGTGGGCTCTAGAATCTGTATCTGTGATTTTCATGAGGTTTGTTCTAGAGCCTGGAAACAAAAACGGCTCCACAAGGGCTGAGACCCAACCCCAGTGGTCCTGGTCTCTCCCAAGTGGGCCTCAAGCTAAAGGATCGGGCTGAATTGATGGGACTGTCTGTCCTGAGTAGGAAATGAGAGTAGCCTCAGGGAAGAAAGGAGGGAGTAGGACTCCGAAGACTACGTACGCGCTTTTCTTCCTCCACAGCTCCTGTTTCCTTGCGTGTGTCCCCAACATTGTCAGGCTTGTGGGGACAGTAAGATTCTGATACAGCCGTATCTAGCTCATCTAGCTTGCTTCAGGTTTCTAAAGATGTTTGTATTACAGTAACTCTTTTACAGCAAATTAAATTAGGTTCCAGGAGCTAGCACTCCGTTAAACTTGGGCAGACCTGCTCTACTTAAATGTTTGTGTTAAGAAAATGATAACAAAGCAGAAAGGTTATCTGTGTACACAGGTCCTGATCATGCTGGGTGTCTGGAGAAGAATATTTCCGATCTGTGAGAAATATTGACTAGTGATTAACTTGTATCTGCTTAGAAGCTGGCTAAATTTTAGAGTCCCCACACATCTAAATATAGAATGAAAACATAGTAGCAAGTGACGGACAGAAATTTTAGAGCAGAAGCTACAGCCAGCCTGAGCCCTAGACTGGGACTGTGGGCTACTTGGTTTTGCCTGAGTCCTGTGTGTGTGTTTGGTTTTTTCGGTTTTTTTCCCCCCTTGAGCTGATCTTTACAAAGTGAAGAATGCTGGTGAAAAATCAGATGTCAGGGCCGCCTGGGTGGCACAGCGGTTAAGCGTCTGCCTTCGGCTCAGGGCGTGATCCCGGCGTTATGGGATCGAGCCCCACATCAGGCTCTTCAGCTATGAGCCTGCTTCTTCCTCTCCCACTCCCCCTGCTTGTGTTCCCTCTCTCGCTGGCTGTCTCTATCTCTGTCGAATAAATAAATAAAATCTTTAAAAAAAAAAAAATCAGATTTCAGTTTCACGGACTAGAGCTGATCCTGGTAATTTTTTGAATTTGAAGAAACAGTTTAAACTCTGAAGGAAACATTCTAAATAATATAGGCAAGATATTTTTGAGACGCTCTAAAATTGCTAGAAGTGAGTTAGTATGAATAACGGAATTACATATAGTTGCCGAAGAAGAAAGCCTACAATTGAACCTTGAAAATCTTTTTGGGTGGTATTAATTGGAGCTGTTTTCTTTGTTCGTTTTCTGTTCTACTCCCTCTCAAAATGCCAGAAGTACATTTGGTACCAGGATAAGAAATTCCTGTTCCTCCTCGTTGTTTTCACACTTGAGATGTTTGTGGAGAGTTATGGGATCCCCCCTGGGTCCCTCATGTTGTGCCTTTGCCAAAATGTAGACGTTCAACTCTTTAGAATCTTTCCAGGCCGAGTGCTCTCCCAGGCTCTCACGTAGCCACCGGAGTCATTTTAGCTCTTGTCTAGATTAATTGTGATTTATTTTGAGCCAACTGATAATCTTCAGGGACAGAAAACCAAATATTCCAAGGGGAGTCTGTTGATGACCGAGTTAGTAGTTTTGATTTGGGTTGTTTTGATGGAAGTGACCAATACTAATGAGCTATTTAAGCAGAATTCCTTTTAAGAGAGAATCCTGGTTCCTGTTATCATAACAAGTTTATTTTTTGGCCTTGTATTCTCCTCTCCAGTTGCCAAGATCTATTTGAAAATCGTTATTTTCCGAGGTTAACTTTGTTGCATATTCACATTTTCCAAGAACTTTATAAGAGCTATTTTTATACTGATGCTGTTTTCTTTAATTGTTGAAATCACTAGATTGACAGTCTCCCCCCAACCCCGAGGTTCAGGGTCCACACACACCATTAGTTTTCTCTTGAACTTCATTTCATTCCCTGTGTATACTTGGCCTACTTTCTGTCTGCATTGTTCCCCCTAACCCTCTGGTAATTTGTCAAGCCCGCTCTAATCTCCTTAATGCTTTGGCTGAAGGGTTTTGAGGTTTAATGTTTTAATCTAGGGGCCTCAGTATTTAAGTAATTAGAGGTCCTATTTCTAGCTCTGTCCCTTAGATAAATCATCTTAGGGTTTTGTTGTTGTTGTTGTTCCAACGTACAAATAATAGAACTCTGAAAATATATATTGGACGAGAATTTAAAGCTTTGCGTTGAGCTGCTTGAATTAAAGCATTCCATGTTGTTCAGATTGCCTGACGTTATTCTTACAGACTCTTTACAAACTTACAAAATTTTTTATTTTTTTTTACAGAATTTGATGCTGTAGAGTTTACTTCTAACGTTTTTTCATATTTGAGAACATGTTAATTTATGAAAAAGTTATTTTTTTCTATTATCAAATAATCAGGACATTCTTTAAAAATGTTAAAAATTCTTTTCCTGTCAGGAATAGTTTGGTCTGGACGGATTCACATCTTTACATTCTAGGTTTCTGCCTTTTTAGTCTACAAGCATTTGAACACCCACTCAATATAAAGGGAGCTAATGGGAAAGACACTGACACAGTACATTTATTATATAGTGTAAAAAATATATAAAGTATCATCCGTATGAAAAAGGTAGTGTGGAACTACTAATTACAGTCTTTTAATGCTCACACTGTTCTTCTGTTTCCTTTATAGTGGGAACAGTTCTGAATGCTTTCTGTGCATTAACTCATTTAATCCTTGCAACTGTCCCATGTGGTAGGCACTGTCATTGCAGTTTTACTGAGAGGCTCACAGAGGGTACAGAGAGACTCATTTGTCCAGGTTTACCCAGGCGGTAAGTGCTGGCTCTGGAATCCAGAGCTAAGTAGTCTGGCTTGCATCCACACTTTTAACTCTGACCCCTACATTATGCTGCCTGAATTTCAAAAGGGGAAGCTGTACATTCTTTGAGGGTCGACTTTTGTAGCACTCCCAGTTTTGGGTAGTGGCAAAAGTGCATTCTGGGCTGCAGTAAAGGGGAGAGAAGCAACGTGGAGGGAGGACACAGGGAGGAGCCTTGCAAGAGTGGTTGGGTAGGGGAGAGCGGAGCAATGGGGAGATGAGTTACATACTGAGAAGGGGGGCAGTTTGTGAAGTTTTTTAGTTCCTTAGTGAATAACTTATCCAAGAACCGGTGCTTAATAAAGAGGAGAAATTGCTTTGGCTTGATGGCAGACACTGCAGCATGGGGTTACAATTCTGTGAGACCTTGGGCAGGAAACTTGACCTTGCCGTGTTGTTACTAGTTTCGCTATCTGTACGGCGGGGCCACTAGATTGAGGGTAGCCCGTATGAAATGCTTGGAACAGCACTTGGAATGTAATGAGAGCGCAATGGGTAGTAGAAGGAGCAATTAGAGTTAAAATTTGAACCGGGCTTTAAGAAAAAAGGTAGGATTTAGAGGGTTATCAGAATGAGGATTTGTGGTTGGGAAAGTAGAAAGACTGAATACATTCTCGTTTATTGGTGTATGCTTTAGAAATGTAGGTGGGGTCAGATCAAGGGGACCAGGAATTCCCAGTTAAGATGCTAGGTTGAATAAAGCCCTAAAAATTTGATGTACAAGTGTTAAAAATAAACCAGCGAAGAGCCTAGGGAAAGACAGCATTTGCTTAGGGGCGGTGTTATCAAGAACTGTGTTGCTGAGGGGCCCCACTGCCCAGCTCTGCCTGAGAGCTCAGGGGCTTTGCATTCGACACCTGCGGGACACATTCCCATAGCTCGGCAATTCCTGGTATAAATGTTTCCTTAAACTTAGGCGCTTGAAAATATTTTACTGCAGCCCCCACTCCACCCCTTTTTAATTCCAAAGCACTTGCTTAATCTGTTTCTCTCTCAATTGTCACAGCAACCTTGTGAGTTAGGGCCGTTGGCACGAATCACCATATTACATGCCATGGAACGGAGTCTCTAAGAAGTTTTATGATTTAAGCTCGTAAGTGGCAGAGCTGGGGGCATGAAACCGGGACCCTTGGCTCCTGGTTCCAGTCCTCTTTCTACCACAAAACATGGCTTCTGTGGAGTAATGATCATTTGTTTAACACTTTTATTTGAAGTGTTAAGAGCTCTGCTTTTCTCCATGGCTTTGCCTTCATGTCAGTGCCTGAAAAATGCAAATGTTGGGTGGAACAGATGATTCAAATGAGAGGATGATTAAAACTCAGTTTTGGTCATGGTGGCCATGTGGCTTTCTCTGAGATTTCTACCCTTTAAGGAAGGAGGCCGCCACGTACGAGATCTCTCGGCTCTTTCCATCTACACCCCCCCCCCCCAGTCCGTATTTATATCCACCACTTACCTCTTTCCCTTTGATCTCAATAAGGAGCTGATACTTCTCTTGGCCCTTCCACCCGCATGCGCTTTTTGGTTACCTTAAGCCTTTCCCTGATTACTTGCCTCTTTTCCTTAGAGTCTGTAGTTACATTCAGGCCTTTCCTAGCTTAAGGGGCAAAACAAACCTTTCCTCATTCCTGTTTTACTCTCATTACCTCTTTCTTGTTCCCTTCCTAGGCAAAACTCTTGGAGAAAGAAGTAGGTAGGCAAGAAGGAAGTAGGTAAGCACCGTTTGCCTGCATCCTCTCCTCCCAGGTAGTCTCCGAACCCACCGCTGATGCATGGAGCCCCTGCCGCTCCACGGCGCTGCCTCTAGGGGACGCCTGGCAGACAGAGTCCGGGAGGGTGCTTGAGGCCGACTTTGCCTGCTTGGCCTCTCTATGGCCTCTGACGCTGTTGCCCACCATCCCCTGAAACACTGCCCTCGTTTGTCTGGTTTTTCTCCTGCCTCTTCACACATGCTTAAATAATCCCCATTGGAGGCTGCCTTTCCCACCTCTTCCCCAAGCTCTGCTTCAACCATCTCTTCTCCTTCTGCAGCCCTTCATCTGCACCCAAGATTTCAGCTGCACACACCCTCATGACCACCAAATTGATTTTTCTAGCCTGAAACTGGCAGAAAGTTTTTTTCAGCTTTAGATCGTTTTATCCAGCTCTTGTTAATGTTGCACAGACATTTCAAATTCAGCATCTGTGATGGATTTCATTAGGTCTCCTTTACCTATTCATACACACCAAACATTCTCCTCCTTCCTGGCCGCCGGTCTCCATTCTTTCTGTCTCCTGCGTTATCCACCCAGTCCTAGGGATATCGCCTTCTAAGTATCGTTGAAAGCTTCTCCTTTTCTCTGTTCCTCGTGGTCCCGTCTTTAGTTCAGTTGTTCATGCTAACTTTGAACTGCTATAACTTCTTTCTAACCTGTCTCTGCCTTTTCCTTCTCTCCAAACTACCTGCCATACTGCTGCATAAGAGAGTGATTTTATTATATGAAAATTGAATCAAGTCATCCTAGTTTAAAATCCTTCAGTACCTCTTCATTGTCCAAGATAAAAACCAGATTATTTCCAATTGCCTTCTTTCCAACCTCCCCCTCCCCCAATTGCTTTCTTGTTGGGATTCTTACCTGTCTCTCCAGGCATGGGTTATGGCCCACCTGCTGATGCTTCCTTGTCCCTACCGCAGCCCCCCAGACCCTGAAAGACATGACCTTCTCCTCTGTGCTGCTGGTACAGACTTCTGTCCCAGGACTTCTTGGTGTTATCCTCTGTGTCTTTCTCCAGGTGGTAAAAACATTTTTGAGGGCAGTATCATGTGTCTCCTTTGCTTCTTTGTCCTTTGTGTTTAGCACAAGTGAGGACAGGGGCGAAAACGGGGATTTTTCCTGTTCTGTGCTGCGCCTGAGTTCTTAGTTCACTTGGCTTTGTGATCTGAAAGATAATTTCTTATAAGTGTTTATCAGAGTGGGTGGGGGGAACAATTTGATGTGTGACTGTATTTCCTATTTAGGACACTAGGATGGGAGCAGGCACTAAGTTCAGCAATTTTTTAAAGAAATTGTTTGACTTACCATTTTCAGCCTGAGTATTTCCGAGGTCATGTTAGGCATTCTTACCTGTGGATTTGAAAATAAGCAGCGTAATCCGATCATTAGGCATTCTTAGTAGAGCTCCAGCCTCCTAATTGCTGTACTTTCAGTATCGAGTTTAGAGATTAATCAGGTGGTTTTATGTACTATGAAATTTGGAAAGTCATGATTTTTCTGTATCTGTCATGTATGTAGGTGCTTTCTATTAAATAAGACACCAAATTTCCTTTAGTGGATTTTGGGTTTCTTTTTATGTAAGTGCTTACATATGATAAAATTGCTGTTAATCTCAGAGGATTCTCAATTTTAAATATTTCGCCATTGAATGAATCACTTTTCTGGGAATGAACCAACCATTTTGGGTAGGGGCATTAACTCTTCCAGGCCACTTGGGTATCATTAATTGGTATCCTAGTAACTTAAGAATTATTGACCCTGAAAATGCCCGACTGGCAGCCTGGTTTTAATTTTCTAGTAAGATTAATTATCTTGCAGGAAAGAGTAAAACAGAGACACCAGGGTTCTTTATGTCCCTTATATTCTCTCAAGATTCCAGTGAGCTAGTTGCTACGACAAGGGAAAACACTGGAGTGTTGTTCTGAACCTAATTGAGTCCTTTATTATGTGATGACTCACCTATAGTTCACAGATTTATTCCATGCAAGTCATGTAAAATAACTACACTGTGGTTTGTTTTGCTTACTTGGTTCGTGTTTCTGGTGGTCTGTCAGGCTGCATATGCCAGTCCCCCGAAGCAGGCGTTGGCAGGCGCTTGTGCGGCAAACGGGACCATCGCACAGTACAGCCGTGGGGCTGCCTCGTACTGTGTTCCCCACACAGAGGGCCTTTTCACAATCTCCCCAAGGGAACCGAAGATGTCCATAATGTATGTGGGGCTATGCTTTGTGTAAAAAGAGACTCATGTCTTCAAAATGAGCATGTTCGCTAGGACTGTGTTCTCCCGTTTCCCCCATTTGTGAGAGAAGGCAGCATTAAAGCCAACTTTAGAGAGTACTCACCCCCAGAAGGCCAGGGTCTTGTCCGGTGGCATTGACTGAGTTGCTGGCATCTGAGAATGAATATACCTCACATTGAAATCTGGATTTTGACCCCCCCCCGCCCAAGCATTGGCAGCATAGTTTTGCATTCCTGCAAAGCAACAGTTGGCTAATCCTTTAGGGCACACACACTCTCTTGCCCCCATCCTTGCTTGAGCCCTGTGAGTGTCACTGTCCTCTCTGCGAAGTCAGGTATTTCTGTATCCTCATGATTGTTCCTCCCTCTGGGCAGATCCAATGGATGTAAACCCAGACATGCAAAAGACCTATCTTTTTAGAAGGATTTATAATGAAATGTGTTTAATGGTATCTAGTTAAAGTAAAAAGCAATTGATTTTTTTTTTTTTAATTAAGTAAGCTCTATGCCCAACGCAGGGCTTGAACTTAGAACCCTGAGACCAGGGGTCCCATGCTCTGCCAACTGAGCCAGCCTGTGATTTTCACACTTTTAAAAGAAATTATGTAAAGTTGGTCCTACTTTGCTTCTTCGTCTTTTGCCCTTCTTTCCAAATACAGAGATGTTTCCCGATAAGCCTTCAGATGTGTGATTCAGGCACTTAAGTTATATTTTAAAGAAAACCCCGCAATGTCAGCCTACTTAACTATTTTTTTAAGTTGTTTGCTACCACCCAAACCATGGAACATGGATTCTTATTTCCTTGTCACCAAGTAGAAATACGCTCCCTTCGTTTTCCTAAATGAGGAGGTGGGTAGTCCGTCAGTCGTGCTCTTCTCAGCTCTAAAATATTATAATTCTTTTTTAAAAAGGAATTTGAATGCCTAGCAGTTGGATGCTGATGCTGTTTCCTATACCGAGCCCAGTAGCATATTCTTCAATACGTTTTATTCAAAATTACTTTTCTTGTTTCTATAGTGAAAAATGGGAAATGGGCTTTCAACAAAGCCCATCAGCGAACAAGAACTGCTTTCCTTCCTTTGATCTTAGCAACATGTATATGTGTTTTTGTTTTTGTTTTTATGGAACGAACAGCCTTTATTGGTTGAAACAGGAAGGGGGGGGCGCCTGTGTGGCTCAGTTGTTAAGTGTCTGCCTTCCACTCAGGGCGTGATCCCAGGGTTCTGGGATTGAGCCCCGCATCAGGCTCCCTGCTCTGCTGGGAGCCTGCTTCTTCCTCTCCCACTCCCCAAGCTTGTGTTCCCTCTCTCGCTGGCTATCTCTCTCTGTCAAATAAATAAATAAAATCTTTGAAAAAAAAGAAAAAAAGAAACAGGAAGTGGAAGAGAGGAAGAGATACACAGCTTTGGCCCCTGGGTGGCTCCGAAGATTCCCATCACCCCTGAAAAGGTGGAAGAGGGAGCAGAAGAGAGAGAATCTTAACAGGCTCCACACCCAGTGCGGAGCCTGTTGTGGGGCTCAATCTCAGGACTCTGAGATCATGACCAGAGCCAAAATCAAGAGTCAACCAACTGAGCCACCCAGGTGCTCCAGTAGTTTTGAATTTTAAGGCTTTAAAGAAGCACAAATGGGAGGCCATCTGTCTAATGGATGGTACTGTGGAGTCAGAATACCTGGGTTCATTTTCCTCCATCTGTAAATGAGGCATCTCTACTTGAGCTACAGGGCTGGTGTGGAAATGAAATGGGATACACGTTTGCCTAACATACAGTAGGCTACATGATGTCCCACCTTCGCTGACATGCAATAACAGTAAAAGCAAATTCACACTGTAGGAAAATTGTGTATTTACCCATCTTCAAGTTTCTTTATTGACTTTATAACTCTGTTTAGAAGCCATCAGGATCCTAAGAAGTTTCCTAATGTTTTGGGTTGGTTTGATTATGTTTCTCGGGTGTTTTGGTGAAGTAATGAAATTCTTTGTCATGCATTTAATTTTATTCAAATTTTAAAATACGCTTTTTACAAGAGACTTGAGTGAATATTTTGTACCACTAGTAAAGTACTGAGTACCTGCTGTGTTTTCAGGATTCCAGAATTGTATTAGCTGTTGTGAGAACTCCACGGGGCAAGAGGTTTCAGTTGTATTTGGGCATCATGAAACACACGGGGCGGAAGTCACGGTACAGAACTGCAGATCATATGGTGTTAATTTTGTCATCTGGGTCACAAAGCCAGGAAGGATAGGCATGAGTAGGCATATTCATGTAACTGGTGAAGGCTTCCTGAGCCTGATGTAGAGGATGGGCAACACTTATATAAACTGATCAGATAGGATGACTGTGAAGGAGGGAGGTCACCACGGCTTTTCTGAAAAACACCAGTGAAATGTCCCAGGATATCTATTCAGTTTTGTGTTCAAATACTGTTGATTGGTACCTGAACGTCCAAAAGAGTATAGGGCACCAATATTTATTTTATGTATCTTAATGGAACTTAGGAAAGATATATGTACCAGCACATCAAATTCAGGATTTCACAAATACTGTTACTTCGGTGAGGCCAGTGAAAAACGGAATCGATCATAAGTCGATTTAAAGAAAATAGTACGGGCGGTGCTACAATACAATATGGTATCCTTGTCAGGATAGTGTGGAAATGACTGCAGTTTGGGTAAAACTGCTTTAGACTATACTTTGAGTCACAGAGGAAAGAATTTACAAAGTTTGCCTAGAGATGGGCCAGTGGCAAAGAAGGAAAATGAGCTTGAGGCCTGGTGGTGACTTAAAACATTTCCTTGTCTTCGCCTGTGAAGGACCTCTTCATGCTGGAGGAGCTTCCCTCCGTTTAGAACTCAATTTTGTCCACCGTTTCCTTTCCCCCTTCCTCCACCTCCTCTATTCAGCTGGTACTTAATACATGTTTTTACTACTGCCCAGCTGCTACCGCTGCTACCAATATCATACTATAGAAAATTTTCTTGAGTGAGGCGTATTTTTTAGAAGACTTTGATGATAATATTGTTTGAAATTTATTTCTGACTATGCCAGCAGGTTGTCCTGCAAAGTTATTAGGTATGTGGGATTTGAAGGAGTTCGGGGCTTAACTCTATTTGAGTATTTTCAAAGGTGGAAGCTGTGCAAGGCACATAGATGTTCTTCAGGATATCAGAATAGGGTAGAGTATCACTACTGGGTAATGAAGACACAGCTCATTTTGATGAGTATTACAGCCTGTGTTTTTGTTCCCTTACTTGAAGTTAATAATTATTGATTGATTGGCACTGTGGCATTCATCCTTAAGAGCAAGTCTGATGCCAGAAGCATCAGAATGGAGAAATTCTCAAGAATGCTCTAGTTAAGTAAACCCAGGGTTTGGCTTTCTGGTGGCCCCTCATTGATTGCCCACCCAGTAGACTCTGCATGCATACGGGCAGTCATGGAGAAGGGCAGTGCTGACATGGCCAGTCCTTGTTTTCCCTGGGTGGTCCTGAAACAATTCTCAGGGAATGTTGTTTTGTTTTGTTTTGTTTTGTTTTGTGGGGTTTTTTTTGCACTTTCTCCTTGTCTGGTAAGTGGTTTGATGTGAGGGCTATCCTGGAGGCAGGCTCAACTGAACCCTTAGGGCTTATCAGCACTTGCTTGGTGGACAGCACCGCAGCCCCTGCCTGGGCTCCCTCCATCCTCCCAGTCCCCATGAGCCAGTGTCTACAAATTACCATGTTTTCCCTACATTAATTAATTTAGAATTTATTAGAAACATACTACAGACACAAGCATCCATAGGTGATGGCTGCTTCAAAGCTGAAGAGACCTTGGCTGTTTAAGGATAAATCAAAGGAAGGTGCAAGCAAGGATTATATGATGTAGTTATTAAAAGATACCAAATTTGTTGTCATTCATTCCTTCAGCATTCCCTTCCCCCTTCCAGAGGAAGTTTTTATACACATTCACTAAATAAAGCTTGTGTTTGGCTGATGGTATGGGGAAGTGAGAAAGTTTAGTAGAATGGAAAAAAGGAAAAAATAAAAAGACTGAGGCTTTTGAGTCATGTAAGAGTATAACAGTAAAAATGATATATTTTATTGAGAATATACTATGTACCAGGCACTGTGGTTAAGCCGTTTCCTTGCAGTGAGCTTGTAGTTGGTTCCCGGCAGAGCCTTATCTGGAAGCCAGTCTGTCCAACTCAGACCCTTGCTCATAAGCACTACTCTGCAAGGCCAGAACCACTGAGGACGACTTGGAGGAACATCTGAGACTTTTGAGAATCCCCAGTTGCAAAGTCGGCTCAAGTTTCTTTAATAAACTGCAATAAAAAGCCTAAATTCACAAGAATTACTGTGTACATCTGGGCAAGTATGAGTGATGAGCTACGGTGAGAAGTGGGTTCTAGGGTGTTGAATTCATGTTTCTTGGCCAAGCAGGATTATAAATCCATGCACGTTAATGGGATTTCAGGGCTGTTGTTAAATTTGCAGAATCAAGGACCTTTTGGATGTATTTTTAGTGGCCGTAAGTATCACGCAGTCTTTTCTGCTTCATTATGAGTTCCAGGTAGAGACTTGATGAGACCAATAGGTCACCCTGCCCTTTGTAGCTGAAACTCTGTTCCTATAGAATGTCTTTGAAAACATGTGTTTCTAATCTGTCAGAATTGGTTTGGCCAAAAAGAAAACTGTAGACTGATTTGTTTAAAGAAACAAAATTAACTACACGCCAAAGTTTCAACACACGGAGTGTGGTTCAATTCTTCATTGACTTTTATACTTTTTATTACTCTGATTTTTATTTCCCATCAGTATGCTGGATAAGTAAAGTTATTTGCAGAACGTATACACTACCCATAAAAATACTCATTTTTATGTTAGATTTTTTTCTTAAGTGTAAAATTATAGCATTATAAACTACTTTCATGTTAATGAGTAACTTTAGCAAAATACTAAGATGACTGTTGAGGGATAAATTTAAAAAACACAGGAAACTTAAGATCATTTGTTTTGAAATACATAATGTTGGAATTACTTAAATGAATTTTTTTTCCCCTCTAGACTCTTTAGGTTCCTTTGCCGTTGATCAGTGCGTGTGTGTATGTCTGTGTGTCTGTCTGTGTTGGTGTATTTTTGTTTATGAAGTGGGTTCTAATGTGAGCGTGAAAATTGCCCATCTACTCCATGAATACATTGCCTTTGTAGGTTATACGCATTATGGCTTACCTAATCCGTATTTGCATATAATACCTGGTGGTAGAATTAGTTATGTAGAAAATTTTGAGCTGAATGGAATTTAACTTCAGGCAAATCCTCAGGTGTCATCGTGCAGATACTTATTAGGTGGGGCTTAATAGGGACTCCCAGTGGTGCCTTAAATATTTTGCTTTTGTGCTCTTGGCACTTTTAAATTGCGACGATTTGTATATTGACCTTGAAAGCAAAGTACAGCAAAGTAAAGATTTAAACCATTTCAGAGGGTCTTCAGCATCCCCGGTTTTGGTGGGAAGAGTGGAGGATTGCCCATTTCATAAAGCCGTGTGTTTTAAAACTATGAGCATGGTGCTTTGCACAAGTCAAAACCGCTAAAGGGACAGATGTTGCCAATTTCAAACGTACAGGGGGAAGGCAGATATTGCTAAGCAACGGTGTACTTGAGAGAGCGTTTTTAGGAGCAGAGCCAGGGGAGTTGTGCCTGGGAGCCCTCGCTGCTGCTTATGGCTCAGTACAAGGGAAGAGATGAAAAGTTCTTTCCTGTCAGGGCCGCCATTGCAGCCGCTTGCACAAAAGACAGTGACCTAGTGGCACCGATTAGGGCTGGCAAGGGGATGTATGAAAACAGAAAAGCCTTTTTGCCATGTAGGAAGGCAGTAAGACATGTTCCCAGAGGTAAGTGCCCCCCAGTGAACAGCTGCCCCACAGTAAGTACAAGTAAGTGCGAGCGTGAGGTTCAGGTGGGGAAGAAGGAGGTGAGAGAGTGAGGCCTCAGAAGAGAAAACCTCTCTCCCTCCCCTTTTCTCTCGCTCCATCCTGCCTTTCCCTCGTTCCCTTCCCTTTCCCCTCGTCTTCTCTTTTGCTTCCTCTGTTAGGGGCTAACATCAAAGAAGAGAAGGATCAGGATAACCTCTGTAGTTGAGTGCCGATGTGTGCATGACCTTCTAAACAAGGTAAATAAGCTTTCCAGCCACAGGTATTCGGCCCCTCCCATGTCCCCTCCCTTGGTATACACTTGATAGCAGACAGGTGGTGTGGTGTGGTGTGGCTTTTTTTTTTTTTTTTTCCCCTTTTGGCTGCCACTAGGGACTTCGCATACCTCTTGAGATTTTCGCGGTTGTTGGTTTGGATTATGGATTTTCCTTACTCTGTCACTGTTTCTTTCTAATGAAAGAATGGCGTAAAAGTAAAGAAAGTATAACGTTATCATTTTGTGCCTATTTCTGGCAATGCATTTTAAAGAAATTAAAAAACACTTTAAAATAAGCAGTTCCTTACCACTCAGAATTTTTTGTCCATCTTTCAAGCTCTGGTCTTGAACTTCTGGATTTCTTGGCAAATACCGATGGTCTCTCTTGTCTTTATAAAGTAAAGGTACAAATGGAAGATCCTGGCAGCTTAGAAGCTTTGTGTGTGTGTGTGTGTGTGTGTGTGTGTATACACGTGTATGCTTCCCCCCCCTCTGCTTTCTCTCACTTACCTCTCTCTCCCTCCCTCTCTCTCCTTCCCCCCTTGGCTTTTATTGCTTTGCTTTCATTTTTCAGCAAATGGAATTTGAGTCAAATTCAAATGATTGTGGGGCTCCCACCCAAATTTTAACTTTTAAGTAGTAATTTATTTTCAGCGGTAAAGAATATTTTCAAGTAATTTTACTTTGGTACAGGTAAGTATAAGAGACAAATTTTAATATTCTTAGAGTTATTTGGTTCAAATTAATTTATTCAGCGTAATTCATGGTCACATAGCCTGTATATATGTGGGGCCTAAATTTATGTGATGAAAGGCTAGTTAGAGAGGATGACAGTGTTTTGTGTTAACAACAAGAGAGCAGAGAAGTTGGGTACAAGTAATGAGAAAAGAGGGAGAACCCTCCAGTTATTATAGTGTGAACTCTTCCTTGATTGATTTGAATTCAGGTTATACCTTTGGGCTTTTTTTTTTTTTTTTTTTTAAAGATTTTATTTATTTGACAGAGCACAGGCGGAGGGAACAGGCTGTAGAGGGAGAGGGAGAAGCAGGCTCCCCACTGAGCAGGGAGCCCCATGCGGGGGCTCACTCCCAGGACGCTGGGATGATAACCTGAGCCAAAGGCAGACGCTTAACCAACTGAGCCACCCAGACGCCCTTACCTTTGGGCTTTTTAAAAGTAGGAACTATGTCCTAAAATGAGTTGGAGAACCTGTTAGCTCCAGATTTAGGAAGGAATAGAGTTTTCAAGTGACTTAAGCCCCCTCACAAATAATGTATGTTTGTTTGTTTGTTTGTTTTTAAAGAACTTGTTCCACTTAAGTCCAGAAAAAAATGGCTTATTTTGTCCTGCAAAACGCTTTTGAGAGAATTTTACTAAGGAAACATTTGACATTGAGATGCCTCTTAAAAGTTTTAACTAAAAGAGATGATAAAACAGATAAGACTCACCTGCTCTGGAGCCCATCTAAAATTCTTCAGGTTCATTTAAGCTTACTCGGTAGACAGCAGGATTGTGGCAGTATAAATAATATTGCTTATTTTTACAGAGGATTCAGCTGTATACCAATTAAAGAACTTTAAATTGAAAGGACTTTTTATATAGCATGTGCCCCTTCCATCTGCATCCCCCAGACTGGCACTGTAATTATGATAATGTCAGTAAAAAAGCGACCTGGGCGCCAAGAGCATCTTTGCAGCAGGCCGTGTGCCAGGTGTGAGGAATAGTCAGGAGGGCCACAGGTGGATTTATGTACAACCGAGATGTCACTTACTTCTGCTTGTTTGACCCTCCTTTCTCTTAAAGGTAGTTTTCAAAAGGAGTTGGTTTTGTTGCTACTGTTAGAATGGCCGACTGTTTTTCCTATTCTCTGTTCTCTGGCACCTAGATTCTGTATTCTAGGAAAACAGGAATGACAGTAGATGCAAGAATGTTGGGAGTTATGACAGATGGGGTTGACTTACCTTGCCTTAAAACACTCGAACATTTGGAGTCTTGGGTCAAGGGCTCTGGGTTAAAGTCAAGAGTACTTTTAAAACTTCACTGCAGGTGTGTGTCAGTGTTGAGACGATGAGAAAAGCAAGGAGACTGAGAGTGGAAAATACTGAGATGGGGAAAGTTGTGAGGGGAGTCACTGTTTCATGTGTTCAAAATGGGCATAAACTGTTTGCTGCTGCCACTTGTAGAATCGTGATCATATATAGTATGAATGCTTAAAATGCTTTAAATTCAGCAGGTATTAGGGGCACCAGTCGGTTAGGCATCCAGCTCTTGACTTCGGCTTGGGTTGTGGGATGAAGCCCCACATCGGGCTCCGTGCTCAGCACAGAGTCCGCTTGTCCCTCTCTCTCTACTCCTCCTGCCACTTTTGCACATGCGCTGTCTCTCAAGTAAATAAAGAAATGAAATCTTCTTAAAAAATATAGCGGTTATTAGAGTACATTTATTTTACAAGCAAAGAATGTTTTCCCTTGGCACATATGAAGTACCTATTTAAGATATATGCAAGAATAAAATTTATTTTATATATTTTTTTGAGAGAGCCAGAGCATGAGCTGGGGGAGGAGCAGAGGAAGGAGGGGAGAGAGAATCCCAAGCAGGCTCTATGCTTAGCGTGGAGCCTGACGTGGGGCCCTATCTCACCACTCTCAGATCATGACCTGAGCTGAAATCAAGAGTCAGATGTTCCACCGACTGAGCCACCCAAGTGCCCTGCAAGAATAAAATGTTTATATTTTTATATATTTATATTTTATATATTTTATACATATCTATCTTGCCCCTTGCATTTATATATAGCACTTGTTGAGTGACTAAATATTTGTTTGAAACATTGTTACTAAACTTTTACACTTTGGCCAGTACATAAATCACTTCATGAGATGGGCTTTACTGGAAGCCTGATGCAATTTGTCTAAACTTTCAGACCAAATTTACATACAAAGATAATTCAGGAAAAGGAAAAGATTATTGAGTCTACCAGAGAGTCAGTGGAATTAGTAAAAAAAAAAAAAAAAAAAAAAAAAAAAAAAAAAAAAAAAAATTTCTAAAAAGAATGACTGAATCTGGTTTTTAATAGATTATAGAAAAGCAAAATAGTCTCTTAGAAATTTAGGTGCTCTTTGATGATAGGATTAAGTAAGTGGTTTGTAACCATTCATAATGTTACAATATTAGATGATTTGTACTTCCCCACAATGATCTTTGGTCCTTTTTCTAGACCCTGGCAAGTAACCTGATTGTTACCTAACATCAAAGCCCCAAGAAAGGGGAATATGCTTGTTCAGAATTAGATATAAAGGGCAAGGCCATCTTTATTTTCCTTCTCTCCTCTGTTTATTATAGTATCAGTAATCCCCAGGGTAGTTTGAAGCTCAAATTGCTTCCTCAGAGCATGTATGCCTGCTTCAGTAATTTTCTTTCCTTTTTTTTTCACGGTTCTGTTTTTGTTTTTTAAAAGTCATCATGCCAGGAGACAGACAACCAACACCTAGCCCAGAGGGGACTGTTGAGATTACTGTTGGAATAAACCCAAGATAAAATCTTTATGTTCTTTCAGACAAAGCATGGATTAAATGGCTTATCTTATTCATATGACTTCAGTTTCTTTCAACCTAATCCAGAAACTGATGGAAAGTTTTTTTTCTGGTGCCTCTCTAGTCTTAGCTTTTGCTCAGCTATGAAAAAAGAAAAAAGTCAGGGCACCCTATGTAACATAGAATTAGACATGGTTCCTGAACACTGTTTGCCACTTAAGTTTGATAGACACATACACTCAAAGGAGGGGCAGTAATACAGGTTTATGTATCCATAAATCCGGTCATGGTTGACAAAGTAATTTAGTAGTGTTGTTTTAGACTCAAAACCATCAGTTAATATGATTTGTGAGAGAGCACTTGTGTGCGTGCGCACGCGCGCGTGTGTTTGTGTGTGTGTGTGAGAGAGAGTGTGTGAGTGTGAGAGAGAGCGCGCGCAAGCAAGCGGAAGAGAGAAGGGTGGGGTGGGGACGGGAGTAAGCATGGTCATAAAACACCATCACACTACAGTGTAACACCCTCCCTGCAGTGATATATTTTAATTGAAAGGCTGTTCATGCTTTGCAAATTAATGTACCCACTCAAAAATAAAAATTAAATCTCTCTTAGAAAAAAATGTGAAGGTTGTTTTAGTGAATAGAATTGGTTGTGGAAGGAATAGATCATATAGTTTGGTCCATTTGAAAGAACTTGTCAGTTTATTATCACTGGAACGGAACCAGTGTCTAGACTTGTTCTTTGAGATGCCTCTCTCTTGCTTTCTTTCCTTTTTTTCTTCCTTCTTTCGATCTTTCTTTTTTCTTTCTTTGTTTTCTCTTTCTTTCTGTCTTTTTCTTTCTTTCTTTCTTTTCTTTCTTTCCTTTCTCTCTCTCTCTTCCTTTCTTTTCTTTTCTTTTCTTTTCTTTTCTTTTCTTTCTTTCTTTTCTTTCTTTTCTTTCTCTCCCCTTTTAGCCAGTCTTACTAAATCGTTCACGGTCGCTACGCCCACTGGGCTTCGTGGGGTCTCATGTGATCTTTCATTAAAGGCACAGTGTTTTCAAGTCTTAAGAGCATTGGGGATTTCTGATACCTTATTACATGGTGAATGGTAGTGGTTCATAGGCAGAAGTTAGAGTTGGTGAATAATCAAGATTAGACATAAGTACTATCAAGCAGTGGTAAGTTATTTTACATTTGTTTTTCATCCAGGTACTTTGTTTTTAAGTCAGGTCTCAGGTGGACTCCCTTCCTCTTAACTTTTACACTAAGACAACTAGTCAACATCATCATAAATAATATCTACTGAAGAATTTCTGTATATAATGATAAACATAAATAGTATTTTTTTTTATATAGGAACTGTTACATGTGACTCTGCGGCAACTTTGCGAATACATTAAAATGTACACACTCAGGTGATCGTAGGAAAATAATAGTAATAAAATAAACGAAACCAACACTTTCAGTACACCCCTCATACTCATTTGTACATTTAGATGAAGTTAGTTTTTACGGTTCTGTATGTGGAGAAGGCTATGCACTATCCATATTTTTATTTAAACCAAATCTTAAGAACTAGATCCTGGGTTCCATAATGAAAAGATACGTTGTTTTAATAGAGATCTAAACAGAATTTCCAGACTATTTTAAGTAGTTCAGTTAACACAAATTACAAGCTTTCATAAATTTTACACATTTTAGGAAAATTAAATCTTAATGACACTAAAGCAAAGTACTTCAGGTCAAATCAAAGTGACTGGGAGGGACAGTAAACTCTAATTATTCATACTGATCTTTAAAAATACTTGTGAGGTTTTGTAAGTTTCAGTAATGATATGTAGGGTTCCTTTCATTTTTAGTTCATGAAAGGCAAGAAAATAATAATTTGCCTATAAAAAAGCAGTTTATCTAAAGGTGACTTCTTAAAAACCAGGTATATTTGCTTTTGTTTAATAAGTGAATTGGGGTGTCACCCATCTTCCAAGCTTCCAGCATTCTTCTGTGTTCATCCCTAGAGTATTTCCTCATGTTCTGTCTCAAGGAGACCCATGCCTTTCCTTACCCCAACCCAAGCATGCCTGACGACGTACGCCCCCCACCCCCCAACAGTCATGATCTCCTGTTACCTCACATCTGAAACTTTGCTTGGAGATACTCACATCCCCAAATTGCACTCAGAAAACTACTCCTTGGGTGAAAAACGTCTGATGGGGTTGGTAGTGGTGAGGGAATTTTGTTACAATAGGTTGTGCATTTTTTGTTTTTTGTTTTTTTTTAATTCAGGATTTCTGTGTCTTAAAAAGTGTCATTGTTCTGTGAAGCTGTCTGGAATGTTACAAATGTGAGCAAACATATTGCTTCTAATATATAGGAAAAAGAGAATCACCATAGAATACTCCGTACTTTTTGGTAAGCTCGTGTTTCTGAATTTTGTCAGAGATGCCGTGAAATGACAAAAGTAAATTCACTTCTCAAATACTACTTGCACATCTGTGTTAGTCTGGAATTATGCTGAGGTCCTGAGAGACACAGATGAATAAACAGAGATAAATAAAATAGGAAACAAGTCTGTGGAAAACAAATGAAAACACCAAGGGCTATCTTTTAGAGTTGAAGGTAGGCAGAGAGTGAAGGAGTAAGAAGACTTCCAGAAAAAGTCGGCCAGTGTTCGTGACAGCCCTGTTTCCACACGACCACTCTTTCTAAATCCTCCAATACGAGTAGAAAGCATGGTCTTCCCACAATAAATTGTTGTTGGATGGTAACTGTAGGTGACCTATAGATCCCTCATCATTTATTTTTTTTATTTTTTTTTTTAAAGATTTTATTTATTTATTCGACAGAGATAGAGACAGGCAGCGAGAGAGGGAACACAAGCAGGGGGAGTGGGAGAGGAAGAAGCAGACTCATAGCGGGGGAGCCTGATGTGGGGCTCGATCCCAGGACCCTGGGATCAGGCCCTGAGCCGAAGGCAGACGCTTAATGACTGCGCCACCCAGGCGCCCCAGATCCCTCATCATTTAAAATGATCTTATCCTTTATCGATCTCTTTCCTTCTTTCCTTGAAAAATGTATTCGAAGAGCTATAGATAGAGATGTCTGCAAGTAGCCTGACCTTGACTATGGTAGCCGTTCATGTGTGGCAGACCATGTGGCCTCAAATAAAGGGCTCCAAGGAAATGTGAGGGATTCTTTGCTACATAGTAGAGCGTTCACATTTTAAAAGCTATTCGGAACCTTTCCATTATTTGAAAATATTTGGGGAGAGATGGGAGGGTGTTTAATTTTTTAGAATTGAACAGTTGAATTTACATAATACGGTTAACGCTGTTAAGAGTGCCCTGTTCTGTCTCCTAGCTCATTATCCCTCCTTCCATATTAACGATCTATAGCTTTCTTTTAAAAAATGTTTGTACTATGAGTGTGCCTGTCAATCTGTCTAGGGATCTTAAAAATTATTCTAAAATACCGGGTGTGAAGTAGACGTTTAGATAGTTGCCCAAAGGGCACGAGGCTTCTGAAGAAGTCATATTTCCTAACACCTTTCTACCTTTCCCAGCCCGAGCAGGCACACCCAAGCAGTACGAACGTGTTCTTGTAATAGGCCTCACTGTTGAGGTAATTTACTGTGTATTCACAGAATAAAATGAATTTTGTGTCAAAACCTCGCTCAGGCAGGCCTTTTGGTTTCCTTCCCTAATCTGTCTCTTGGAAATGCTGATTGTGGCATCTTCATGATAAATGCCTGCATTTGTTCCTGTGGCATTAGCTTTAACATGTATTGTCTGATTTCTTCCTCACAGCAGTCCTGGGAGGTTTCGTGTATTTTGTATGTGGCTGCTCGGTATTTAAAAGTATGACTGATCTTAAAAAAGCAAACCCAAACAATGCACCTCTTTCAGGGACTTGTCGGTTAGTTTGGGAAGAAAGAGTGAATTAGCCAGCAAACAGCAGACCAGGCCTGAACAGTAGCCCTGGGTTTCCACAGGAGCAGCTCACAGTCTGTGATGGAAGGCTGCCGGCACATCTGTGAACAGCTCGGTGCACTGAGTGTTAGGTGGGGCAAGCCCAGAGCGCCGAGGAAGGAGCTGGAATCGATGCACCTAGGTGTGTGTTTGGGAAAAGGAAAGTCACTTAGAGGAAGACTAATAGAAAGTAAAGACAAATGTGGCAGAAGACATTTTGACTGTACTTTGAATAAAAATTTTTATCCCTGTTTTTTAAAATCTCAGCCTAATTATGTTTTTATTTATGAATAGGTAATACATTTCATGATTCAGAATTTAAAGGATAAGAATATGTACATAGAAGAATCTCCCCCCCGCCCCGAATCTCCCTCGTGGAACCAACCAGTGGGACAGGCTTCTCGTCCGTATTCCCAGTGGTGTTTCATGTGTCATGAGTAACTCCACATACATGTTCCCTTCTGTCCCCTTTTCATTGATACAGATCCTGGCGTACACTGCACCTATGTTTTTTCTCCTGCTTAACGGTATGTTTTGGAGATTACCCCCAAATCAATATATAACGGGTCCTCCTTCTGCATAGCTGCATAGTATTTGTGCGTTAGGGGCACATGCCACAGTTATCGCAGCCACTTTTCCCTAGGTGGGCATTTAGATTGTTCCGAGTATCTTACTATTTGCAAACTAGGCTGAAGTGAATAACTTCCTACAGATGTCTGTGTGGACACGTAGAAGTTGGGGCTAGAAGTCACATTGCCGGGTCAGGGTACAGGAAATTAGAATTTGGGGGCTGTTGCCTAATTGGTGTCTTCAGAACTTGTGACCTTTCCCCCTCCCACCAACCAGGGTATCAGAGTGCCTGTTTCCTCCTGTCTATCTTAGAGACACAGTATTGTCAGTTTTTTGTTTTGCCAGTCAGGTGAAAAATAGTTTCTAAGAGCAGTCCTAATGTTTTTAAGGATGAAACAATGCAAAACGATTTCCCTTTTGTCCCCAGTGTGTTTATTTCCAGTAGTCTGTTACTGAAGACATTGACTTATAATTAGGACATACTGCAGTGTTTAAGAAGTCTCTGAAGCTAAAATCTGGACATTTATTTTCATGTTCTGAGTTCTGGGCCTGCGAGCATACCAGCAGATGTGTATTGGTTAGGACTGGTAATACTATCCCTTTATCACCATGAGGAAATAGTCCCAAAGAAGTGGAATCTGGTGCAGAATTGAAGAGCCAGTCCTCAGCAGGGCCAGAGCTAGAATCCAAGATTATCTGGCCGCCTTCCGCAGCCTGCTGCCTTTGTGCTCCCTGCAGTTCCTGGGTAGTGATAACTAAGCCTTTCTGAGAGCAGCATTGTTACAAAAGTGCTGCTCTGTTGAAACTTGAGAGACTTAAGACACAGTATTGCGAGGGGCTCCTGGTCTCAGTGGTGAGGTATGGTTCTTCCGTTCAGCTCTTTTTAGCTTATTAAAACAAACCGTGTCGTGCTTAGAAGACATTTACTAACATGTTTTATTTTGGTATCAGTGCATTTCCTTATGATTACACAATGTCATTCCAAGAGGAGTGAGCAATCAGACCGAGGCCAGCATTGCTGCCTTTTCTGGCCTGACGCACCTGTAGTACTAAGAGGCAGTTGAATCTGAATACCAAAGTGCTTCTTGGCACAAACAGAGGCAAACTTTGTTCTTAAAAGAATGTTTTTGGTCATGCGTAGGACAACTGGAGTCACATCCCCTCCTTAAAATGCTAAAATGTTGGTCTTTTGCCTGAAGGTTGAGGTCTTTGGAAAGGTAGTATTAACACCCTTATGAACCCAGGCTCAGTCACTTCAGAGCATTGTGCGACTTTGGACATTTCATTTCTCTGGAATTCAGTCTCATTTTAAAAAGTGGGATAATATCTACCACAGAGGTTGATAGGAGAATTGGAGCATTATACAGAATTCCCTCAGAGATTTATTTGCTGTTGCTAGAGCAGAATCGATATACAATATTAGATTAGTTTCAGTTGTACAACATAGTGAGTCAACCTTTATATACATTATGGAGTAAATCTAGCTACCATCTGTCACTACACAGAATTGTTCCCTCTATTAAGTATATTCCCTATGCTGTACATTGCATCCTGTGTCTTATTCGTTTTATAACTGGAAGTTTGTATCTCTTAATCCCTTTCCCTCAACCACCCCCCACCCTCAGCCCCCTCCCCCCTGGCAACCAAATTGCTCTTTGTATCTATGAGTCTATTTCTGTTTTGTTTGTTTTTTAGATTCCACGTATAGGTAGAATCACACAGTATTTGTCTTCCTCTGACTTCCTTCACTGCGTGATACCCTCTAGGTCCATCCACGTTGTGGCACGTGGCAAGGTTACGTGTTTCTGTGGCTGAGTAATACTGCGTTGTGTATCTGTACACATCTTCGTCCGTTCATCTGTGGCTGCGTACTTAGGCTGTTTCCATATCTTGGCTATTGTAAATAATGTGGCAGTAAATGTAGGGGTGCTTCTGTCGTTTCGAATTAGTGTTTTTGTTTTCCTTGGATAAATACCCAGCAGTGGAATTGCTGCACTGTATGCTATTTCTAATTTTTTGAGGAACCTCCATACTGTTTCCAGAGTAGCCACACCAGTTTGCATTCCCACCAACGGTGCACGAAGGTTCCTTTTTCTCCACATCCTCGCCAACACTTGTTACTTCTTGTCTTTTTGATACGAGCCCTTCCGATAGGTGTGAGGCGGCACCTCATGGTGCGCGTCCCTGGTGACTAGTGCTGTGTTGGGCGTCTTTTCATGCGTCAGCCATCTGTATGTCTTCTTTGGAACCACGCCTGTTCAAGTTCTCTGCCCATTTTTTAATTGGATTGTTTTCTGGATAGTAGCTGTGAGTTGTGTAGTTTGGGTATTAACCCCTTATTGGCTGTATCGTTTGCCAACATCCTCCTCTCCCATTCAGTAGATTGCCTTTTTGTTTTGTTGATAGTCTCCTTTACTGCGCAAAAGCCTGTCAGTTTGGCGTGGTCCCATTTATTTATCTTTAC
Organism: Ursus maritimus; assembly: GCF_017311325.1. Lineage (NCBI taxonomy): Eukaryota > Metazoa > Chordata > Mammalia > Carnivora > Ursidae > Ursus > Ursus maritimus. The sequence goes on along the minus strand of NW_024426996.1, from coordinate 13,780,196 downwards.
TTTTGTTCTTGCCTGAGGAGACAGATCCAAAAAAATACTGCTTATACCGATGTCCAAGAGATTACTGCCTGTGTTTTTTTTCAGGAGTTTTATGGTTTCCGGTCTTAGATTTAAGTCTGGAATCCATTTTGAGTTTATTTTTGTGTATGATGTAAGAAGGTGATGCAGTTACATTCTTTTGCATGTAGCTGTCCAGTTTTCCCAGCACCGTTTATTTAAGAGACCGTCTTTTTCCCATTGTGTATTCTTCCTTTGTTGAAGATTAATTGACTGTACAAGCGTGGGTTTATATTTCTGGACTCTATTCTGGTCTCTTGATCTGTGTCTATTTTTGTGTCAGTACCATATTGTTTTGCTTACTATAGCTTTGTAGTATAGTTTGAGATCGGGGAGTGTGATACCTTAGGCTTTGTTCTTCTTTCTCAAAATTGCTTTGGCTATTTGGGGTCTGTTTTGGTTCTGTACAAATTCTAGTACTGTTTGTTCTAGTTCTGTGAAAAATGCCGTTGGTGTTTGGTAGAGATGGCCCTGAATCTGTAGATTGTTTTGGGTAGCGTGGATGTTTTATTTTTGGGTAGTATGGACATTTTAACAGTATTCTTCTAGTCTATGAGCATGATCTATCTTTTTACTTATTTGTGTTGTCTTCAGTTTTCATTACTAGTTTAAATTTATTCCTAGGTGTTTTGTTTTGGTTTGTTTTTGGATGTGATTTTAAATGGGACTGTTTTCTTGATTTCTCTTTCTGAGAGTTACTAGTGTATAGAAATGCAACAGATTTATGTGTATTAATTTTGTATCCTGAACCTTTACTGAATTTATTTATTCTAATAGTTTTCTGGTGAATTCTTCAGAGTTTTCTGTATATTGTATGTCACCTGCAAAGAGGGACGGTTTTACTTCTTTTCCAATGTGGATGTCTTTTTTTCAGCTTTCACAGTTGAATGTAATGTTAGCCGTGGTATTTCATTTTTAAGTTTCTGTAACGAGGGTTGTATCTACAGTGGATGGGGACATTTAGTGCAGTCTCCCCGCCCACCAACCTAATGATGTTGCATCTTACAATAGATGGTAGCAGATAGGGGAAATAATAGTATGTAAAGAGGTTAATGCCATGTCAGGTACAATATGTATTCAGTAAGTAGCTGCTGTTATTTTATTTTTAATTGAATAGAATTACAGTTCCTAGGGAAGCGAGGTCAATCTGTACACAGGACACCAGATTTGTGAGGTAGCCACAAGTGGGCAGGAGGGAAGAGCTGAGCTCCCCTAGGAACCCAGATGTTGAGTATGAGAGACAGCAGTGGGATTTGTGGTTGTAAGTGCTAACGTCTCTGTCTACATCATGGAAGCAGGCGCTGGATGAGGGAAGGACCTGCGAAGGAGAACTTGCTGATTTTGTGCAGGTTGCTTTTTGTCACCTCTTACTCTTTGTGGAAGTCTTACCTGAAGATCTGCAGCCTTCAGCAGGCTGTGCTTTAGCGAGACTGTTTCCTTCCTCTCGGGCCGCAGGGTTTGTGCCAGGGAGCCTGGCTTCTCTGAGCAGGAGTGGCAGGACTCAGCTGGAGACCCTGTGGCCAAAGTGGATTTTAAGGCAGGGATTAGGCCATAATGGTTTGTTGAACTTCCCCTCCCTTTTTGGAAGGTCTCCTTCCAGTGGCAGACTTGGAGGTGCCAGACTTGTATTTTATGAAATAAGGGAGCCTGTCCCTACAGATCTCTGCAGACACATTTGAAATACCTATACTCTAGTTTTAAAGAGTCTTTAATTTGGGTCGGAAGAAGAGTAGAGATCTGAATCTCAGGTAGATGGAACCTGAAATGGGCTCCTGTTATACAGACTATCTTGGAACCTCCCCTCTGTTAAATAGAGTTTTAAAAATATATCTTGGTACTCACAGAGGTATTTAAGGGTGAAGGGGCATTAACTCTTTCTAACTTACTCTTAAACGGTTCAGTGTAGTTGGGTGGGGGAGAAAAGTAAAAAACAGTGTGGTGGAATGCTGACATTTGGGGAATGTGGGTGAAGGGTTTGTGGGATTTTTTTTTCCTGTTTTTGTAATTTTTCTGTAAACATAAGATTGTTTCTAAAGAAGTTGAAAATATCTTGAGCATCTTTCCATGTAGGCGCATACATTTACATTATTATTTTAATTCTCTGTATCATACTGCTGTGTGGATGTACTGTGAAGGTCTCTAGCTAGACTCCTGTTGTTGGGCATTTGATTGTTTCCAGTTATTTGCCGTTATAAACAGTGCTGCTTGGAGGTGTTTAAATATGACAATATCCTCATGTATTTGGAATGGAATCCCTGCGCTCCGTTCAAATATTCCCATTCTCATAGTGGACCTAATAGGAAAGTTCACAGTAAATTAAACAAATTAATGCTTGAACCTAAGACCCTGCTTATAATTTTAAATGGGTTAAATGTTGACTACTTAGCAATATTTGTCTTACCCAGATACTAATAAATACTGAGCTATAGAAAAATTTCTTCAGTTCTGCTTCATCTAATGTGATAAAGCTTTAGAAAAAAAGAGTCTTTTAGTGACATGAAGCATCTTGGCTAAGTGTTGACTCCTTGAATAATTACGAAGATTGCAAAGTCTTTTAGCATCCTGAAGTTACAGCTTTCTCATCTCATTCTGTTGGAAGCGGTAGGCAGATCTTTTTCTCTCTCATTCCAGCATGCTTCACTATTTCATGGATTCCCATACATGTTAATCGGATTCCCATTCTCCTTCCAGGAACAGATGGGGGACGGGGGGACTGTCTGACCAGAGTCAGTACTAATATGCTATATGCTCTGTTGTATTGATTTACCTCCAGCTCGTAAATTGTTATTTTTCCTGATGATGCATGTGTGAAATTGGAACCGTAGAATATTCTTACATTTTACCCTCAGGTCAAAACAGCATTCAGTTCTGTTTCTGACATTTGTGCTAAAAGGTTTGGTTATTAGTGTTTGGTCCAGTTTGTAGGCATTTCTTAATGGTTTTGAAAAACAAAAAGCAGATAAGCAGGTGTAGTTAGTGACATGCGTATGCCTAAAGGCAGATCTGATAGGATGTGCGGATGAAGGGGATACCCTTCTTTGATTATACCTTCTAACTTCCTAAAAAATATCAAACTGCAAACATTTCAACAAAATTGTTTCCATGAAATTTACATGGTTTGAAACCAGACCCGTGCAGGTTAAATTACATTTGAACATTGACATGTCCATTAGATTTGATTCCACGACAGTGTGAATGTTGTGTGCTCTTTTCTTTCCTTTTCCTTCATCCTTAAACTGGAATGGTGGGTTAATGAATCCTAGATCAGGAATTGGCAACCAATGCTGTATTAAATTGCACTCAGATTAGAAATGAGAGCCAGGTAAAGAACCCTTTCATCTCCTCTCCAGCTGTGAGGCAGGTATTGGACCCGGCGGACTGGGAGGACCTGTGCTTTATGCACACGGCGGTGGCAGTAACAGGAGGGGTGTGTGTTGTATAGAACTGGCCCAGGGCACTTGGCTCTGAATTGACACAGAGCAAAACGTTTCTTTCCCAGTGAAAATCATGAGGTCATGGGATTTGTTTCATGTCTCTAGTTAAGGAAAAGTGGTTGGGTTTTTTTAGTGTTTTTTTTTTTTTAACTTTTCCATTTTCTTTGCACTTAAAAATATAAAGACTGTAAAATGACCTTTCCTAGACACTGTCTGTGGTGGTGATACTAGTGGCAGCAGCATTCATTTCTCTGGGAATCCTGAAGAAGTAAATAGTAGATGTTTCATCCAAGACGCTAGGAAATCTCCTCTCTCCCTGGGGTCTTTCTCTGGGGAAATAATTTGTGTATGTTTGTGTGCACATGTGCGTGTATATACATGTGCATATATATACATGTGCATATATACTGTGAAAATGCTGACTTGAAGGAGGGGTAGAGACATTAGAGTGCATGTCATTACTTTAAAGGCAATCTTTGGCTAGATTATTACCCCCCAAATCTAATCTATCCGTGATTCGGTGTTAGCCTCTCTACTGTGGGCTCACTGAGGTGTTCAGATGATTTCCATCTCTGTGTTCATTTTCCTTGGCTGGCTGGACGGATGTTCCTATGAAGCCACAAGCGGCAACCCTGGTTTTCTCTCTTTCTGCCTCCACTTTCGTTTTGTCTGTTATTCCCCTAGATTTGCTGATTTACTGATTTTCTTTAAGATACATATTTTCCTTTGGAAACTTTGACCCGAGGGTCCAAATTATCCTCCCGTTGTCTCTAGCAGACCCTTTCCTCCCTGATTAAGTCAGGTTGGTGTCTGGTCTTGTTTCCTCCAGAATGTGACGCTCCTACGACTTAGCCAGTAAGAGGGTGGCCCTGATGTGAGGGAATCCCCGCACCCACTAATGCTTCAGTTGGTGTGTGTTTGTGCTAAGCTTTTCCTTCCTGTTTTTCACTTGCAGCAGACCTACTCCAATGAAGTTCATTGTGTTGAAGAGATTCTGAAGGTGAGTTCTTTACTGTTTCTCCATTTGAAGAAATACTGAAGGAGGTAGACAGATATCCATTTACTTGACTTTAGTGAACAGTTGCCATTCCAAACCCCTTCAAACAGTTCGCCTCCTCATACCTTCCAATGCAAGTTACCAGATTAGTAACAGGGACTCTGAGAGCCTGACTGAGCTCTCTGACAGATTCTGTTAATTGAGATGAAGTCTATAAGCTGCAAGGCATTTGGACCAGAGTTTTAAGACCTCTCTCAGGTTTTTCTGATTGTTGTTCATAAAGACTCACGGGAGTTGCTCACTTCTCAGAAAGAAAAGTCCTCTGTATTTAAGGGGTTAAACAGTGCTTGATTGGTACCTCTTGGTGTTTTGTAGGCGACACCGGATATGTATGGCCTCATCTTCAGGGAGGCCATGAATTTTTAAAGGAATAATAATAAAAAAAGCAGTAGAAAGGAAATGGACATCTATAAACCTACCTTGAAGGGTTATTTTTCACTCTTGTTTCTTGAGATGGTGCCGTGAACATTTGTGCTGCTGCTACTGATACATCACTGAACCTGTTATCTTGGGTTCAAGGTGTTTTTGCACAAGGACAACACATACCTCCTAGAATTCAGCTCCAGGAAAAAATAAATGGATTCTCCTCATGAATCAGCATGCTTTCTTTTTATCAGAAAAGAATTATATAAACTGTTAAGTTTCCCATTTTGACTTTAATTTCCAAGAAATCTAGAGCTAAATTTAATGCCTGAGTACTGTAATTGTGATAACCAATTTATTTATTTATTTTTACGATTTTATTTATTTTTGAGAGAGAGAGGGGAAAATGAGCAGGGGTGGGGGAGACAGAGAAGCAGGCTCCCCGCTGAGCAGGGATCCCGATGCAGGGCTCCATCCCAGGACCCTGGGATCATGACCTGAGCCGAAGGCAGACGCTTAACCGACTGAGCCACCCAGGTGCCCACTAAGGGTTTTATTTATTTCTCAGTCCTTTTCTTTGGCTTTTAACTTTCCTCTATGTGGGTTTTAATGATATTCTTGTTTTATCTTTTGCTATAAGCTTTCTGGTTTTGAAGTAGAGATATATATGACACATGTACCTATTTAATTGTATCTTCACTGCTCACTTTTCCTCAAAATATATGCTTACCCAATTTTTTCCTTTAATTTTTCATTGTAAAGTAAGGTGGTATTGAAACCAGTATTTTTCTTTCTTTTTTAAGATTTATTTACTTATTTTAGAGGGAGAGAGAGAGCAAGTGGTCAGGAGGGGTAGGGATGGGCAGAGGGAGAGGGAGAGAGAGTCGACTCTCCACAGAGCCCAATGCAGGGCTCGCACTTACAACCCTGAGATGATTACCTGAGCCAAAACTAAGAGCCTTGGATGCTTAACCTACTTCGTCACCCAGGTGCCCCTGAAACCAGCAGTTATAGGGTACCTTCTCACTTGCAAAATTTTTGATGAAGGTAGTGTCTAACCAGATGTTTGGAAGGTAGTCCCATCATTTTTGGTTTCTTCGTCCTCTACTTTTGTGGTTAGGATCTTCTGAGAAAGAAATATCTCTAAGGAAACATGCTTTGTACTGCTAGAATTGAGCAGTTTTTGTGAACCAGCTAGGAAGATTAATAAACAGGGTATCTTGATCAAGCTTTTGTTTCATCCTCTCCTTCTGGTATTTCTGAAATCCTTTGTATGATGAGTCATAAAAACAACAGATGACTTAGTTATAAAATACGGTCTTAGCGTTTTCTCTGAAAGTGTATGTGATTTGTTTTATAGTTGTTTCAAAAGTAAATGCAACAATATAGACTAGTTTGTCTTCTGTATATGTCAAATGCTGCTCTTAGGTTTTGATGTGGGTTACTGTATTACCTGTGGAATCCCTTAATTAGGATGATGGTATTAGAGCACCAGACAAGCAATTTTAATTTAGTAAACCCATTTAATAAACTCCCTCCCCTCTCAGCCACCATCACTTTCATGGGCTCTTCCTTACCTGGAAATACAGGAAAGTGAATGGTTAACGCAGGCAACCAAGATGACTACTTTCGTTTGGAAATCGTGCAGAAAGCAAACAGAGGATGTCCTGGGCTGGGGAGGGACACAGGCCTTTGCCTAGCGGGGACTTACGAGGCTGTGCCCCTTCTTTTCTCCTCTGTTTGGAGCTCCAGCTACATCATGCCCTGGGCCTTGATTCCCTCGTTGGTAGAATGAAGGCCCTGGGCTAATAGATGATCCCTAGGGTCTCCCACTCTCTGGGGTTGATCCAGATACTTTCCTCTGCCTCCTGGTTCCTGTTCTTCTCCTCTTGTACCAGCAATTTATGAAGACTGCCAGGAATCTGAACACAAATCTTTCTGATGGACAATAGAAGCAGTAAATAGTTCCCTAACAGAAAAAGTCAATCATAGAAGATACTGTTCGGTTCTCTGGTGGAAATATTAAGAGTGGAAGTGTTTCAAAGAAGGGAAGTTGGTGGCCTGTAATTCCTGCAGGCTGATGGGGTAAGAAGATAGCAGATAGACACGCTTAGAAACTAGGAATTGGCCACACACGAGATCCAGACAGGGCACTGTACCCTCATGTCCTCAGTGGGTGTATGGAAACAGCTCACCTTCTCTCCTTACAGTGGGATGGCCTGGACAGCCTCCTGGGGAAGTCAGTGCAGTACTCATGCACATGACCTCGGTGTAGCCTCCCAGTGATGCTGCGACAGTGAGTGACAGCCCTATTATTTGTTCATTCATTTATGCAACAAATACCCACTAAGCCTCAAATACTTTTCTAGGCACTGGGGATTCCAGATGAATAAGACCGAGTTCTTGCTCTAAAGGGGACTACTGCAGGGGGAAGATAATTATATAATAAAAATGTCAGGTATTGCTAAGTACTGTGAGTACCATAGCAGGCAAATGAAGAGGACTAGACAGAGAAGAGAATGCAAAGAAACCTTGAGGTGGGAACAGGATGGCATATTAGAAGAGCACCAAGAGCTAGACAGTGTGTCTAGGGCAGAACAACAGGGTGGAGAGCGAGGAGCGACAGCGGCCGCGGCGCCTGGAAGCCAAGACTGGGCAGGTGTGATACGTCATTGTTAAGGTAGGGGGTGAATTCATGGCCTTGTGTGCTATTCTGGGCAGCCTCCTCGCCTTATGGCCCCAATTCTCTAAAGGCCTAACTCCCTCCAGTAAGCTAGGCATTTAGGGAAGTATATAAATTCTTTCAGACTGTTGGCAAACGACTTAGGGCCTGAAAGAGTTTATGCACTTTCCAACTGCCTAATTTAATAGCTGGGGCAGCCTGAGGCATTGTGAGTACAATGGACATTTTCTGGGAATAATTGGTGACTAAAAGTCATAGATACCATTGGGATTCTAAAGAAATTCTTGGAAAACAAGAGGGGGGATTCTTTCAAACACCTCAATTAATTGCATTTTTACATTGTAGCAGTATAATGATCCCATTCCTTAAAGGGTAGTAAAATAAAACAGCAGGGAGCTCTCTTTGGTGCAGTATTGAAATTCTTGAAAAACTAGGCTTAATTAAAAGTTGTGATGCTTTTAATTTATTAAGTACTTTCTGTGACCGTGTATCTAAACACTACATAAATTACCCTCATTCCCCTCAGAAAAATCTGTGGTCTTGAGTTCACGTCTCACTGAGAACAGTGTTCAGAGGCCTCCGGCACCTCAGGCTACCCGGGGCTGGTAAGGATCAGAGTTCAGATTCCAGTCTGGGACTCTGGCTCCAGAGTGCTTACTCTTTCCATCGTATCTTAGGACAGAATTCTTCCTTTGTGCTGCACAAAGCAGGGGGGTGGGTCAGTGGGCAGGGGCATGCCGTCTTCACCTTTAGCAAAAAATTACTCAAGAAAGCCAGCATCAGTGACTTTGCTTGTCACGGTGCCAGATCGTTTATGTCTGTCCTGGGGTGATAGCCACCCAGGGAGCAGCTGTGGGGAAAGGCAAGGGCGAGGGTGCAGAGGCTGGGAATGGAAATACCTGCTAGAGATTCATCTCCAGTTGTTCGAGGAGCAGATGCGTTTCTGTGGTAATGGAGAGGTTGTCTGCACTTTGAAAAGAGTGCAGTGTTATAATACACCGTGTTGTACGAGGGAAGTGATTCAGCACAGTCTGGGGTCACCAGCTTTTGCTGGTAGGGAGCTGCCTGTCCATCTTTACGCCAGTTTCCCAGGCCAGTCTGACACACGGGGAAATGGACTTCTTGCTCTTAGACTGGAGAAGCCAAGGGGCCCACGGTGTGTGTTCTCAGCCATCAGCCTGATCCAGTCATTTTGGACCTCAGTTTTCTCATCGTAAAAATGAAGGGGTTGAGAATGAATGATCTCCAATGCCATTTTAGCTCTTTACCAAAGGGATGTGTGTGTGTGTGTGTGTGTGTGTGTGTGCGCGCGCGCACACACACACACACACACACACACACACACTCATGCATGATTTGTGATTGGACATGTTTAATCTGACCTATTTTCCTCCAGTTTTTTAACAAAGCCGACTATTAAGTCATGAATGTGCTCAGAAAAAGAATTCATGTCAAGAGAAATGTATTAATTTGTAAGATAGAGAAATCTTGCCTCCATGAAAATAGTGAATAGAAACTTCTATTACTGGAAAGGGAAGGTAATTTTTTTAAGGCTCTTTCCTCCAAAAAAAAAAAAAAATAAATAAAGTTCATATGTACTAATAGTGTGTATCAGGGGAGGGTCAAATCCATTAAAACTCTCCCAAGTGGAACAAGTGACCTGAATTACTTGTTTGCTTAAGTCAAACAGGAAAGTTCTTCTTCCTTTGAACTTAAATAATTCCAGGAAATGCAATCAAGAAGCTGAGGGAGAAAGAAAGCATTGAGTAGAGACTCCGTGTTCACAGTTACATAAGCTTTGTTAATACCTATTACTGTTTATATGCTTTATAATATTCGGTGTTAAGACCGTTCATGTTCTGCGTTCTTGTTTTTCTTCTTTGAACTGATTTCTGTTTTGTGAGTTGGAGATCTTCAGCATTTGAACATAGCCCGTTAAGTAGGAGTCTTTTAAAAAGTAAAATAACTTTCAAGATTTCACTTTTTATTTACCACCAATCAATCCACTTTACATTTAGTTTGGAAAGTTAACTTACTTAGCAATAAATGTTCTATTTATAATTCACTTTTTCTTCCCTTTCCAAATCTCTTTCCAGGAAATGACCCATTCATGGCCGCCTCCTCTGACAGCAATACACACGCCTAGTACAGCTGAGCCCTCCAAATTTCCTTTTCCCACCAAGGTAATTCCTTATCAGTGCAGCCGGCACTGTGTCCACACCAGTGCGGAGCCTGAAGTATTGTGAGCTAGATGAACCTAGCACTAGCTGTTGAAATCTTTGCAGATTAGGTTAAAATTCCCACCAACTTAGCTTTTGAAGTGCTTCAAAATGTTCTCAAATACATCACTCTCCAAATTATGTAAGAACATCTTACATTTGTAGCTTATGAAAGCACTTGGGACTTTTCAGTAAATTCTCTCATTTGAGACTTCTTACACATGGGAGAACAGAAGCACAGGGAAAGTAAGAGAGATAGTAGTCTGATTCCTCTTTGGGAATTTAGATACACGTGCAACACGTAAATCTTAGACTTCTCATACCTGCTAATTAAAGTTTGCTGTGATCGTCTGCATTAGTGCTGGTTTTAATAACAAGTGGATCAGTCGCTGACTTGCATGTTTCCGTCGAAGTAGTTGTGAACAGTGTATTTTAAACACTGCCATTTTCTTTCGCTTATTTGTACTTTGGGGTGACCTTCAGAGTATTGAAATAGCACCTTCAGATCTGTGTTCTGTCCAGCTTGGTCTGCATGCACGCTGGTAATATGTTACAGCTATTCCTTTCCATGGTGTTGTTTTCAAAAGAGGTTATGTCTACCCAGACCAGAATTTGCCCTGTTAGATATTTTACATATTTTCTCACGATAGTTTTTTGTTGTTGTTGTTGTTCGTTGTTACTGGTTTTAAGGTAAAACATTATACTTTGTAAAAATAAATAAATCTTTGCCCAACACCAAAGGAAAAATAAATTCTAGGGAAGAATAGAAGAAATAAATAGTACATAGAAGAAGTAAAACCCATCTTAGATATGTAAAAATTAGATTTATCAGTGTTCATCAGTCTTAGCCGTGATGCAGCCTTAGATATAGAAACCTTAATATTTTAATAGAGTTTGTTTTTTTCTTTCTTTCTAGGATTCTCAGCACATCAGTTCTGCAACCCAAAACCAGAGTAAGTGGAACTGATTATTGCATTGGAGAACAAAGCACGGTTTTTGTTGTTTTAATGTTAAAAAAACAAAAAAACAATGAAAAATAGCCCAGCACAGATGAGGGCTTCCTATCTTGAAAGAATAGGAAGGGCGTGGAACATAAAACTGTTCTTCAGGTAGAGTTTCAGATCGTTGCAAAGAGTTAATGAAGATGTCGTAGTAAAGTACTTGACAAATACAATGTGTCATAATTGTAACAATATAATTACCTGATGTATGCACACATCTTGAATGTGACTCTCAGAGCATTGTAACCCAGGAATTAGTATATAGAATAGATTGGAATCTTTTGTGTGGTTCTTGTGTTTTTTCCTAACAAAAGTCAGAAATTTGTATAAGGAATAGAGTACATAGCTTCTTTAGTTTTTCTCTGTTCACCCTGCAGTTTTTGTTTAGTCTCTCTTTATGGATTGTAAACAGTTGAGAACTCGGAAACAGAAGTAAGCTGACTGGATCCAGCCTTTCTCTTCATCAGTAACCCCTGGGCTCAATAAAGTTATCGTGTCCCAACTACATGCAAGGCATTTCAAACCTTATAAAAATGACTAGGGTGTTTGCAGTCATTTAGTTTATTAATAAATGGTGCATGTCCAAGTTATGAAGTATTAGTCTTCAAAAAATAGGGCAACCAAGGTAGGATATGTGTGTATGTTGGGAGAAGTTTGCACATAGATACTCCATGGAGGTGACTCTTCTCTAATCTCCCCACCTCATTCTTTTCCCTTACGTATATTTTTTTCCCTTTATTTTTCTACAATTTAAATTGCAAGGATGTGAGGAGAGTAGAAAAGACGAGGAAAGCAAGAAACAGACTATCCTTTCCTCTAGAGCAGGGGTGGACCCACCATAGCCTGAGGGTCAGTCTGCTCTGCAGCTCGTTTTTGTAAAGAAGGTGTTATTAGGACACAGCCATGCCCGTTCATTTATTATTATGCCACAGGGTACAGCATGCAAAGTCTGAAATATTTATTATCTGACCTTTATAGAAAAAGTTTGCCATCCTCTGCTCTAGATACTGAATAAGATCTTGCAAAGAACTCGTAACTGAATTTCCCTGGAATGCAGAGAAATAAACCTGATCATCTTGCCACAGTATTACATAAGTGGCAAGGTAAAATTAATAGAAATTAATGGCTTCTTGGGGAGATTGGGAGATCTTTTTTTCTCAGCATTTTGGCAGCCTCTCCGGAGACAGATAAGCAGTGGAGTGGTGCAAGTCTCGGCTGGATGGCCAGCTCAGCTGTGGGCAGGCTGGCTGTGCGCCCCTTTACTGCTTGCTGTCCTCCTCCCCATTTGTTAGGGCTGCCTGGCAGGCAGGTAGATCCTGTGCCTTCCACTGGGTTCCTCACAGCTTTGATGATTGCTAACTCTTGGTTTAGAAAGACCCTTTAATCCTTTAAATTGTTTGATTTCCCCCTTCAGCCAAACCTAGCTGAAGGTGCGCTGGCAAGCACTTTGTTGGTGGAGGATGGGTGGCCCTCTAGCCGATGGAGAGTCGGGGCCCATTTCTCCTTGCTCCAAGGCATTTTCAGACCCTGCAGGTCTCCAATAGGTCTTGGCTCACTAGATGCTTCCCCGGGGATTTTTCATGCTGCTGCTTCTCTGTCCGTGTTCCGGGGAACCTTGCTTACTTCTGTGAGGGTGGGGCCCGGCTGGACCCTAGAGAGGTCTAGTTGTGTGTTGGATGAAGAGGGAGTTACCTGAAGGTTTTGGAGTCTGCAGAGAATGAAGTACGCCCAAGGATAACCAGAGCCTTGTGGCGCTTTAGAGCCAGCGAAGACACTATGTGAGAGTCCCTGTGAGTACTTGGGAGAGTGACCTTAGACCCTCCTGTTTGTGGTCCTGCCTCTAGCTTTCTAGCCCAAAGGGGAAGCAGTCATAAATACCATGCAAGAGCTGCTGCCACCACGAGGACGAAGTGATTAATTGCAAGGTCTGCACATGACATTTTTGGGAAATCTCGTTCAGCCCTGTCTCTTTTAGCATCCATATTTCCATTGCTCTCCAGTCCGATCAGGTCCCTATGACCTCATGCCTAAAGCAGCTTCCCAGACGGTTTGTTGCCTTCCTAATGACTATTGCCCATTCCCTTCTAAGTTCTACCAGGTGGCACTAGGTTAATCTCTCTGAGGAATCTGTCCGTCCTGTCCCTGTTACAGACCTTCGGGGGTGTCTCCTTGCCTAACAGGGTTATAACTTACCATCCTGGCATTCAGCGCCCTCTAAAATCTGACCTTCACCCGTCTTTCCATGATGTCCACACGTTTTGCACCCCGTCCTTACCCTTTCCGACACAGTGCCGTTTTAAATCTTCCCTCTTTTGTGCCCCCACTCACACTGTCTCTGCTGCCTGAAGGCCTTCCTCCTCCTCCCCCCCCCTTTGACCAGCAGTCATTCTGTCAAAGTCTCACCCATCTTTTGTGACACAGTTCATTTTGCTCCTTGTCTAACTTGCCATCTTCAGTCACTACCAACTGAGAGACCGTTCTTCAGATGCCTGGGACAGTTCATTTATGTGACTGATTTGTGTACTCCTCTCACACGGCCTGACATCGGAGATAGTGGTGTGCCTGTCACGTGTCGCTCCGTCACTTGTACGCTCATCGAGGATGGGGTCGAATGCCTTGAACATCTCGTGTCTATGAGGCAGTGTGAATGAGTGAATGGGGGCAGGTGCTGAATAATGGGACGGGTGAGAGGGAGTGCACGCTCGACCGAGGACAGAGGCTGTTAAAAGGGAATGCTAGTAGATCACTGATAGGGAAGGGCGGACCAGGTGGCAGTGAGAACAGCCCTGTCCTAGGGCTCCCATGGGAGTCCCCCACTGCAAGCTGACATCAGGGAAAGTCAGGTCTCCAGCACTGAGGAAAGTTACCAGCCGTGGGGTGGGCTGTGCTGCAAGCAGGGCTTTTCTGTGTGTGGTTTTTTTGTTTGTTTGGTTTTGGTTTTTTTCTCTCTGTTCAGGATTTTTAGATTCTGAGCAAGTCTTCTTTTTAGAGGTAATGTAAGTGTTCTTATATAATGGGGTGATTGTACCGGGTGCGGGGCGTGTGGCAAGCACTGTGGTTGACTGAAGTGACGTAGACTGAGTGTTCAGGTGGAAAAGGTGAGGATGGGAGTGAGGGGGACGGCACAAAAAAGGGGGATATATAACTAATAAACTCATGCATGTATCTCATTGTGCTGCTCTGATCATTTTCCTTCCCCCACAGAACAACATGATACATCTTCAAAGACCCACACTAACTCTCAGCAGGGAACATCGTAAGTAAAATGCTTTTGTTTATTAAAAGTTTATAACATAACACCGTCATTTCCCACGTAAACCCATTGCTTAGATTTTTTTCCTGCTGCTTTCAAGTGACGACTTTCCCAGACTGCCGCTGCGTTGTAAATGGAAGGAGCGCCCCACATCTCTACCTGCGTTAGGCTCTCCTGCTGAAGGTTCAGGCACCACCAGAGAGTGTGCTAAGGGGGTTTCTCAAAAGAAAGGCATTTGAGCTATTCTTTACATATTAACTGTAGAAAATAGAAGATCTTAGCGTTGTAAATTTCAGTCCTAAATAGCAAAAGCTATTTAGCTTTTGCTTTGGAAAACAAAGTTTAGGGGATGTGTACAATTTAAGATTTTTTTGCCACTTTTTTGGCCCCGTTTTAACTAATAAAGAGTGAGTCCTATTGCCCAGCTGTTCTTTATTAAGGCCAAGTAAGTCCAGATACATTTGGGGTTTTTGGAACAGTTTAAAGTACATAATAAAGATTTTCAAATCAGCAATTGGAACCACTTTGTCATTTCTTGATGGTATTGAAGTAATACCTCTTTCTTATAACTGCAAAGGTTTTTAGGAACGAGGTAATACTCCTTCAGTATCTAATCAGCCACCAACAGCCCTTGTCAGTGTCTTTGGGGGTACCGTGGAAGGGGGAATTGAAGAGCTTGCAGCCCCCTTCACAGTAAGAATGGGGGGAGGAGTTCCCCACCGAGCAGTGTGTGGAGGCGGCTCCGAGGGAAGGCAGCGGCTGTGTCCTTGGGCCTGTGGGGAGAGGAAGAAAGGCCGCTGGATGTGAGCGAGGCCGGGAAGCAGCTTCAGACCAAGCAGGCCAGAGTCACCCCCTCTCATAGCCATTCCGTCAGCTTTCAGGCTCGGGTAATTGGTAGGGACTTAGACCATTTTCTGTGCTGGTTTTGCACCTCAGAGAGATGGGCCGTCCTTCTGCTGAGTGAAACCCCTGAAATCAGAGGTGCCTGCAAGAGTGTGACAGGCGTACTTCTCTCTTCTAACATAGGTAGTGTTTTTTTACAAAGCTGTTCATTTGCAAGATATAAAATCACCTAGGAAAGAATATTTATTATGATCCTGGTAGGTTGAAGAAGAGGGGAAGGCAGGGCCCTGTGGAGGTGAGGAGGAAAGGGAAGCGTGACAGAGGAGGGAAAGTGGTAGCAGGGCTCGGGAGAGAATGAGGGTGGGACGGTTGTGGTCGGCCGGGCGGGGCTGCTGGTATTGATAAGTGCCGAACGTACCGCGGGGAAAAGGGATCACTTCCGTGTCCCAGTTAATTTGTGAAATGCAGTCATGTTTCAGACTTAGTCTGTCCCATCTGTTAGTGCTCACAGGTTAATCTGATCTAGTGTCAGCGTGAAGGCTCTTTGACATGCAGTGAAACTATTTGAGTGGCAGAGTGCCAGAGAGATGGTCTAATGCACTTTGAATGCCAGAGAAAAAAGTGTTCATTTCAGGATCATGTGTACTGTGGTTTTAAAAATCAATCTAGGTCTTAATGCTTTTTCTTGTCAGTTGTTAGTACTTGGGAATCCTTAGATATAATATTGTTCTCTGGACTCGGCTGCAGGTGACTTGGAAATCTTTCCAAAAATTGCTTCCATTCATCCATTCAGGGCATAATTAGTGAACACATGCTGTGTGCCCGGTGCTGCATTAGGTGTTTGGAAACAGTGGCCACTAAGACAGAATTCTTGTCTTTTTGTCCTGTAACTTAATGCGGGTGGCATGTCATACAGACTAGGTGCTGTGATGGTGACAGGCTCGGGGAGCAGTTCTTTTGGGTGGTGGTGATACTTTGGGAGGCAGGTCAGGAAAGGTCTCTCAGAGGAGGTGACATTTGATCTGGAGCCTGAATGATGAGAGGGAGCCAGAGAATTTCTGCCACGTCTAACGGGGCTTGATAGATTTTGCAGCAGGCTCTGAAGCCATTTGAAAACATCGGGGCGTAGTAATTCTTACTGGCGGTGACAACTTTGAAGTAGTTCCTTTGCCTGTGCAAAGCATGGTTTTGAAGGAGCCGGTGGAGGTTAAGTCTCACATTTGATCTAACTGCTGATCTCCTGCGGTAAGTGACCGTAGACTAATTGAAACATGGACTGGAAGATTGAATAAGATATGTTTTAATTCACTGAGAATCTGTTACCCCTGAAGGCAGTTTGTGGATTCCAGCCACTGTGGGATGCTGGGCTATTAAATCCACAAGATGTGGTCTGCTTCCATAAGAATGTGTATTCTGTCTCACCCTGCAAGGGCCCCCAGAGCCCGCCAGAAACTTACCTGTCTAGCCCCCTTACAATCCCTCTTCCCCCATGTTCTGGTATACTTTCCACTGTGGCCACGTTGGCCTCCTTGCTCTTCTCTTCTTTTCTCTTCTCTTGTCTTCTCTTTTCCCTCTTCTCTCCTTCCTTCCTTCCTTTTGATTTTATTTATTTGAGAGAGGGAGAACACAAGCGGGGGAGGGGTGCAGATGGAGAGGGAGAAGTAGGCTCCCTGCTGAGCAGGGGCTCAATCCTAAGACCCTGGGATCATGACTTGAGCTGAAGGCAGACGCTTCACCGACTGAGCTGCTCAGGCACCCCCTCCTTGCTGATTTGGATGCCCCCCTATCACTCTACCCCCTATTCCAGCAGTGGATGCCATCCCCTTAGCAGTGCAGACTTCCCTAACTACCCCATATAGAAAAGCAACCCACGCCCATCTTTACTCTTCTATTCCCCTCCATAGGTTTTTTACCCATTGAAAAAAATACATATTTTTGTTGTTTATTTCCCCTTTCATAAGGGAAGAGTATATACTTCAGTTGCTTCTCTCCTAGACTGTAAGTGCCACAAAGCAGGGATTTTGTCCGCTTAGAGTTGTATCCACTGAATCTAGGGCAGGGCCTGGCGTGTAGTAAGTGCTGAGAGTAAATGTGGAAAGAAGACTATTACACAGAAACTTGCTTAAATACACGTATAAACAATACTTAATATACGGCATTTCCAACAATAATTTTTCTAGGTTTTTCCTGGTTGTCCAGTATGTCATTCTTGCAATTATATCTTATTTGACATACGTATTTTTTTAAGTAATCTTTTTGCCTAACACGGGGCCCGAACTCAGAATCCCAGGATCAAGAGTCGCACGCTCTCCCAACTGAATCAGCCAGGTGCCCCTGTCATACTTACTGATTTAATCTTATTAATTAACTTCAGATTTCCCCTCATTTATATTCTTGTAATTTTTCTCCTGTCCTTATGTGACCTCAGGTAATCTTCACTTCATCCACGGATTTTAAGTAGTCGTTTATACCTCTGACAATTTTTACCTTATCAGTAATAATCTTGATTATTCTATGTACACTTCCCCCTGTCTTGTTTGTCCATAGTCTCCCGTAGACCGTCACTCCATGAATTTGAATAATGCCAGCCCCTGTCACCATTTGGAGAGTTCCCATTATGTGCAGTGTCACAACTGCTTGAGATGTGTTTTTTCAGTTTTTCATTTATTATGTGTGGCACCTTCTTCATAATTTGTCGCCTCCTGTCATCTCCTGCAAAACATTTGCAGTCCTTATTTCCACCCTTGATCAAAAAAAGGAATCACAGCCTGATTGCATTTTAGATTTGGGGAATTACGTACGTCTGCTTTGGAGCCCATCCTCTTTCTCTTTATCTGCCCTCTGTCACCCGTTCTATCCCCAAATCAGTTTTCTGTTTGTGAGATTGTTCAAGGTCACACATTCTCACATGTTCATGAGCGGTTTCTGAAAAGTATTACTTGCCATCTTGCGCACACCTAGTACCAGGGTTGTGACTTATTAATTACCGTGAGCTTGCCTTCACTCGCTCTTCCCCAAATAAAATGGACGGCCTGATCGTAGGAAACACTGAGCCAAAAAGTCAGCTTATTTAAGTAGTTTTGGAGTTTGAATTGAGATGTTACAGGCTATTGGCAGTGAAGTCTTTGGCAAGCCCA
Organism: Ursus maritimus; assembly: GCF_017311325.1. Classification (NCBI taxonomy): domain Eukaryota; kingdom Metazoa; phylum Chordata; class Mammalia; order Carnivora; family Ursidae; genus Ursus; species Ursus maritimus. The sequence goes on along the minus strand of NW_024426996.1, from coordinate 13,762,149 downwards.
GGACCGGGGAACGGGAAAGGAAGGAGGGCCTGTCTTGTGCGTCTTCACCTCGAACAGTCGGGCTCTGAGCCACTGCGGCCTTGCCTGCCAGAACGTGTCCACGCTCTGGAAGCTTTGCGCAGCAGCTGCCCGAAGAAAGCATCTGCACAAAGGGGTTTGAGGATCCTTGTAACCTTTAAGTAAAAACCCTCCCTCACCAGTAATGTAAAATGTGGTTAAACCTACGTGTTAGTTCAAAGAGTCGCTGTACCTGAGTATTTGGCTTCTTTTGAGCAGTGCCAGTGGAGGCCATATGGTGGCAAGTGCTTTGAAATAGCTGCTTTTGTCTCGGTGTTTGCAAGTGAAATTAGTCATTTAACCAATTTTAAAAGTAGATAAGGTTTACAGTTCATTTATTTTCATAAGGGAAAAAGAGTGCATCCGTTTTATTCCAACAGGATAATTACTGTTTTCTTTGAAATCAGTCTTTCCGGAGCTTTAGAGTCCGTCCCGTCAGGTAGGTTTTCTAGCCATTGCGCCCTCTATTGGCCAAGCAAGGCGCCCTCTATTGGCCAGACGCGGCATGTGCCAGCTTCATGATCCTGGGCAGGCTCGGCCGCCACCCTGAGCCCGTGTCCTCACCCTCAGAACATGAGGGGATGGGCAGAGGCAGCCTGCAGGGTTGTGAGTAAAGGCAGTGTCTGCAGAGCTCTGATCACTCAGTGGGCACAGCTACGAGGTACTGTTACCTATTCAGCAAAAGGGGTGCTACTCGTTCAGCCGGCCTCTTAGGGTACCTGCCAAGTTCTGGCTGTAGAAGATGTGAAGGTGAAAATGACTGGGTCCTGCCCCAGAATAGCTTACCATTGAGTGTGTCCCTTGGGCCTTATGCTCTCTTGACCTAGATCTTACTGGTATGAGGGAGACTGGGTCTAAGAGGTTTGATTCCCTTCTAGTGGGTGCAGACGTGGTCACCCAGATGTGCTGTAATTAGTTCTGCCATTTCTCACATTAAGGACCAAGTCTCCCACACGTACTATGTGAAGCGTGCTCGAGTAATGTGCTCGGCCTCAGACATAACTGTTTGTGGGACAAGTCGGGGATTTTAGCAGCTGCTTGCTTTAAATTTTTTTCCTCATCTCTAAAAATAAAACCTGTACCCGTTATCAGGTTAGATTTCCCCCAACTATGTGGATTCTTTTTTTTTTTTTTAAATCACAGTGACATTCATGATTAATTTTCTGTATTAGTAAAACTTAGATATGGTTTTTATGTAACTTTTTTTCTTCGTTTTTCTTACTACCGATTCAGGCCAGGTCTGTTAAAAAAAACTTTAGGAGTCTCTTTCTTAGCCCCACTAATAGCATGTTGGTTTATGTTGAGCTACCCATCTGGTGATACAATAAACTCTGGTTTCTGGAAGATTCCGTGGTTACTCTTAGCAGGGGTGGCAGACACTCATAATACACTTTGTTGATTTTTGCATTGGGGCGCCTGGCAGGCTCAGTTGATAGAGCATGCGACTCTTGGTCTTGAGTTCAAGCCCCACATTGGGCCTATTGGAGATTATTCTTACAAAAATCAATGGGTTTTTTTTTTTTTATTAAATAAATTGGACTATGAATTTTGATTAAATGAAATGCCATGTGTAAATAACCAGTAAATAACCAGTATATCCTACATAAGTGGTAGGTTTTGTTTGACCCTGTTGGTTTATCACTGCTTTTTGAGTGTTTCTTTGGCGATATCTGGAGCACTCCTCCTTCAGAGGTTACTGTCCCTTATCTCTTTAGGTGTCATACCTGCAGGCTTGTTTTGTTATTGTCTACATAAGGCTCTGAAGGGGAAATTCTCGGAATCTGGGACAGCATTTTTACAGTCCCTTTTATTCCCTAAGAGCAAGTAGAGCTAAATGTCAGAACATACGCTTTCTGACTTACTTTAGGAAAATATATTTGTGGAAGCCAGGCAGACCACTTAGCCCTCTGCTTACAACAGGAAGTGTGATTGGTTACCTGATCATTGATGTTTCAGGAAATTAAAGCAAATCAGTTTTATACAGAACCCAGTGACTTAAGAAGCAAAGAGGTCCACTTACTGTGGTTTTTTCGGTGGGGGTTAATATGGAATACACTGTCAGGTTTTTTGTTTTTTGTTTTCCTGGTTGTGTCATACCTTACATTTATTCAAAGATACATCTTTTATCTTTTGCTTGGGTATACCCCAGCCAAGCCACGACTTGGCAATTAACACTGTGGAATGACTTTTTCCTGTATACCATTATGATACCTACTGCCAAGTCCTGCGTCTGAAGGCTGTGCTTTCCAGCCTTGCTAAAATAAGAAGGTATCTCTCATTAGGTAAATATCCAGCAGCATCTACATTTATAAGTAGCTAACAGTGTTCATATTTTTTAGAAACTTCTCACAGGACAGTTCTAGTACATTTGTTGGAGAAAAGAGTTCCTTGGCAGAATTACAACATTGCATGTAGGTGGTCATTATGAAGGAGCCAAGTTCTATTATCTATTTTCATTAGAAAATACAATGATTTTACCAAGGATTCCCAAAATAATCATGCTTGCTTACTTCAGTGGCAGGTTAGTGGGTTCGCAGTAAAAATTGTTGGTCAGATTATTTATTGAAGAGGTGTTTTTGGAACTACTAAAGGGATTGTAACCTCCAATATAATTTTGCTTTTTGGAGCATTAATAATACTTAAGCAGATTGGTTTTGTTTTCACTTGCACTAATAACATTTCCCCAAATAGTCATGCTCATAAATTTGGGAGGAAGTGGGAGCAAGCAATTAATGACTAATTCATTCTTCCGATATGTAGGCATCCCTGTGGAAGATGGTAAGAGCGAGGAGGTAGGGAAGGGCTAAGATTTCAGTAAACATGTACAGATTGGAAAATGGCTTTTTAAAAAAATTGAAGTATCATGTTTGCTCTTAATATGTAGGCTGATCATAAACCAGAATGCCTAGAGATAAGTATTATGATAACTTTGAGGAAGTGAACTGAGGTTTTATTTTCACCAGAATAATAGCAGTAAAGTTAAACATATTTTCTAGAGAACAAGATCATTTGTAATTCTACTCTTTCAACTAATTAGTGTTTAAGTGTGTGAGAATTTGTGGAGGGGGGCAGTGAAAAATAAAGCACAATATTAATAATGTCCTTTGGACAAAAATGGAAGATACCTGCACAGTTTGGTGACCGTGGCCTCGATAGCTTCCTGTATCCTGCTGTGTATTGAGTTCACGTAGAGCACTTTCTAAGTGCCCTGGCACCGTTCTCAGCACTTCACAAATATTCACTTATCCAGGGTTAGCTTATTAATGGTTAATCACTTGTTCTAGTTGGAGACTATAGAAGAAAGTAGAGTGTATCGTGCATATGTTTTTCTCTTTCTTGTTGTTATTGTTTGTTTTGTTAGTGTGGACCTGGGAACTTGAGTCTCAGGGCTGGCCACAAATCCCTGTCTCATGGCAGTTCTGCTTTTTAATGCTCAGAACGTGGGAAAGAGTCAGTCTTGAGACGGTAAAGAGCATGGACTAAACTGGTTTCTGTGTTATTATAGTAAAACTTACCTTTCCAGGAAAATGAAGCATTTGATGAATAAATAAAAATTAGACCTATCCCATCCCTCCCTTTTAATCATTAAGCATATTTTCTATTTATATGCTGAAATAAGTAATTAGAAATTAGTTTAAATCCTACAATGTCTCTGTCCATTTCAGCATGCTTGAAGATGACCTTCAGCTCAGTGACAGTGAGGACAGTGACAACGAACAAGTAAGTTTCATACACCCCGTCATGCTAGGAATCCTCTTAAATCTAATACGTCTGAGCTGTGTATCCTAACCTGTTCTTTGTTCTTTTTCTGGTCCTCCTTCCCCTTGTGGTGAACACCTAGAGCCCAGAGAAGCCTCCTGCTGCCTCTGCACCTCCAAGGTATCGTGTGCGAGTGCGAGCACATGTTTGCGTTTTTCTACCAAGCGAGGAAAATACAGCCTTATTCAGTGCTTTCCTAACATCTTCATGGGGAAGGACAGGAAGGATCACAGTTAGAAGAAAGTACCTGTTGAATTTTTTGGAAGCTTAAATCAGCTTGGAGAGGTTGTTAACGCTGTAAAAGAGACAATCCCTGTACCCACCTAAATCATCAGTTTGGATGTTTACAATTTTTGAGAGTTCATGGGGCGCCTGGGTGGCTCAGTCGGTTGAGCATCTGCCTTCAGCTCAGGTCATGATCTCAGGGTCCTGGGATCGAGCCCCGAGTCAGGCTCCCTGCTCAGCGGGGAGTCTGCTTCTCTCTCTCCCTCTGCTCCTCCCCCTGCTTGTGCTCTCTCTCTCTCTGTCAAATAAATAAAATTTTTAATTAAAATAAGTATTTTTTTGAGAGTTTAAAAATAAGCTTAAATCACTTTCATCAGCATTGTATAACCAGTATTTTAAAACTTAACGCTGAAGAGCCCAATACTTCTATGAAAGTTTTTATGGAAGATTTATTTGCTGTTTTCAGAAATTATAAAGCTGAATCATTTCTGTTAATTGTTTTCCATAGTGCCTGTTTTCTCAGTCATGAATTTCTAATTGTTTGAGCTGCTTTCATTTTACTTTATTTCATTTAATAAATAAATAGATTTTAAATAATCTCTATATCCAACATGGGGCTTGAACCCACAACCCCGAGATCAGGGGTTGCATGTTCTACCGATGGGAGCCCAGCCAGGCACCCCTTAGCTACTTTTAAAAATGAGCTAGAGTGCATTTTAGTGTGATGAAAAATGGCGCTCTTTTCCCTTTGTAAACAGCAGCCGTATTCCAGAATATAAGATGCTTTAATTTTTGGAAACGGAAGTTATCCGAACCACCTTTATAGTATTTTCCTCTGGTACTGAATTTAATGATGTAACGTACCAGTACCTGCCTCCCGCGGGCGAAGAGTTCAGCTGTGCGGTAGCTGTTGTGCTTCTCGTGATGTGGCCAACCGTCCTGAGCCAACCATCCCGAGACGAGCGCGGCGCTAAACGCCTCGTGTCGAGCAGGTGGTGCCGTAGTGCGTGCGGAGGAAGAGCACGGATTCATAAGCTCTGCTCACTTGTTTGTGTTCTGTTCTGTTCAGTAATTTCTGGTGGCTTGTGATGGCGCATGAATTATGACCAAACAGCCTACCTTAAAAGTGGAGGAAAAGAAACAAAAGGAAAGGTGGGCAAAAATTAGAAGCAGGAATAACCTGGAAGGTGCATCTCGGTTCCCGTCATCACTGACTCCAGCTACCAGTGTGAAGGGGTCGCAGACCTGAGGTGGCATTTTTCTATGCGAGGAAATTACATCAGAGCATCCTGTGTGTGTTTTAAAATTACTTCAGCTAGTGACTTTATCTAATATTTTTTTGCTCTGCTTATTGTAATACACAATTTTATTCAACAAGTTATTTCATATTTTAGGTAGATGTGGAGGCTCTCAAGGTTACAGTTATTGATTTACTCCTCTGGCCGATCCTTCTGGGGCAAGTTTTTAAGACAGGCTGTGAAATTCGGTATGTGTCCAGCAGTGCGGTCAGCGTGTGTTTTCTCACTGACCTAGACTTACTGCCCTATTATTTTTTTTTTTTAAGATTTTATTTATTCATTTGAGAGAGAGAAAAAGAGAAATAGAGCACAAGGGGGGGGAGAGGCAGAGGCAGAGGGAGAGGGAGAAGCAGACTCCCTGCTGAGCAGGAAGCCCGATGTGGGCTCGATCCCAACTCTGAGATCATGAGCTGAGCCGAAAGCAGACGCTTAACCATCTGAGCCACCCAGGCGCCCCGATTTCCCTATCCTTAAAACTTGGAGTAATTAATCTCTACTTCGGCTGGTATTTGGGGATGATCCTAAGCCACTCATAAAGAAAGGCCTCTTTTATAATACTACCCAAGAGTGTGAATGGATTACCTTTGAGGGCACTTTCTCGAGGAACACAATTTATATTCAATATATGATATTCAGTAATTCTCTGGCTACCATTTGGTTAGTTTTCATATAGAGAATAGAGGGAGATTTTGATGTATTGGCTGTTCTTTTGTAAATTAACTTCCTTGGGCTAATATATACTCATTTAAAGGGTCAGAAAGTACATATTTTAGGCTTTGTGGGCCATCTAGCCTGTCTTGAAACTATTCAGCTCTGCTTCCATAGTATAAAAGCAGACACAGATAATACATAAAATAATGGGTGTAGACGTGTTCCAATGAAACTTTACTTAGAAAAACAGGCAGCCTGTCCATGCTGTGGTTTACCAAATTCTGATAGAAAAGCATGACCATCGAGCATAAATTTTGTATAGCTCAAAATGTTCTTCAGGAGCAAAATTCCACAGGCTTCTCCTTTATGTAGCTGTTTGGTGAGCTATTTTAAGGATTTTTTCACTGGTTTTTGAGCCACTGTGGGCCTTTCTGTCAACTGGATGATATTAGTAATTTAGTGATATTCGGTAATGTTGAGGCCCTTTCTTTTGAGTAGCGGAAGAATGGCCAAGGGGGGGGAAATGAGCAGAGAGGGAAAAACATCCACCTTGCGAGGTGTCTTCAGAGTCTCTCTTCGGGTCGCTTCACAGTGCTCCACAGTCCCTTCCAGAAGCAGCGGCCTCAGCACATTCCAGCAGTGCCGAGTCAGAGAGCACCAGTGACTCAGACAGCTCCTCGGACTCGGAGAGCGAGAGCAGCTCAAGTGACAGCGAAGAGAATGAGCCCCGAGAAACGCCGGCTCCTGAGGTACCGTGTCCCCTCCAGGAGGCAGAGAGGCAGCCTAAGATGGCAGTGTTCTGTCCTGTGGGGCCAGAGTCTGCCGAGGGCCAGCACTGACCCTGGACTGAGTGCTTCTGGCCGTGGGGCAGCTCTCTCCTACTCCCATGCTGGGTAGAGTCAGCTATTTCTGTTTACTTCTTACCAGACATTTGGCCCTAGAGGTTTGGAGCGGTCTTCTCTCTCCTGTTTGAAACGATGAGTTCTTCTCTGTTGTTGCTAGTGTTATTTGGAAGAGCAGCTCATGAAGAATGTTTTGCACACCATTTTCTTTTCCCTTCTGTTGAAAAAGAAAGCTTTTTTTTTAGTAGGCTGCTGTTTTAATCTTAATGAAAACTCTTTTTGAAATTTCAGGAATGCATGAATTAAGGAAATCAAAAGGGGACAGCCCAATTTAGCAAAGGGCAGGAACGTGAACTAGAAATAAGTCATCAGAGGTTCTATTTTTGAATCCCTAAAAGCCATGCATTAAATTGATGGCGAAGTGATTTTAGCCAGCGCTGTGTTTCTTGCTCGCTTTGCTCCATGTAAAACGGGTAATTGTGTTTGCCTGTCACCCACCCTTGGGAGATACCGTAAGATAAACCGATGAGACGGCAAATCGCAAGCACTAAGTTTATCTGGAGGATTTATGCTGTTTTTTACTGGATCGTTGAGCATAAGAAGTTGAATAACAATCAGGGCTACCAGATGCCCTCAAAACTTGGAGTAGCAATGTAAAATTATGCTGGGGAAGACTACTTGGTGTAAAGGGAAGAAAGACATTTTTAGTGAATTAGACCAGCTTGTATAGAGAAAATGACTTGGCATATTTTAGACGGGAATCCTGGGAAATGAGTGTTTCTGATAAAGCATTAAAGTTCCCAGTATTTGTCTCTGCCATTTAGCAATCAAGGCAGTTCCACTAGAGCATGAACTGAATGCATCTGGAGAACACGTACTGAGCCTTCACAGCTGGGGCCGCGGGCAAGGGAGGCTGGGAAAATAACCGAGTGTCCTTTTTTTTTTATTATATACAAATTTATGTCTGGCACAGAGTAAGTGCTCAATAAATATTTTCTGGAGTGAATAAACGTGAATCAGCATTAACTGCACTTAAAATGCCTTTCAGATTTTGGAAACTACTCTCTCTATTTCTGGGGGCTGTTTCCTTGTGTGATACAAATTACTGTTGAAATCATTTCCCTGCGTCTCAGGGAAAAAGATACTGAATATACTCTGCAGACAAATTGTGTGATTGTTCCCTGTTTATAAGATCTTTGCTTTATGTCTCACCTTATTCAGGTAGAAAAATCTGCATGCTTGTTTGGTTATTAAAGAAGAAAGAAAATTGAATTAAGTAATAAAATTCAGTTCAAATAAAATGGAAATGGTACCGATTTGGCTGAATAATTGAAACTCGAAAGAAACATTTAATCTGGTGTTTGTATTAATGAAACCATTGTATCTTATTGCTCGGAAGGTTGCTGGAGTAGATTTAGAGACTCTTAGTTGAAAAATAAATGTTCCCATCCTACTTTATTTTTTTAAATCGCCTTACCAAATAGGCTCATATTTGTCCCTTTGTGTTGAGCAAATCTGTCTAGACTTGGGCACAGTGTTATGTCATGTCCTGACACTTGACGTCACCAGAAATATTTTGTCTGGGTCTAGATTTTAAACCTTTAATTTTTCCCAGTGTATTTAACTACCTTCTCCCCTTTGAAAAGGAATACCTGCCTTATTGTAAATCTCCTGTGTAAGAGTCATGAATTCCTCAATGAGCCACAGTTACTAGCTTTAACTTTCTCACCCTTTTTAAATCTGTTTTTAATGCTGAGAGTTTTCCTTTTTATGACTCCATTTTAAGTTCATTGGACAAAGTGGTCCAGTGATCTTATGAGATCTGAAATGTCCCATGCCTGTCAATGGGCTGGTGGCGAACTTACGGGGAAAGCTGCTTTCAGTGTCTGCTGGATAGTGTGAATCAAAATGTAAATCGCAGCTTTTCAATAGATGGAGGACGAGTCTTTTTACTGCTTCGGTTCAGAAAAAAAATGCCTCTATTGTCAGTTATTCAAGGATCTCCGTAGTTTTCTAGTCCATTCATTGTCCGGTGTTCTTGTCGCGCACTGCCTTTGTTAATTTGCCTCCTAGACACTGGGTACCTTTTCATGAATTCTTTGACTTAGCTCCCTGTCCACCCTGTGAGGTTGGGAGCTGTCTTTTCACCTGTCAAAAGGTAGTAGCACCAAGACTCAGGCCCATGGCCATCTAACTCTGAAGCCGTTTTTCCTAGGACACCGTGCCTCCCTCCCTCTCTCTCTCTCTCTCTCTCTCTCTCTCTCTCTCTTCTCTCCTTTTCTTTTCCTTTCATTTTAGGACTCCTACTTACTTATGATGACAGTGTTTTTACAAAAAAAAAGAAAGAAAAAGAAAGAAAGAAAGAAAGAAAGAGTAGGCATATTTGTGCCTAGCTCAAAACTTTTTATTCAACATCACAATTTATCCTAAAATACACGAAGTTCTGACAGTTTCAGGAGTTAGGAGACGTAAAGGGACATACAGTCAGACATTTATGGAAACGCCTGATGAAGACAAGTCTGGTATTTTTTCACGTCCAGCGTGCAGTGTTTGGGTTGCGCTAGCTGTGGGAGGCTGGTGGCGGGGCACGAGGAAAGGCAGGGCAAGAAAGCAAAGTCCAAACCTTGATCCTACCCAGCACTCTTACTTAAAATTCATTGTGAAATCGATTTCAGTCAGTCCCTTATGTTAAAGTTTTCCCCATCCCAACACCCGAATATCTGACCTTAAAAGAATTCTGTAGATTTTCCATCTTTTATAGCAGGTCTGTAGAAAGGATTGGCCCTACTCTTTCTCCTTGCCTGGGCACATAAACTCAATTTTACCCTGCAATTGGGCCATATGCCTCCCTTCTGGACATTTTTAGGACCACAGTGGAAGAATATGTGTTTTATTTCTGTAATCAGGACATTCCTTTAGTAGGACATTCCTACTAAATGTATCTTATACTGCCCTGTTTTGGGGTGGGGGGAGAGCAGATGTTATTTATACCAAGAATGACTTTCCTTTTTGGTTCATGAATAAATACTTTTCTGTAGAGCATGTCAGTGATTCAAATGGAGCTGTAAACTTAGCCCTGATGAGAGATCCATACCCGTCCCAAGAAAGAGTTTGAAGGGTTTGGTTCGCAAGGTGAATGGCAAGTGATACATCCTAATGCCTTGTCCCCAGTTAGCTGTCTGGATTACAACACCCTAAAGTGTTCACAGGAAATATCGTTTGACAAGTAGGTATTGGGTGCTACTCTTTTCTCCACCCTTAACTGTCCTCCTGTCTTGTTAGAATATGGAATACAGTTTTAGATTTCCTGTGGCAAAATAAATGCTTGGCACATTAGAGTAGTTTCCTTCTTCCCTCTTCCCTGCTCTGAAATTCAACTGAGAGCCTGGGTATAGAGTTGATATTGAAGGAGATCTATTATATTAAGCAGCAGTAAGGGGCAGGCAGAAAAAACAGTTCTGCGGCCCTCTTTGTGGCCGAAGTTTAGTCATACCTGGTTCCTTCAAGTTCCTCTTCTGCTGTAATTATACCAAACCCAAACTACCTCCCTGATCATTCTATTACCTAAGTTTTTCCTAGGCAAAAACTCCACATGTCTTGATGTATTCGGTTGTTGTGTTTTTATAGAGTTGAATTATTTGGGACGTTCCACTTGGGAACATTGTTAGCAGTCTTTCCCTGTAAAATACCACCCACCTACTGGAGTGAGCTCCTTATCCATCATCTAACCGGTTAAATCCCACGTGGACTATCTTCCAGCTAACGTCCTGGTGCATCGTGTGTATGATTTAGTCATTCATACAAACCACCCATCAGAATGAATGGATCTTAAAAACATGTAGCATGTCAGTGATGTACTGCCCTCTCAGAAGGTGTAGTCAGTGCTTACTGTGGTAGCCACAGATCTGTTTCCATGTGGCCTGAGATGGATCGGTACGGTAGTGTGCCTGTAGAAATGCTCAGGTAAGTAGCTCACTTTACCGCTACGTGCAAGACGTAAGAGTGGAACTTGGAGAGGCAGATATCACTGGGTCTTCTGTTAATAATCTGCTTGGAGAGCATGTTGGGATACATCGGCAGTCAGTCAGCCACAAAGCCTTAAACCGCAGTTAAGAGCCCAGAAGTCAGGAACGTCTGTTTGTTAGTCATATCAGATGTGCTGTCATCAGTCTAATCTCACTGCTTTTAATTGTGTGCCTGGAGCCTCCCTGTGTTTCTTAGAAAAATAGGTGCTGTTTCAGGTAAGATTGTCTGTAACAAGAGACTTGATGTTTGATTTTTTTAAAGAGTTAAAGTGGGACTAAACTTAGGGACCAATTTAATTGGTCAATGTGACTTCACTTGTTCTCTTACCAAGGTATAGAATTTGAAAATCAGGCTGTAATCCGTGATCATCTGCAAGCCTGGTCATGGATAAATGTTTAATGTTTTTAAGTAAATAAAAGAGACGAAATCAAGTCTTGAGGAAAGTCATTTTCAATGGAAACTATGTAAAAAAACAGGATAAAGCCTACAGGTAATCACTAAGAATTAGTGTGTTCATTGGCCTTCTGAAAATCCTTTTGATAAAAGGATTCTGTTTATTCTTTATTTCTCCCTTTATTTTCTGGTAGTTTACAAGCCAAAATGTGTCAGTTCTGTCTAAATTACACTGTAATTGCCATTAGAATAAAATACCTAATATTACAGAGATTTCTCAGCAATGGTCAGTGGTGGTATCTCATGGTCTATCCTTAGTCAGTAGCTGCTACAGCAAAGGTTCCTGTAGCACAGATTGGAAGATTGTGTGAAGAGTTAATTATTAAGAGACTCTGACCTGTAATTAGAGAAGGATGAAAAGGACTCGAATTCTTGGGTTTTGGAATGATTGCACCTCCCTGGGAGAGCCCCGTACAATTGGTTGACTAGCACAGAAGCGCTTATCGTCCTTGGTCAGTTCACATTTTTCTCTTGTCCTTTGTTTTTAGCCCGAGCCGCCTCCAACAAACAAATGGCAGCTGGACAACTGGCTGACCAAGGTCAGCCAGCCGGCAGCACCCCCGGACGCGCAGGGGAGCACAGAGCCCCCGCCTCGGCACCCCGACAGTAAGGGCAAGGGTGGAGGCGACAGCGGCGGCCCCGCCCCTGGTCACGAGCGCTCGGAATCCAAAGATCCTCCCCTCAGAAGCTCCAGCAAAGCCCCTCGGGGCGCCTCTGAAGGCCCCCACGCCGGCAAGAGAAGCTGTCAGAAGTCGCCCGCGCAGCAGGAGCCGCCGCAGAGGCAGACGGTGGGAACCAAACAACCCAAGAAGCCCGTCAAGGCCTTGGCCCAGGCAGACTCGCGGGCGGGCCTGCAGGTGGAAAGTGAGCCGGGACCCCCTCCGTACGGCTCCAAAGACCAGCCTTCCAAAGACAAGCCCAAGGTGAAGACGAAAGGGCGGCCCCGTGCGGGAGACAGAGAGCCCAAGCCGGCGGCGCCCAGCCCTGGCGAGCGGAAGAAGCACAGGAGCGGGCCGCTGGCCCCGTCCAAGGGGCTCTCGGGCCCCGAGCCCACGAAGGACAATGCGGGGGCCAGGAGCCCCGAGCACTTTGCCCTGGTTCCCCTGACCCAGAACCAGGGCCCACCCCACAGTGGCGGCGGCGGCGGCAGGACTAGTGGCTGCCGGCGCGCTGTGGTCGTCCAGGAGGACCGCAGGAAGGACAAGCTCCCGGGGCCTGCGAGAGACCCCAAGCTGCTGTCCCCACTCGGGGACACTCCTGCCCCGCCGATCTTGATGGTGAAGATAACCCTGGACCTTCTTTCTCGGATACCCCAGCTTCCTGGCAAGGGGGGCCGTCCAAGGAAACCCGAGGACAAGCAGCCTCCCGCAGGGAAGAAGCTCGATTCGGAGAAGAGAGGCGCAGACAATTCAAGCAAGTTGGCCAAGAAAAGAAAGGTGAGTGAAGGGGGCCTAGCCTCCCTCTGCAGTGTGGATTGTACCTGCTGTTGGCCTGGGGCTGGCTATGACCCCTGAGTTGTCCTAGAAGAGGCGGGAAATCTTGGCTCCGATCTGATGTAGCCTTTGCTCCTGTACCAGAATGACCCTGTCACTGTGGGCCTGCATGCTTCCCACTCTGCCGGCAGGCGTTAGCAAATGCTAGATCCCTTTAGCAGTCTTGCTAGTTTGAGAAAGGGTGAGGCAGGCAAGGTAAAGGATATCTTGTTATAGGATAACATAGCATTTTGGGGTACATTTTTATTTTTTTCTGATAACATTGGTATTTACCATCTGACCCATTATTAAGTTTTGCCCTAGAAATTAATACCTTACACGAACTGAAATGTTAATCAGTATTCTGAACTACTGAAAGAACTGCTATATGCTAAATTTTATTCCTGTGGTATGTTCCTTTTTAGTACTGGTACTACATCTGTATTTTAACTCAGGGCTGCCTAACACCTCATTAATTTGAAACTACCAGATTTAGAATTTGTGACCTCTATTAAAGGCTTTTATTAATAAGCAGAACATTATAAAAAAAAAAGTTATAGAGCTATTAAATGCATGGTTAGGATACCTTGTTGAGTAATACCGGACCGCTAGTAGTATGTTGTACGGTATTGAAAATCTGTCATTTTAGTTATCACAGTTTTTGGAAATTTCATTTAAGGAACGAACATAGTGGGGAAGAATTCATGGGGCCCCTGGGTGGCTCAATCGGTTAAGCGTCTGCCTTTGGCTCAGATCATGGTCCCAGGGTCCTGGGATCGAGTTCCGCTACTGGGCTCCCTGCTCGGTGGGGAGTCTGCTTCTCCCTCTCCTGCTCCCCCTGCTTGTGCTGTCTCCCTCTCTGTCAAACAAATAAATAAAATCTTTAAAAAAAATATTCATACACTACTTAAGATCCTGAGTTAACTTGGACATACCACTGTTTTGGACAGTCTTCCTTCCTTCCTATATTCTGAATCACTGAGCTCCTGATATACTTTTTGCTAATGCTTCATGGTAAAGATAAGTGAATTTTTCCCTCTGTGGCATTCCAACCTAATCCGTTCAAGATTCAGAGTGAAAGGCACAAGAAGGGCCAACTCTTTCCTGCTGACAAGGGATAAAAATTTTTAACACTCTTGTAAGAACACAGAAAAACTTCTTACGCAGTTGTGGAAGTTGAGCTAAGAATAACAAAGGACAAAAAGATCACGAAGCCTGCTGTCCTGTCTGTGATTCGACCAGTTACTCCACCAGGTTAAAAATATAACATGACTTTATCAAATAGCAAAGGGCGACTGTTTTCTCCAGAAGCTTGTTGAACGAGACGTGAGGGTGTGTATTACCACCATAACCGCAGCTGGCCACTCAAGCTAGGTGGGATCCAGTCCTAATTGGTGGTGCTGCTTCAGCCAGAAGAGGGCATATTCCCATGTCCGATAACATTTAATACGGTCTGTGTGTGTGTGTGTGTGTGTGTGTGTGTGTGTGTGTGTGTGTTAAAAGCATAAAACTTTATGGATGAAATTGTCATGGACCCGGCTAGGAAAAAGGTGCCTGCATCTCATATCCCCGAGAAAGGTTCAGAAATACCCTCCTTGGGGCACCTGCTTAGTTCAGTTGGTTAAGCCTCTGACTCTTGCTTTCTGCTCAGGTCATGATCTTGTCTGTTGTGGGGTCAAGCCCTGCATGGGGCTCCACGCTCTGCAGGGAGTCTGCTTGAAGATATTCTCCCTCTGCCCCTCCCCTTGCTCGCTCTCTCTCGCTCTCTCTCTGAAATAAATAAATCTTTAAAAAATGCACTCCTGTACCACCCCTTTCTCCTGGGAAATCTTTTTATCACATTGTCCTCCAGCTGTCATGTCTTGTCTAGTCTCTAGTGAACCTTCTGCATTAGCTTGAGTGGGGAGAAGGATTTGCTTCTAAAATACTTACAAACCAGGTGGGAATGTTAGGAATTGGAGGGTCCCCAGACAGTTCTCAGCCTGGTCCACACCCCAGTGCAAATCTAGAAGCATTGCTTGTAGCTCTGGAACAGGAAACTCAGCTCTCCTGTTGTGTGTGAGCCGTGCGCTCCAAAAGGCCATTCCCAGCCCTTGGTCTTGCTGCACTCGGGCAGCTCATTTAGCTCCCTGTCTGGAGGATGGAGAAATAATGACCCCTCAGCTGAGTCAGATGCATGCTTTCTCGAATGCTTTGGCAGGCAGCAGAGAGATCTGCCCCTGGGAACAGTTTGCCTCTCTGCTGTGATACCGACAGGATCAGGGTCTGAACCAGTGGTTCCAGACCCTGGCTACACATGCTGGGCACCCCAGGAGCCTTTATTGCCGACGGCGGAGTTTGCACCCCCACCCTTCCCCCCTCCTAATGCCTAGTGGAGCTGGGACCCGCTGGAGTAGAACCATACCACGGGGCTGAGATTGTGCAAAGCTGGTTCTCTGGATCGAGACGTTCTTGCAGGGTGCTCCATTGTGACATCATGGATCTAGGCAACGAGGAATTCCTTGCCTAAAGTATGTCACTAGTTAGAAGCTGTCAGATAAATCAGTTTAAAAGTAGTCCAACTGTATACTTACTTCATGCTCAGAGAATCATAGTCTTTGGGTTTATTCCTGCTGGGTTCTAGGTATTACGAATATTGATCATATGACCCTGAGATCTGTCCCAGTGTGGGCGGGCTCCCCCCTTTCCTGTCAGGACCCTGACTCCCACTGTTTGGGCCTTCCCCACAGAGTGGCTGCCTCCCCCCAGCGTGTGCGCCTGGGCCCCAAGGCAGGCAGGGCTGGTCTCAGTTCAAGTCTGAGTGCTTTTCCACAAATTTGGATGGTGAAGATTTGTTCATTGCTTTCATTTTAAGTGTGAACACTAGAAAAAAGCTCTCTGAGCGGTTGAAGAATGTGTCTGATCCTTCACATTAGTGAAATTTTGGTTTTCTTCTGTATTTTCTTTTTTGATTTTTCAGTAGACTCCATGCCCAGCATGGGGCTCAAACTCATCACCCTAAGATTGAGTCACTTACTCTACTGACTGAGCCAGCCAGGCGCCCCTGACCTTTAGTTTTTCATTTGGATTCTGTCTGTTTCTCTTGTGGTGCAAAATTTAGCAAATATTTTCAGAGGGTTAACAGGTCCTTGAAGCCATTTTAGACTTAAAAGCAGGAGAGGGTCATCCTAAAGACTTAACGGTGGGTGACAGCCGCTCTGATGAAGCTGTTGGATGTGGCACCTGGAGAAAAGTATTCACTACCTTAAAGGACTGGGCAGGGGGCAGTTCATGATGGAAAAATGGAGAAAATTGTGGGAGAAAATAGGCGTGACTCGACGTGTAGTGTTCCCTACAAAAACTACAAATTTCATCATCTAGCTTCCAGTTTAGAATTTAAAATACAACTCGTATTTTCATTTATATAATTTGTAAACCAATCTTAACGTTTTCCAGACTAGGAAGACAAATGGAAGTCGAGAAGTACGAAAGAACACATACTGTCAGTCCAGCGCGGTTGAGAGCATTCTCACAGCACAGCTAACGTGCACAGCGCTCCAGGCGTGAGCTAGGTATTCTAGGCACTTTGTAGATAAGATCGCATTTAATTTCCATCATTGCATAGATCGCCTCTCAAATAAAATGCCAGACTGTCCTAACCATTAGGAGACAAATACCTGAACAAGGAGGTATATTCATTCAAGCCTCCCTTTTCATTTTTCTAAATAATTGCTTCACTGACCAAGAAGCATTGGTATTTTTGGAAATAACATTTCAGAGCTATCACTTATGTCAATTTCAGGGAATGGGAAAAGGAAGTTCTGGGATGTGGTGGGAAAGTGTGCGTTTTTATTGCTTGCAGATGGTTGGTTCAGTCTCTTCCTTCTATCCAAGATCTAACTGTCTTTCTTGGATTGTTTATTCAGACCAACATTTCTCGTTAGTCGTCTTCAAAATCAAGGGTTTGGGGGCGCCTGGGTGGCACAGTGGTTAAGCGTCTGCCTTCGGCTCAGGGCGTGATCCCGGCGTGATGGGATCGAGCCCCACATCAGGGTCCTCTGCTATGAGCCTGCTTCTTCCTCTCCCACTCCCCCTGCTTGTGTTCCCTCTCTCGCTGCCTGTCTCTCTCTCTGTCGAATAAATAAATAAAATCTTTAAAAAAAAAACAAAAAAAACAAACAAAATCAAGGGTTTGAAAAGTCACCTCTTATAGTTGCCTAAAGCCACTGGTGTCTGATTTCTTCGTGCCTTGTCTGTTGCCCTCAGAAGAGCGTCATAACCGTAGGGGCGTGGTTGCCAAGATGCTTTAAACCCCTCGTATGCCTGTGTATTTTCTCCCCAAGAAGAAGTGGGGAAAGTGGGTTAATTTTCCTTTTCTGTAGTACTGTGACTGTAATCTGTCTTCTCAGTAAGTCTCTGCCCTCGTTCTTGGTGCTGATTGGACCTGTGTGTCATCGTCTTAGGGAACCTCCTGCAGAGGCAAATCCCAAATTTCCCGGAAGGCTGCTTCTCCACTTTGCCTATCCCCAGCTGCTACCAAGCCCACTTGCTTCCCTGAGGGAGATGACGGTCTTACAGTTTGAGTGCCAAGACCCTACGGGTTACTTGTTCAGCTGCTCCCTTTTCTAGAGGAGATCCAGGAAGGCTCTAACATCAGTTGGCTGCTTGCTTAGCAAAAGTAGGTCTGGAGCTCATGTGGACTCCTCCCAGTGCAGTGATGTTCTTCTCTTTCACACCTGATGGTTTGTTTGTTTGTTTTGGTTTTTTTTTGGTACCCAGGTGTCTGGTTGGGGGGATTATTGGGGAGAGGCACAAGGTCATAGTTCAAGATTGGTGATATACTGACTCTGACGGAAAGTCATCCTGGCTCAGTCCCTCTGTTGTCCCCATTCCTGCCACTCCAGTGTGCCATGTCCCCACCCCCACCCCTGCCAGCCCTTCTGCATCCGTTCCCCTTTCACATGCTCCTCCGCTCTGTCTGTCATAGCTAAGCTCCTGTCAAAAACTCTGTGGACTAAAATGAGTATTCGTTTTGAACAAGCTGTCTTCATTTTCCGTTTGCTACCTGTGGGTACTTAGATGGTGAGCCAGATGCCGGGGCAGGCAGGAGGCTGCCCTGAAGGTGTTCTCCTGCAGAACCCGGCGGGGCCCAGCGCAGCGCCAGCGCTTCCTTTTACGGTCTTCAGGCTTGCCCTGCGCTGTCCTCTGTAGGTGGGGCGGCGTCTGGCGGGTAGTCCTCGGCTGCCCGACCCAACAGGTTGAGGAAAGCAAACAAGTTAGTTAGGAACCAGTCATCAGCCAGCAGCCGCCTTTTGTTGTAGATGCAGGCCCTGTTGAGACGCTTATCCTTGTGGAAAAAGGGAACTTCCGAAGCCCAGAGCTTACATAGGCTTCCCCGTAATGGGGCTTGATCTGTGGCTAAGGAGATCGGGGTGCAGGAGCCTTCTTTCTCCTCGTGAAGAGAGAGTACATCACTCTTGTCTCTCTGCTCGTCCCAGAAAAATCTGAAGAACTCCTTGCCTCCTGCTTTTCAGTCTTGGAATTCAAGACTGAATTTCCTGCCGCTGAGTACTGCCCGGCGCCCTGTTCAATGGCCCTTTCCTAAATCCAGCCACTTAGGCTGAGAGGCCTCAGCTGTGCCCCTCAGCCGCTCAGCTTCCCTTCTGGGCCAGTTGCAAATACTTACTCTGGGGAAGCCTCTGTGACTGTTCCAGACAGAAAGATGACAGGGTTTCAAGTGCATCGTGTGCAGAAACACTGACCTCAAGTCCACAGGCTTGAACTCAGTCAAGCAAGGAAAATCACCAGAAGGGGAAGGTAGCTTCATTGGGTTGAATGGCTGACTTTCTGCCAGCTTAGGGAGTACGATCGGTTTGTCACGCTGCCTGTCAGCGTCATGAGCATGTTACCCCAGGAAGTGCCAACACAGGTGTTAAATGCTGGTGTCCGCGTTCGCGTTTGGTGACTTCTTGGGGTTTGGGGCTGCTCTCTTGAGTCACCGATTGGCACAAGCCAGGGGTAATGTCCAGTTCGTGCGGGCTGACTCACTGTGAGTCTTTTATTTGCATGCGTGGTGTATAAGGTCTGCCGCTGTGGTTTATCGTCCTGACTAGCATGTCTTAAGCAGCATGAAGGTGTACAAACAAAAATGAACTCTCATTCCACCTCTGGGGTTTGGTGGTTCTTTCATTTGTTTGTTTAAGGAAGTACCCTTGTGGACAGTTGGTGCCTGTTTTTCCCATGGGGACTTATCCTGTGTGTCATTAATTGCCAAGAACTGCCTTCCACTGGGAAAAGTATACATATGGCTAACTACCACATGGACGAGTTAGTACCTGTCTGGATATTTCAGCAAATTCTGTGACTTTGCCCAAAGAGAAATCTCCCATCATCTTGCACTGCTTGCCAGCCAGCTTGCCAGCCCTTAATCTTAAAACGGAGAATTTGCTGGGCCTACCGGTGGCAGAGATTCTTGGGCCCAGTAGGCTCTTAACTGACAGGGAGAATAGTAGGATTCTGTTTTAACCCAGTCATTTCCAGTTTACTCTCTCTTCTCTGCCAGTGAGGACGGTCTCTCAAGGGTCACCATTACGAATTGTTGAATGGGGGTCTGTGTGCTGTGTGGAACCCCAGGAGGCTTCTCCTGGCATGTGCCAGCGCCTTTCATTTCTTCTGAATTGTGCTCCAGAATTCTGCTGCTGGCCCGTGACATCCACGCTGAAGGCCGCAGGAGAAACAGCTGTGTGACATCCCCTGTCCTCGTTCAGCTGTGCCTTTAAGATGTGCCTGTTTATTTACGTCACATTATCTCCTTACTAGGGAGCCCCCTCCCTGATGCTTTTTCTCCAGCCTTCTTAATGAATGGTTATATTTCCGAGTAGCTGGTTTGTTTTTATCTTATCTAACCTGTACATTTTATTTTTTAAATTTTATTTATTTTGTTAGAGGAGGGGGAGGGGCAGACAAAGGGAGTGAGACAATCTCAAGCAGACTCCCTGCTGAGCACAGAGCCTGACTGGGGGCTCGATCCCACAGCCCCAAGATCATGACAGCCGAAACCAAGGGTGGGACATTTAAATGACCGAACCACTCAAGTGCCCCTAACCTGTACATTTTATAATTCCTTCTTTGCATTGGCTAGCTGGAAGTTCAGGGCCTGATTTGCAGATTGGCTCTAGGAAACAGTAGCATGGTACTGTCCACTAGGAATACAATGTAATCCATATGTGTGATTTTAAATTTTCTAGTAGCCACATTAAAAAATACAAAAAGGCAAAAAGCATTGAAAACAGTTTTTAAATTTTTGTTTAATCCAGTGTATCTAAAACATCACCACTTCAACATTTAATCAATATAAAAATGTAATTACATTTCCAATTTTTGCACCAAGTCTTTGAACTTGGTCCCTGTGGACTGGCCGTGTCCAAGGTCTGTCTAGATACTGTGGTGGCTGTTGGGAGTGTGCAGGCCACGTGGAATCAGCCTCGAGGAGGGTGAAAGCCTTCCCTTGGATTTCATTTCTCTTCTCTATTCCCTACCCATTTTCCCCTTTTCATATTGTCACTGTGCACACACCAAGAGATTAGGAACCTCTACCTTGATAAGCCACCTTCAATGATCCATTTTTTTTTAATGATTTTTTATTATATTATGTTAGTCACCATACAGTACATCCCCGGTTTCAGATGTAAGGCTCGATGATTCATTAGTTGCATATAACACCCAGTGCACCATGCAATACGTGCCCTCCTTACTACCCATCACCGGCCTATCCCATTCCCCCACCCCCCTCCCCTCTGAGGCCCTCAGTTTGTTTCTCATAGTCCATAGTCTCTCATGCTTCATTCCCCCTTCTGATTACCCCCCCTTTCTTTATCCCTTTCTTCTCCTACCGATCTTCCTAGTTCTTATGTTCCATAGATGAGAGAAATCATATGATACTTGTCTTTCTCTGCCTGACTTATCAATGATCCATTTTGAAGCAAGAGATAAAATGTTTTTCCGGGAGAGATCTGAAGGGCCGGATGGTGTGCTGAGGCGCACGTGTCTGCAGGGTGTCTGGTGTAGGAGGGGCACGCTTCGCTCCCCCCTCCCTTCGAGCACTCGCCCCTTCCTTCAAGCGGGCTCATGCTGCTTATTAGTGTCTGGGCAGAGCTGGAGCCTGCCCATCAAAATTTATTCATCTTTCTTGGAGAAATTCAGGGAATGAGGGAGAGACCACTGTCTCTCTTTTTGTTGAAGCAAAAAAATCGGGGCCTCCCACAGTCAGTTAATTTGAAGAATGTTTTTTTTCCTCTAAGGCTTTGAGAGAGGATTTCAGGTTTTTTAGGGATTGTCCTAGATTGACTGGGTGGTGTCCCAGATTTCTCTCTGGGTGAACTGACAGTTGGAGGAGTTTAGTTCTAAATGTGCATCAGAATTAATCGAAGGACTCCCACCAATCCCCTGCTTGTCACCGTCACCGGCTGGCCTTCCCACGGAGCGGTCACGTGAGCCCAGGCCGGTGGGAAGGAGGCCGCCGTGAAGTCAGCGCGTCTACGGAGGCTTGCTGGAAAGAGACTTTGCCGTGAAGAAGTCTTGGTTCTCCTAATCATTGTGTGTGTTTAACTTGCACATTAGTTGGTATAAACGTGTTTTTGAGGTATGTGACTCTCTATAGAATTAAATATCCCTTCTGTTCATATTCTTCCCTCATTAAAATTATACTTATCCTTCATTTTTTTTTCAAATTTTTTGAAAAATAGAAATGTGTCCCCATATACATATAGAGAGATATAAAGACAATCTCTTAAAAAGAAAGGAAGAAAGACAGTTGGGGTCAGTGGAAGAGGAAAAAAAAAAGTTAGCTGGAATCCCAGAGTAACTATTCTTACTTTGTTGTGTGTCTTTTTAGTCCTGTCTGTAAGATACAGAGACTGAGGGTTTGGTAACGCTGTTTCTTTCTCAAAAACGTACTTACTTTTAATTAGATGAAAAGTGAGCTTCAAGTACTCCACTCCTAATTTTATACAAAGAATAAATTAGTGGGCATAAGTGGATGGTCCTTTTGAAAGAAAGGGGGATGTCACTCAAAAAGTCATCTGTTGTTCCTTGCTGTGAATGTGCATGTTTTATTGATTCTTTTCTATTTAGAAAAACATCAGTGATGTGTTCAGGACGCTTACTTACTCTTCCTGCTGTCAGCTGTTACTTAGACACAGACATCCTCCCTTCCCTGGATGGGAAGAACACTCCTTCCTTGTGTGAAGATCTGTCTCAGTACAAATCTCATCAAATATCGATTGTCTGCCTCCCTCCACCTGCCGAAACACACACAGTGTAGGTAGTTAGGAGTTTGCTGTGTGTATAGTTGTTGCCAAAAGCCCAGTGACTCTCAGTACCTTTGCTGGGTAGTCTTTTCTGTTTTGTCCGTATGTCTGTCCTTGTAACAGTGTACTTTGTTATGCCACACTAATAGGCTGAAGCAGAGAAAGACCATGATAGCAAGAAAGCCAGACTGGAGAAAGAAACCAAGTCACAGTCATCATCTTCATCCTCCCACAAAGAATCTTCGAAAACGAAGTGAGTATAGAGATTAGCAGTAGCCTTGCAAGGTGACCGAGTCTTCCCGGGCCTTGACAGGGCAAAGCCATTTTTCTTCAGCAGCAGGAGTCGATCAACACACTGTCAGGCTCATTTTGCTGATGTGCTAAGTTTGTTCCATGTTGCTTTCATCCACGAGGACCTTTTGGGAATTGACAATTCATGGAGCCCAAACTAAGGTTTATCAAAGACATTTTAACAATGGAAAATTTCCTGAACATCTGAAAGTAATTTCTTTCTAAAAGAATTTTTCGTAAAAACAAGAAAGGTGCTCTTATTATCCCTACTTTGCAGAATTGGAAACAGAGGCACAGAGGGAGAAAATGACTTGTCCATTGTCACAAAATTCTTGACAGAGGGAGCTAGCCCTTGAACCCTGGGAGCCTGGGTTCAGTGCTCTTTCTTCAGGCAGTTACTGGGAGTGGCCAGGCCTATTCACTAAGTCTCTTGCTTTGGAGAGAGGTGGCCACGGGGCAGGGGAGTAGTTCCAGGAAGGTGTGAATATAAAAAAATTATTGTTATTCACTCTCTTGTTTATTCAAGAAATCACTTCATAAAATGACTCGGCAAAAGAAAGTGCATAGTGTCACCGGGTGGGAGCCAACAGAGATTTGAGAGGGATTGAGGGAGGGGGGAGGAGTCAGAGAGAAGGTGGCAGCGGGGCTTGCCTGCTTGTCAGAGGAGGGTATGGGTTGGGGAGCAGCTAATAAAGACTAACTTGGTTGGGGGAGTTGGGATCTCTGGGAGCTTAGTGACAAACCACATAACTTAATCCATTATTCATAGATCGGTCTAGATCTTTCAAAGGTACCTAAAGTCCCTGAAATTTGGCCTTTCTACAAGAATGGATTTCATGCTCTGTGATTTCTTAATTTTTGGTGTCAGCAGCCATTTTATCTTGCAATTAAACTACTAAGTTATGTGGTTCGTGTTCTGTCTTAATTTTGCATGATGTCTCCTTCCAGAACATCCAAGCCCTCCTCTGAGCCCTCAAAGAAGGAAGTGCTTGCCCCCCCACCTGTGTCATCCTCCTCCTCTTCTACTTCCTCCTCCTCCTCCTCCCAGAAGCCAGCCAAGCCTGCACAAAAGAGGCCAAGGCGGGAAGCCGACCCCTGCAGCCAGGACCCTCCCCAAAGTGCCAGTAGTAACAAGGGCAACCACAAAGACTCTTCTGCTCCCAAGCACAGAAAAGTAGAGGGGAAGGGATCTGGAAGCTGTACAGAGCACAAAGTAAGCAGCGGGGAGGGGGCTGGAACTTTCGGAGTGGAATACATCAGTGCCTCTTTCCTTTAAATGCCCAAATAAGAGACGTTCCTCATGATGGTATTTCAGAGCTCTGCATCACTGTTACTAAGGCATTGACGAGTTATTTGTGTTTGAAGTTCTAGTTTTTAGAGGGTAAAAGGATGGTTAATATTCCGTGTAAGTGTAGACGTCACCTTATTCTTCCTTAACAAAGTGGTGCAGAGGTGAAAAACCAGAGTAGATTTTTGTGTTAATTTTCTGTTGGGTGTTTTGCAGTAAAAAATGTTGCCCACGTTAGTTCTTAGTTCACATGTTTGGTGTCAGATACTTTTCGTTATTGATTGTAATGGAAAAAAAATAGCCACTTTCTCAAATAATAGTCAAATACAAGGTCCTCTCTTCCTGCTAACCTGGGTGTGAGTGTGTGTGTGTGTGTGAGTGTGTGTGAGTGTGTGAGTGTGTGTGAGTGTGTGTGTGAGTGTGTGTGTTAAGAGAAGATGTTACATTTAGCTTTGTTGATTATCCGTGCTCTTGGACATTCCTGTCTTACATCTTTTTGGGCCTCAGCACAGTCAGAACCTACAGTTCCAGTCGAATCTAGCTGGGAAACGCTTAACTAAGCTAAATTGTGCAGTGCTTGATTTCCTCTTTTTTGAACTATTTTCTGCTAATTTAGAGGGGTGGTAGCTTTAGGTCAATGGTTTTAACTATTGGAGTGTGATCTGTATGATGCGTTTTTTTTAAAGGGATCTTCTGGAGATACTGCATATCCTTTTCTAGTGCCTTCTTTGCCAAATGGTAACTCTAAACCAGGGAAGCCTCCAGTGAAGCTTGACAGGTAAGACCCTGGGTGCTCCTGCTGCTGCTTTTTTCCTCCTGTTTCCTCTGCCCCTTCTCTGCTGCCCCCCCCCCCAACTCCTCCCAGCCTTTTTCACCCCCTTTGTCTTCAGTCATCTTGTCCCAGTATAGTCATTCCAGGTTCCTATTACCCACCCCTGGTCTTCGCTTCTCTTTCAGACAACAAGCCGATTTTCACATGAAGGAGGCCAAAAAGTTGAAGCAAAAAGCAGAGTTAATGGTCAGTTTGGCTCTTTCATCCCGTTGGTAGAATGTTTTCTGATAAGATCTCTGTGGTCTCCTTGAGTTCCCTTTCACTGAAGGGGTGAGGGTGGGGTGTGGAGGGTGTCGGGGGAGGACAGACGCGGACCACAAAGTAAAGCAGGATCCGCGGGTCTTAAGGAGCGAGGGGCAAGGGATGTTTAGTGAGATTATTTGCTTTGACTCAGTCTGAACTGGGCGAATATACAGGGTACCTAGTGACAGAGTTTTATATCTAAATGAATGGAAGTTAAATCTACCTGTTAGTGTTGGATTTAATGCGTGAGGGCTTCCTTGTGCCACTGAGTCAGTTCTTGGGATGTGGGAGACGAGTTCTGCTGTTGAAAGTCGATCAGTTTGTGTTCAGCCTGGAACCCTTCGGAGGCTGAGGTGGTCTGCTCCGAAACTGCCTCGGAGCCCTTGAGATAGCAACCCGAGGGAAGAGGGACGAGTGGACCCGTGCCATTAGGTAACACTTTCAGATGAAGGTAATAATGATTGCAGTGTTGGTAAACATGCTTTTACAAAATGAGCTCTCTTTACCCGGTGGCTGTTGGGACTTTCTGGGAAGTGGTGCTTTTGTTGTGGTAATGGCATCCGTAATTAAATGTGCTTTTATATCTCGGCTGCAGTATAATTAGATAATGTCTGCCCTTTGTCATGTTTGAACATCTAAGACTCGGGGGCTTTTATTTATTTAATGTATTCTCTAAGCCAAAACCCCTGCAGATACCGTGTATTGAACCTTACACCACATGAGAAGAGCACGGTGGCCCCCAGATCCTGGCCTGCGCTCGGCCCCCATCTGTAGGCGGGCATCTCTCCTCGGACGGGCTAGAGAGACCCTTTTATCAGCCCTCCTCCTCAGGACAAAATGTTTATCAAGTCCTTACCATGCGGGACGCTGTGAGGGGGCCAAAGCTCCTGCAGACCTGTCTCCAGAGCGGCCCTGTTCTGGGACGGCCGGAGGCCGACTGAGACGTCCCCGTCTGTGCCAGATGGCCGCGTCCCCGGCTCTGCCCCCAGCTCTGCCCCCGGCTCTGCCCCGAGCTCTGCCCCCGGCTCTGCCCCGAGCTCTCCACAGTCGCTGCCAGAGCTCTGAGAACCTTTGCCGTTCTGCAAAGGAGTAAATATTCAGTACATTGTCGGCAGGCGGTCTAAAACTTACCCTGGCATTGGGCGCTTTCAGCACCTAGATTCCTTCATTATTCAAACAATAGGGAACTTTTCGTTTTGTATATGAATTAACTTCTACACATGCTCTCTTCTTTCTCCCTGCCCAAGCCGCCCATGTATCCCAGTGTGCCCAGTTCAGTCCTGATTTATACCTGATTTATACTCCTTTTAATAGCTAATAATAGCTCATTTCACTCTGATAATATGCTGGTTTGGACAGAAACCTGAATGGGCAGCCTCTTTATTCTTCTTTATTTCTCCTTTATTTGCACAAGGTCTCAAATAGGTGCATTTTGCGTCCAAATAGTTAAGCTCTCCAGTGAATATAGAGGAGTATGTTTTTTCTGTGCGTTGTACTCACTGTTGAGAAGGGAAGTGCGGTCGCTGCTGCGGGAACACTGTCTCTGGAGCCGCGCGGGGAGTTCATTATCAGCCTTACAGAATACTTCGCTCGAAGAAGCGAATATTGGCAATTTTTTCTTTTCTTTCTTTCTTTTTTTCTTTTACTGTCGTTCCTTTTGTTTATACACTAAGGCCGGTATAAATCTTGGAATTTCCATGAAAGAGATGGCATTAAATAAACCGCTTTAAGGAGTTAAATTCTCACCAGTGAAGCAAACCAGTAAAGCCCTTACTGCTGGTTTAGTGGGGGTGTGCCAATTTGATCTTTATTCTTTCTGTCACTGATTTTTTTTTTTGAAATGTAAAGCAGACTTTTTATTAAACACAGAAAACATTTTTCAAGTACAAGAAGTTGACAGCACTTATTAAATATAATACTTAACATTTCAAGTTTTTCTTAATTTTTCTTTATTTTTACATTCTAGTTAGTTAACATATAGTGTAATACTAGTTTCAGGAGTAGAATTTAGTGATTCATCACTTACATATAACACCCAGTGGTCATCACGACAAGTGCCTTCCTTAATACCCATCACCCATCTGGCCCATCCCCCTAGCCACCTCCCCTCCAGCAGCCCTCAGTTTCTTCTCTATAGTCAAAAGTGAGTTTTATAGTTTGCCTCCCTCTCTGTTTTTATCTTATTTTATTTTTCCTTCCCTTCCCCTGTGTTTACCTGTTTGGTTTCTTAAATTCCACGAGTGAAATCATATGGTATTTGTCTTTCCCTGACTGACTTATTTCATGTAGCATAATACACTCTAACTCCATCCACGTCACTGTAAGTGGCAAGATTTCATTATTTTTGATGGCTGAGTAATATTCCATTCATATATACATCCATGTACACACACACACACACGCACGTACATACATATACATACACGCACCACAGCTGCTTTGTCCGTCCATCAGTCAGTGCACATCTGGGCTCTTTCCGTAGTTCGGCTGTTGCTGATGCCGCTGTAAACATCAGGGTGCACGTGCCTCTTCGAATCAGTATTTTTGGATCCTTTGGGTAAATACCTTGTAGTGCACGTGCTGGCTCATAGGGTAGTTCTATTTTTGATTTTTTGAGGAAAGTCCCTGCTGTTACTAATTTTCTGAGCCTGGCTTTCTTTAGAAAAAATATTTTAGAACCAAGTTATTTATTAAAAATTAGCCCCACACCATCTTTCTCTGCTGATGTGTTACCACTTCCTTACACTCCGCTTGCACCTTTGCTGTTTTTAGTTCTTTGTGAACATACCGAATCGAACGCATGAGCAGAAACCACAGACTTGGATACGTGTTAGTCGGTTGCTCTTACAACACATGGTCCACACGGCAAGTGTAGAGAAAAGGTGGGGGTGCTCCTCACAGTCTCAGGGAGCTGGCTGTGTTCCAGGGAGGAGAGCGTTCCGTGACCCCGCGTACCTTCAGGTTTAGGGGACCACCAGCATTTCATTTCATTCATATTTCTACTTGCCCTTTAAGGGACTCTGAAATTTTATCCCTGCTGGCCCACGGATAGCCTTGTACACTTAACCCTGGCTTCCAGACGCGACCGGATAATCTGTTTGGCTCTAAACTACATAAGACGATTACCGTTAGACATAAGTTCCGAGATGCTCCTGAACCATGATGCTTCCTATTGCTTATAAGATAAACACATACAAAGACATTTGCGTCTGCATCATTCTAGGTGTGTAGGAAAATCTCCTCAGGAGAATCACATAATGTGTCATTGTACACTAGTAACAAGGGGACGATGTGCTTACTGCCCTGGTTTGAACATGCAGTTAAAGACTTTGAGAGAGTAGTCTTAATAAGATTGTTTTGGTTTTTCTTTCCTACTCAATTTTTGCTAAAAGAAATCGTGCAGTAGTCAAAGCCAATGGGCTTTGGTTATCATTTTGGGTTCCTTTGTTCTCACGCTTTTCCCCTAGCCAAAATTAAACTAAGACAGTGGAGGGAAATTGAGGTAAAGAGTGTGGTTGAGAAACTAAACAATTAAGTCTGTCTTAGGCCTAACACTGACCATGTTCTCCTACAGACTGACAAGGTTGGGAAGGCTTTTAAGTACTTGGAGGCCGCCTTGTCGCTTATTGAGTGCGGGATTGCCACAGAGTCGGAAAGCCCGGCGTCCAAGTCGGCTTACTCGGTGTACTTGGAAAGCGTAGACCTCATTAAGTAAGTGCCACCACGTCATTTTGCTGTCTTCCTGCGTGCTTCTCCTTCCTCGCCTTGACTGTTTGAATCCATTCAAATTTAGTAGGAAGACAACTTAACAAAGGGGAGCCTTTAAAAAAGCTACTGATCGGGACCGTTTCTTGGGCCCTAAACGAACATGTGTTCTAGATAAGTGCTAGAATGGAGGGACTGGGTCCTGCTCCATCCTTCGCCAGGTGCACTGTGAAAGGCCAGACCTGCAGGGAGAGGCGGGTTTTTCCAGTTCGGCTGTCTTATCAGATGCGCGGGCAGCTCAGTGTCTGCCCCCTCCTTTATCTGTGTTTGGACAGGGGACTCGGTGAGGACACAAATCTGCGAGTCTACGTGGTTTCAAGCAGGTAGACAGGCCAGAGAAGAGACATGTCCTTGCCTGCTCCGAGGCCTGGGGTTTCTTTCTGCGTGGTTTTCATGTCTTCACATCTTCAGGAAATTCAACATAAAACCAAGACAAACATAATAAGATGTCTTGATTGCCTGGGATTTTCTAACTGCCTTTGTTTATGTATTTTTCTATTTTCCTATAGATTTATAATGTCGTTAAAATCCTTCTCAGACGCCTCAACTCCACAAGAGAAGATATTTGCTGTTTTATGGTGTGTACTTTTTTTTCTCGTCTAAATAGTATTTGCTTTTGCATCTTTTGCTGTTACAAAAAGATTTTGTAGTTTGTTTTCTTAGCACGGAAATCAATAATGAAGGCAGAACAATACCAGAAAGTAGGATGTGTGGTCAAGGGGTTAATCCCACTGGTAGTTACTTTTTACGAAAGGCAGCTACTGCCATTTTACTGTTGACTCAGTAGAGGCTTTGGTCTCATGACTTAAGTGGAATTCTTGTGTATTTGTGTTTTTCTACCAAAGTTTACTTTGGGGGGAGGGACAGAAGGAGAGAACCTTAGGCTCCACACACAGCGTGAGCTCGCCCCGGGGCTTGATCTCAGGACCCTGAAGTCCTGACCTGAGCCGAAATCGAGACCGGGATGCTCAGCCGACTGAGCCACCCAGGCGCCCCTTTATGCCTTACTGACTTTTGATGGTACTGTGAACAGTACAGTAAGATGCGTAAGACGTTCTTCCTCATGTAGATGAGGAGGACCCAGTGTGTTCCTTAGACCGGCAAAGTATAAAAGGTTAGGTAGATGGCTTTGTGGAGTAGTGATACTCGTGTCTACAAAGTAACACTTCACTTTACCTTCTGTTTATGTTCATAGCCTGCGTTGCCAGTCCATTTTGAACATGGCGATGTTTCGTTGTAAAAAAGATATAGCAATAAAGTATTCTCGTGCTCTTAACGAACACTTCAGCAGTTTTTTCAAAGTTGCCCAGGCACCTTCTCCATGCAGTGCAAGGTAATGAAAAGTCTAATTTAAATAATTCTCAAAACCAAGTTATCTCTTTATTTGCCTCTTGCTTTTGCAACCATTCGTATGACTTTGGCTTTTCAAAAATTGTGTCCATCTGTGTGCTGATTTGCTCCTTAAATTATTAGCATATTTCTACCTTTTTGAGGAATAGTTGTAAGTCAAGGTGTTGGCTGATTAACATAAAAAGATAATTACAAAGAATATAGGGTCAAAATTTTAGAGCTTTGAGGATCTTCAGATATGCCTAACAACACAAAACAGAGGCAGAGCCAATCAGAGCCCAAGTCTTTTCTCCGTCCATATGAAACGTCATCTTGGCATTTCAGTAAACAGGAACTTTCCAGAACTGCATGCCCTTATCTAGGATCCATGACAATAATACTAAGAATGAAAACTATCTCTAGCGAACTCCCGCCTCCTTTGTGGACTGAAGGTGTTCATCTGTGCCATAAGATGGTGAAAAACAGAATTTTTGTGCAGGTGTTGTTAAGATGAAGTTAGAATTTTCTTCCCTGTAGTATTTGCCTAGTATTTTTCTTTTTTTTTTTTAATTTGGTTATACTCCTTGAAAAATTCCCAGTTCTGATAAATTTTGCTATTTTAAGAATATCACCTAGAAGGTTGCCCCATTTCTAGCACATTGAAGAGAAGAGATTCCCATATGGCCTCTCTTAAAAAAAAAAAAAAAAAAAAAAAATCCTGATTGAGAAGTAACATCTTTCCATTACTATTTATGTCTGTTTTCCTCATGTTTCTCACTTGAGGCACATCAAGGCCCTTGTTAACTTGCATGTGCAGGTATATAGCCAGAAGGAGAGTTGAGAGAAGACTGTGAGTCCCCCGACGCGAATACCTCTTGCCCAGTCTCCTCGGAGGCTGTCCTGCTATTCATCCAGACATTGATTCAGTAGATAATTGGGAAGCGCCTACCCTCTGTGCTAAGGGCTAGAAATGCAAAGATTTGTAAGAAATGGTCCCAGCCTTCACGGAAGGAAAAGGAATAGACAGAAGAATATAATGGGATGTGAGAAATGCAGTGGATAAATTAATAGGTAAATGCAAAGAACCAGTTCAGGTGGTGGCCGAGGGGAGGCCATGCTGTCTCCCCGGGGTCCAGAGGAGTGCCCAGTGTGGAGTGGGTGCGAATGGATATATAGGAGATTTGAACCGTCTTCACAGGGCAGCATTGTCTTGCTGGAAGTCAGAACTGAGGGTGGGGAGAGGAAGAGATCCCAGGCCAAAGGAGTAGACTGTAAATGGAGCAAGCGTATTTGGAATGTAGGAGTGCCCACCTGAGTCCGTGTCCAGTGAAGGATGCCTTGCCTCCATCCAGTTACTTTTCTCTGTGTGGTGGGCCCCATTTTGTTGTGTTTCATGAACTAAATTCCCCAAATACTGAAGGTGAAGGGTGTCTCTGATCTTGTGGAAGTGATTGCCATTTTGGCTCGTACACCCTGAAACTTTATAACTTGGACCGCAGTCCCAGAGACCAGACGTCCATCATCTGCGGGTTTAGGTGATTAACCAGTTCTCTTCTTTCTCCCACCTTCCAGAAGCACAGGCACACAGTCCCCTCTCTCTCCAATGCCTTCTCCTGCCGGCTCCATCGGGTCCCAGTCAAGTGCTGGCAGCGTAGGGAGCAGTGGCATGCCTGTCACCATCCAGAACATGACATCTTCTTACGTCACCATTACTTCTCATGTCCTTACCGCCTTTGATCTTTGGGAGCAGGCTGAGGCCCTTACAAGGAAGAGTAAAGGTAAAGGCTCTGTGGCGGTAATTCCCGGGGCACGGGGGTTGGGAGGGGGTGACCCGGTTGGTTTGTAGTTTATGTTCCGTGTGCTGCCTCACGACCTGGCCGCAGTTCTTTCTTGAGCTCTGTGGCATGGAGCCAGATTTCTGTGACTAGATCTCCGCAAAATTAAGTTAGAAGTGGTTGCAGCACCTTGCCCCCCCCAGAAGTTCTGGCATCATTATTTCAGCCTGAACTGAAATGCTAGCAAAAGGGCAAGACAAGTGAAGGAGGGAGAGACCGGCTGTCTCTGCGCACAGCCAACTTGGTACGTGAGGGAGTGTGACCTAAATACCGAGTCGCACGTTTGTTCAGTACCTGGGTTAGCAGCAGTGTAAGAAGTATGGCATAGAAACCATGCCCGGGACTTCTTTGAGAAGAAGTCTTTCTTGGAGAAGCCAAGGTGTAGGAGACGGGAGAGTGTGTGCTGTTAGAGGAACTGCTCCATGTCAGTCCGGTGACCACTGAGTAAGCGCTGGTGTGCCACCGCCCAGTAAGGCCGTTGCGGATTTTGCACAGCCCGGCTGTAGGGAAGGCAGTGGCCAGCTAGCTGTAGCCACTTACTTTTCTCATAGCCTCTTAGAGTTTTACTTTCTTTCTTAGCAGACTAATGATGCTTTTCACACATTGGGGGTGTTTTGTTTTGTTTTGTTTTGATTCACCCATCCATTGACCCGGCAGTGGAAGTTGGGTATTTTCCAGCACAAGTCACTGTGCCAGGCATTACGGATTCGGCTCGAGAACCAGCCCGGGGCTCAGCCTTCCAGCCTGGTGGAGGGACGTGGAGAACCGGCGAGCCATTACCGCTGATTGCGATGTTTTGCTGTGATGAAGTGCAGAATATTGTGGAGATACAGTTGCTGAAACTTTGACTTTTTATGGTTCCGTTTTTGTTTTTGTGTGTGCAAATGTGTTCACTTGGTTTTGGTTTTGCTTTGTTTGCAGAATTTTTCGCTCAGCTCAGCACAAGTGTGTGTGCCTTGGCCCTCAACAGCAGCTTGACGGATCTGGTGCACTATACGAGACAGGGTTTTCAGCGGCTAAAACAAGCAGCCAAAACACCTTAACGGAGGCCCGAGTCGATTTGATGGCTTGGGAACTTTTTTGCACATTGAAAGCCTCAAAAACAGTTCAGACATTTGTCTCATCAAGACACCAGACTCGAGAAGAGAAGCACCATGAGATGGCCCGGACATTTGTCCACTTAAACTTTCAAGAACTTCTGTGACCATTGGTCGGACGTGGTGGTTATGCAGAAGCGGAAGGGAGGAGGCTGGCCTCAGAGATGATCTTGCCTTTCCTAACTAAAGGACAGAAGTGCAGTGTAGACTCGGTGGGCGTATGAGTGGTCTAGAAACATTTCCGTACTTTTTTTAACCAGCAGGATGCAAATGGCAGATGAAATGAGGAGAAGCAGTTTCAGCTCTGAGAGCAAGTTCATGGCATCTCAGTAGCCACCCTGGTCTATTCCCAGGAAATTTTTTAAACAATGAATTTTGGTGTATGGTTTTGTGGATGATTTTTTTTTTCTTTTAAGTTTAGGGGGAAATATTTGTTTAGTAAATTCTAACGGTCATCTATAAAGCGTAAGTTGTGAAGGACTCCACTGTACCCCACTTTCTGCCCATGAACAGTGGCTTTGATAATACCAAGTATTGTCACAATTTATAAAATCGAAGGCAACTCCCCCCATGCCCCCCTTCCCTGGAGTACCGCGCGATCACCGTCACTGCTGGGAGTCAGCCTAAGTCCGAGCAGTGGAGGGAGGAGCTGCCGCCCACGGGGAAGCCATCTTGAGATCGTGTGCGTGATGGAGGTCGTGGTGCTGCCATCCCCACCCCTGCTTCAGCAAAAGGCAGTCACCACTGACTATGTTCTGAATTTTCTACCTTGGGGAAGAAGGGAACCAACATTTATACCCGACCAGATGGCTAAAGTGCTTTTTAATTTTTGTTTAAGTAGAGCTGGAATTTGAGGTGCTGATCTGTGGTCTACAGTTATGTGGTAACTCATGTTTAACCAACTCAGAATTTTGTCAGCAAACAAAGAAAAATGAAATCTACTTCTTAGAGAGGCTATATTTTTCTGCTACAGATTATTTTATATTTATAACAAAAGTAGACTTTCTGAGCCCTTGAGTGTTTAGGGTAAATTAACTCCCTGAGAGGATGTGGAGAATTAGGTGGTTAATTAGACTAAAAAAAAAAAAATTGTCACCACATGCCTTCACTCCAAAGTGTTCTCAATCAACTAGATTTGATTGGACTGAAGAGAAACTGTGGCCTTCCCATATGTAGTTATCGCCATATTATAGACATTAAACCAAGTTCATAGGGAATGACCTAAAATGAAAGAACACAATCAAAATTCCCACATAACCATAAGCACAGATTTTTTTTATTGAACCTTTGAAGGTTATTGGAAGCATTATTTTGAGTGCAGTGTTTTTAAAAGCCAATTCTTGAAATCCCTGTTAGAAGTAGAATTTGCACATGTATTAAAATTGAGGAGTGAGTGTTACCACCACCGTTGGTTCTTTTTTCTCTCCCTTCATCCCTTTCTGCCCCTCTGCATTTTGTTTCCTGCCCAGAATGTTTGTCATTTTCATACTAAGAAGGGAGTGCCATCTTTACAATGAAGAGGTCGAAAGTCCCTGTGAGGACCGTAAGAACTTGGCGATTGGGTCAGTACATAAAGGGATGTGTAGAGGATGGGAGTGGGGAGGATTTTTCACGTATGAATTGTCCGCGTGAAGCCGGTCTTCAGTGTCTTATCCAGCCTGTTCTTTGTTACCAGTAGCTAGTTCGAGGTTTGTTACCTCAGGTTTAGGTGAACGCCAGAGAGATACAGCAGCAGAATGTGAGCATGAGAACGGCATGTGTGATCCTGATGGACCGATTTCATTCGCTGATGTTCTAGAGCAAGGCCATTTAGCAAAACCTTTTGTTAGCCGAGCAGCAATTGTCTGGTGGATTGTGGCATCGTGTCCGTCTCTTACACGTGTGAAACAAAACACCAGAACCAGGTTTATGTGGTTATTTAATGTCCTTTTCCCCCTTATTCACTTGGCCTTCTCTGCCCCCTTTACCCCACCGATCCCCAATACAAGTCACCTGTCAATTTGGGAGGGTATGTCTTTTTCGGACAGGTTCTGATCTATGCAGATTGTGTTGGAGTGTGTGTGTGTGTGCGCGCGCGCCGTCGGTGAGCGACTGTGCTTCTGTGACTGAAGACATTTCTGAGTCGATTTCTCAGCCACTTCTGAAACAAAAAAACAAAAAACCTGATTGCTTTTTCAGTGGCCTTATTCTTCGTGTGTAGTGTTTTTCTCCCTGACCTTTATATTAAAAATTTATTTGTCCCTTGAAAAACGAATCAATTTGCAGAGATCAATTTGTAGTATTTTGAACATGGAATATTTCCGATTCTTACTGCATTGTACCTAAAAGAGGATTCCCAGTGGCTACTTTTTAAATAGAGTATGTGAAAAACTGTGGCTGATGAATCCTTAATGTTCATAAGGTCTTTTTCCTGTTACAGTTGTATATAGAAATCTAAAGAATTTTTAAAATCACTGCACTTTTTCACTGCATGCTTAAATCCCCAAAGGCAGAATTTGTACTGAGGTAGATAATTGAAAGGACTAGATTATAAAATGAGACAAATACAAAACATCTTAAGGAGTGAAAATTGAGTGTAAAATCTTGCCTTTGGCACTACAGTTTCGTGTGTGTTGTGTGTGTGTGTGTGTGTGTGTCTGTGTCTGTCTACTAGGAAATGGAAGAACACTGTTTTACTTTTTAAAATGTTGAATGTTTCTGTCCTTTCTGGAGATAATTAAAATGTGAATCACTGAACTTGAGATTTTAGCCAGACTAGGGGCCCTGCTAAAGACTGAAAAACACTTCACTGAAATTTACCAAATGACACTGGGTTAAGAATGTGAAAACATTCACCACATGCCAGTTGTGGTGAGGAAGCGAGGGTCCAGCAGGCATATTATCAGGACAAGAACTGCAGTTGAATGACTTCTAGGATACACTCAGTGCTGAATGATACTGAATGAATCTGATTTTTTTTTTTTAAATAAAAAGGACCTTTATTTTATAGATCTGTTTTGACCAGGACATTTAGCTTTTTCCCCTAGACAAATTAGAACACATTTATATCCTTTAATTCCAGATCTCAGGCTTTTGAGAAAACACCAGTCGACCCCTTTCTGGCTGAAAAATTGCCTTAATTGGTACCTAAAATATTCATGTTAGTAGAATCAGGAGCTTACTATTTTGTTAGAATTCCTGCCCAGTAATTTTTAGAAGCAAAAAGATGAACCATTATGTCCTCCCAAACGAGCAGCTTTTGTATCTGATACAGAAAGGAGACGTGTGTGTGTTGCACGCGTACGAACACGCTCTCACACACACAGTACGAGGCTGGTTGAATTAGATGTATTCACTGTGCCTCTGTTGACCAAACCTAACTTTGAAATAATACTAATTTGGGGATAGTGCTGTATTTCTTTTGTTGTGGCTTCAAGACGTGTTAGTGTGGGTCTTCTACCTTTTGTTCTGCTTCATGAGGTTTGAGGCATATTTATTCATCTTAAGGTAAATGAATCAAATTAGGCTCGATTCCCTACCTCCCTCCACAGATTCTACTTTTTTCTTAAGGATTTATTTTCCCAGACACTACACAAATCTTTGAAAAACTTTGCCACGTCGTCTACTACAGTCTTTGCCATCAACTACCAGTATTTACATTTTGCAAGAATATCTGGGCTTCTTTTAGAAACACAAAGGCAGAGTTTTGCTCACTGGGAGGTGAGTTGTGTATGTGGCCGTGGAGGCGTGTCAGGATTATGGCGGTACTTTGTTCCCTTTCTGTAGTGGGTTGTCTCTTTTGATTGTTTTTGGTCCTGTTGAGAATTAATGTAAGGTTTTTCCTGTGCCTTTTTATCTTTTGTCATTTCGTTGCTGGAGGTGGAGTGGCAGAATAACATGGGATTGGGGATTTTCCTTGAAACATTGCAAGTGGTCTTTCTACCATATAAACCTCCAATCTGCAATGCAGTTGTGTTGGTTTCTCAGTGAGTAAGAATGCTGACCACTGGCCATGTTCTTCAGTTCTTACGATGAGTTGACAAGCACCACCTGTCTACGTAAGGGGGCTGTGGATTTCCTGTTGTCCTAGGGAAATCACACTATGTTCCACTGTGCAACAGATCTCGACAGGTACTGTGATGGGTAGAAAAGTGCCTGTATTTCTCTACCCACGAGGGCAGGAAGGAAACATACAGCTCCGCGTGAGCCTAGATAAGATTTATCAGCCTGGAAGGACGAGGGAATAAGACCACTGGCAGCAAGGCTGGCCAGGCTGCACTGGTGAGACCAGAGGTGGCCGACCTATGAGGAGGATAATGTGCTTTGCTTCAAAGTAGATGTTTAAGTGATGCTTCACACAGGCAGTATTAACTTCGCCTTTTGTTCAGGCCATCAGCATATATTGTTAAAATTACTGCACGCCCCCTCAGATATCAAGTACACACTGTTCATGTTGGTGTGTGTGTGTGTGTGTGTGTATACGCATGTGTCCCAAATCTTTCTTGTTTTTTTCTGAATGTGATCATGTTTCGGATGATACCTGAGCAGGGTTGCCTTTTTTTTTATTTATTACCATTATATATTATATTATATTATATATTTGTTGCTTTCTTACAACTTTAGAGGAATTCAAATCTTGGTATTAAAATTGTTTAAAACAGGAATGAATTGTCCAGCTGATAAGTAATCACTGGTCTATCTAAAATATGAATTTGTCTTTAGTTCTTGCGGAGTACTGTGCCAGCTGTCTAGTCCACACAGTGAGTTTGTACGTAGGCTAGGGACGCAGTGACGCTCTCAATGGGAAGATGTGCAACACAGGGGGGACTCCATGTATTTTATCTACTTCAGCAATGGAACTGCAACTTGGGGCTTTTGTGAATAAAATTTAGCTGCCTTGTATAGTCCTTTGAAAGAGACATATGTGATCTGTGAAAATTATAGTTTTTTTTTTAGAAGAAAAATTCGCAAAAGATCTTTCCAAAGATAACGTGCCACAGATCTTTTGTTTGTTGTTCTCTGTAATGAGGAGTAATTGCTGTTTAAAAAAACATGTAATTGACTTGTTAATCTTCAAATTCTTTCCTTTTCACAAGAGGATCGAGCTGTAAAAAAAAAAAATTAATAAAAATTTAGAGAAATCATTGGGGTTGAATCCATGCTTTTGTTTTGCCTGAGTAGTTCCTAAAATTGCTACATAATTACCACTTACAGCCAAGAAGAGTCTGACGTGGTGGGATAGCGTGCTCTCATTCACAATATGTATTTCTTGGAAAAGAAGTGTGGGCAGAGGGAAGCTCATCCTTCTCTTTGGTTTATTTTTAAGAACTATAGTCACACCCAAATTAGCTTCTCACCAGTGTGGCATCTTCTCTTTCTGACATTAAGTGCCAGGTGCAACGGTGACCATCATCTGCCTATTTTCAATGTTTGTTGGGTGCACAGTATGTAGAATGTTGGTATTGAATGGTTTTGAGAGGCCGTCTGGTCTCTCCTCCCTTGGCTACTCTGAAAGAACTCATGTTCTACCTCAGTGATTTTAGTGAATCAGGAAAAACCTAGGTACTGAAATCTGACTTGCTGAATTTGAATCCTGGCTCTTGAGTTTGTAATGTGGCCTTAGGCAAGTTACTTACCCTCTCTGGGGTTTTCTCATTTATAAACTTCATTGATTTAGTATCTATATAGTAGTAAGATGGTGAGGACTGGGCTAGATGGTTCTGGAGAGTGCTTAGTGTAGAGCCTGGCATGAACACTCATAAACTCACCGGTGGCTCCTTTATGTACCGCTCCCCCTCACTGCACCATAATATCCCCACAGCTACCCTCTAGCCTCCGACCAAACACTGATAAAGATCTCACTACCCTCCTCTTCCTTTCTCATTTTTTGTTCTGTAGGTTAGGTTGACCTCTACTTACAGCGGTCCTACTGAACAGACACCCAGGCTCACTCAGCAAGCTTGTGGTAGAGTCGACAAGCAACAAGAACTGGTAAGCACGCAAGGCAAGTGTGGGAAAAGGGAGTGTTTTAGTCCTCATTAAGAGAAGCTATAGGACAGAAATCTCAAGTAGGTCTTGAAAGATGGGTCATAAAATCTCTGGTTTTCATCTTTTTTTTTTTTTTTTTTTTTTTTTTTTTTTACAAAAACTGTCCCATGTCCTATCTTGTCTATTACAAATTTTAAGTAGTAGTTGTCCTTTGTATGGTTGTACCAGTTTATTTAACCAACCTCCTTGTTAGACATTGAGATTATTTCTAATTAGGGGATATTGTGAAGAATGCTTCTGTAACCATCCCTAAATCAAACTATTTGGACAGATACAGCAATTAATATTTTACCATATTGTCCTTACGTAAATGTCTGCATGTATATATTTATGCTGAATTGGGTTTCAGCCCAAAAAAGTTCACACGTTTCCCAGGACATTTTCCAACACCAGTTTCATGTTAGCATCTAAGAAAAATTTTCAGCAAACATCTAATATTCACTTCATGTTAAAATTTCTGTAATTGTCCCTGAAAGTTCTTAGAGCTTATTTCAAACCAGGATTCAGTCAAGTTTCATGCATTTAGTCATTATATAAAAAAATCTTTTAAAAAATACGATGTCCTACATCTTGGATTTGTGTGTTTCCCAAAGTGTCCTTTAATTCATTCCTCCAACTCCTATATTTCCTACAAAGTGGGTTAGGTCTTAGAGGCTGGATTATATTTGGCAGGACCCCACAGGGGATGTGGTATACTTCACATTGTGTCCTATCAGGAGGCACCTAAAATTGTTAGCGATGCTAACTTTCAATGTTTGGTTAAGATACAACCATTGAAACGCTGTTGTGAATATGGGCTTTTCCCTGGCCCAACAACTTCTGACTCTTCCTGATTTTAGCATGCGTTCATAATCCATTCCTTTACCAGTCCTGGGTATCATGCTTGGAGAATGCAAGGGGAAAAGACCCCACCTAATTCTTTAGGTGGGAAACGGTGTCTTCTGATGTTTTCATTTACATTTTATCCCTGTGGCACTACTTTTTCCCATCACATACCAAGTTGCCATTCGCAGAGTGTGGGTTATGTGGCTAATACCCTAAGACCCAGTTCAAGTGCCCAACTCAGTGGATGGGGGGAAGGTTTTCATCTAAATCATGTAATGAGTTCACCATTAGGAAGGGTTCTCTTAAGGAAGAGATGAGGCTGAGCAGCAAGAGAGAATACATGAGTCCCTTCAGGCTGTTCATCTTTTTCCTTTTTGATTTCTGTATTCAGGATATTAACCTCTTATTATGTTAGAAAGGTTTCTCTCCAGGGGCGCCTGGGTGGCTCAGTCGTTAACCGTCTGCCTTTCGGCTCAGGGTATGATCCCAGCGTTCTGGAATTGAGCCCCGCATCGGGCTCCCTGCTCAGCGGGAAGCCTGCTTCTCCCTCTCCCACTCCCCCTGCTTGTGTTCCCTCTCTCGCTGCCTGTCAAATAAAATCTTTGGAAAAAAAAAAAAGAACTTTCTCTCCAAGTTACCTTTTGCATTTCAGTTTTTACTTTGGCACTTTTTTTTTTTTTAAGACTTTATTTATGTGACAGAGAGACAGCCAGCGAGGGAGGAACACAAGCAGGGGGAGTGGGAGAAGAAGAAGCAGGCTCCTAGCGGAGGAGCCCGATGTGGGTCTCGATCCCAGGACTCTTGGATCATGCCCTGAGCCGAAGGCAGACGCGTAACGACTGAACCACCCAGACATCCCTATTATGGCACTTTTAAATAAAGTTTGTTTTAAGTAGGCCAACTTCTACCAATGTCTTTGCAGTTGCTGCTTTTGGTGTCTTGAGGCGCGTGCGGGCCACTCCCCAGGCGCCACGAGGCCACACTATCGCCATGGAGCACCGGCGGCGGCAGCTCTGGGGTAAGCAGTCCTTGCCCTTTGTGTCCTTCTCAGTCTGTATTAGTAAGTATTTTGGCACTCTTAGGGCCTGAATTATTTAAATAGATATTTGTTCACTGTTTGCCAGCGTTGTTGGAAATGTAAATTGTCACAACCCAGGCTACTTTCACTTAGGACATCTAGGTGATGAGAATCTTCCAATCCGTTCTTAAACTACTTTGAAGCCCAACGCGTCTTTACTGTAATATAATGAGAGGTTTATCTGCTGTTACTTTGGCTGTGCTTAGATAAATGTACCCGTCTGGTCTGTTTTGTCTTAGAACAGGACTCTGTCAGTGTTTGTGGTTTCCCCGTAGACCACACTCCGCTGAAAGCAAGACTGCAGTGAGACATCAAGGCTCTGATAATAAAGACCTGTGCCCTTCGAACAGACTGGAGGGCGGACCTGGAGTACTTCCTAAACAGACAATTCTATTTTAGCTTCAAAAGACCATATGCCTGCCCTGGATAAGTGCTATAAATCACCCTTCTCTATTACTGGGGCCCAGTCCTAACTTCTCATTTACCTTACTTCATGGGTAGGCGGCAGAAACAATTACGGGTTTGTAGCTCTCTACTGCTAAATATTTCTGTACATTATCATCTAAGCAACAGTACACACACGTGTACACACACACAGGCACACACACATATTTTTCTACAGGTACGTGCACTCTTGGACGTGAAAAATGAGTTGTACTCAACTGCATGGGCTTTAGAAGGATGTCTTCAGTTTATTCGACTCACTGCTTTTCCACCTCTGTCCTGCAGTTTTTGAAGAAACTCTTCCTGCAGGGAAGACTGGGCACCCAGGATTGCAGCTGAGGACTTGGCAAGCATCTTAAGGAGGGAGTAAGTGATATGCTATAGTGGCTTTGCTGAGCTTCCCAAGCCTACATATACATGTAAATCATTTTTTTTTAAATCCTGTTTTCAACTGATTTACAAATAGGCTATTTAAAAAAAAATGACATAAAAGCATACAGAGCAAAAATAGGAAGGGCAAACATACTTCATCCCTTTCCCTCCAGAGTTAACAGCCGTAAAGTTCGGTGCATCTCATTCCAGAACTTTTATTGTGCACTTATACCCTGTGTTTAAACATAAATGTGGAATATACCAAATTCTGATTCTTTTCACTTTATTCAGTCTTTTTATGGTACAAAATATTGTGCAGTAAGAATATATCACCCTTTATGTAAACGTTCTCACATTATGCATACACACCTTCCCTGGACACCCCCCACCATTATTCTGGTACAGTGCTGTACTGATGGTTGTTTTTTGTTTGGTTTGGTTTTGGGGTTTTTTTGGTTTTTTTTTTAAGGGATCTTGATATACACATCATTTTGCATTCTTTTAAGTATTTTTATAGGATAAATTTTTGTAAGGGGGATGTCTGGATCAAAAGGTAAGTCAAATTTACAATTTTGGATGTTAACCAAACCACTTCTCCCAAAAAGCTCTCATATCAACTGTGGATGGGTATGTATTCTTCCCCCCCTTTAATTAATTAATCAATCATCATGATAAGTGTAGTCTTTAATTCTCTCCCTCCCACCTCCCCTCTGGTTAACCATTAGTTTGTTCTCTATAGTTAAGAGTCTGTTTCTTGGTTTGTCTTTTTTTTTTTTTTTTTTCATTTGTTTCTTAAATTCCAGATGAGTAAGATCATATGGCATTTGCCTTTCTCTGACATTTCGTTTAGCATTAATACTCTCTAGCTCTATCCATGTTGCAAGTAGCAAGATTTCATTCTTTTCTATGGTGAAATAATATTCTGTTGTATATAACACATGTTCTTTATCCATTCATCTATCAATGGATACTTGGGCTGCTTCCATAGTTTGGCTATGGTAAATAACGCTGCAATAAACACAGGAGTGCATGTAACCCTTTGAATTAA
Organism: Ursus maritimus; assembly: GCF_017311325.1. NCBI lineage: Eukaryota > Metazoa > Chordata > Mammalia > Carnivora > Ursidae > Ursus > Ursus maritimus. The sequence continues at coordinate 13,719,605 of NW_024426996.1, read as the reverse complement.
TTAGTGTTTTTGTATTTTGGGGGTAAAATACCCAGTAGAGTGATAGCTGGACCATAGGATAGTCCTATTTTTATATTTTTGAGAAACCTCCATATTGTTTTCCACAGTGGCTACACCAGTTTGCATTCCTACCAACAGTGCAAGAGGATTCCTTTCTCTCCACATCCTCACCAACACTTGTTATTTCTTGTGTTTTTTATTTTAGCCATTCTGAGAGGTGTGAGGTAATACCTTATGGTGGTTTTTTTTTTTTTTTTTTTAAGATTTCATTTATTTATTAGAGAGAGGGAGAGACAGAGCACAAGCAGGGGGAACAGCAGGCAGAGAGGGAGAGGGAGAAGCAGGCTCCCTCTGGGAGCCCCATGCGGGGCTTGATCCCAGGATCACGACCCAAGCCAAAGGCAGACGCCCAACCATCTGAGCCACCAAGGTGCCCCCCCCCCCTTTTAAGATTTTATTTGCCAGAGAGAGCATGTGTGCAAGTGCACAAGCAGGGGGAGTGGCAGGCAGAGGGAGAAGCAGGCTCCCTGCTCAATCCCAGGACCCTGGGATCATGACCTGAGCTGAAGGCAGACGCTTAACTGAGCCACCCAGGCGTCCCCCCTTATGGTGGTTTTGATTTGTATTTCCCTGATGATGAGTGGTGTTGAGTATCTTATGTGTCTGTCTTCTTTGGAGAAATGTCTGTTCGTATTTTCTGCCCATTTTTAATTGGATTTTTTTTTGGTGTTGAGTTTTATAAAGTTCTTTATATATTTTGGATCCTAACCCTTTATCATTTGCAAATATCTTTTCCCATTCAGTAGGTTGCCTTTTACTTTTGTTGTTTCCTTTACTGGGCAGAAGCTTTTTATTTTGATGTAGTCTCAATAGTTTTTTATTTCCCTTGCCTCAGGAAACATAGGTAGAAAAATGTTGCTATGGCCAATGTCAGAGAAATTACTGCCTGTGCTCTCTTCAAAGATTTTTATGATTTCAAGTCTCACATTTAGGTCTTTAATCCATTTTTGAGTTTGTATGGTGAAAGAAAGTGGTCTAGTTTCATTCTTTTGCATGTGGCTGTCCAGTTTTCCCAATACCATTTGTTGAAGAGACTGTCTTTTTTCCATTGTGTATTCATTCCTCCTTTATTGATTAATTGACCGTATAATTGTGAGTTCATTTCTGGGTTTTCTGTTCCATTGATCTATGTGTCTATTTTTATGCTAGTACCATACTGTTTTTATTACCACCGCTTTGTAATATAATTTGAAATCTAGAATTGTGATACCTCCAGTTTTCTTTCTCTTTTTCCAGATTGCTTTGGCTATCTGGGATCTTTTGTGGTTGCATGCAAATTTTAGGATTGTTTGTTCTAGTTCTATGAAAAATGCTGCTGATGTTTTGATAGGGATTACATTAAATCTATAGATTGGTTTGAGTTGTATAGACAGACATTTTAACAGTATTCTTCCAACCTATGAGCATGGAATGTCTTTCCATTTCTTTCGTCAGTGTTTGTTTTAGAGGGTTTTTTTTTTAAATCAGTTTTCAGAGTATAGATAGGTCTTTAAACTTCTTAAATTTATATTCCTAGGTATTTTGTTCTTTTTGATGCAATTATAAATGGGATTGTTTTCTTAATTTCTCTTTCTACTACTTCGTTAGTGCATAAGAACACAACAGATTGCATTGTACATAGATTTTGTATCCTGCAGCTCCACTGAACTCATTTATCAATCAGTTCTAGTACTTTTCTGGTGGAGTCTTCACGGTTTTCTACATTTAGTACCCTGTCGTCTGCATATAGAGTAGTGAGTTTTACTTCTTCCTTACCAACCTGGATGGCTTTTATTTCTTTTTGTTACTGACTGCTGTGGCTAGGACTTCCAGTACTATGCTGAATAAAAGTGGTGAGAGTGGGCATTCTTGTCTTGCTCTGACCTTGCGGGAAAGTTTGGGCATGGGTTTTTTATATAAGGCCTTTATCAGGTTGGGCATACATCCTTGCCAGTTTTGGATACAATATGAAAAACCTTATACAATTCACACTTCTCTGACAACTGAAATTGACCATTTTGTCACAAATTTATTGGCCGTTTGTTTCTGGTTCTGTGGAATGCCTATTCCTGTGCTTAGCTCATTTTCTATGGGGTTATCTTTTTTCTTCTAATTTGTAAATTAAGAAACCTGGACTAGGTTGTTGATTGCCTCTAACCCACCGCATGACTCTCTTCTCAACTTTGCTCCATAGCTTGCACCTCAGAAAACATCATCCATGAGCTGCTTACAATTCCCATTTCTTTTTTTCCAACCCCGTAGGAGGCAATGATTGATCCCTATTGAAGTGAAACTGCATGCACAATAGTGACATATAGCATTTGAAGGTCCGTTAATCTTTAAAACATATTACTTGTTCAAATGATACACATCCTGGGTAAACTGAAAGCTGTGAAATATTGGCATTTTGAAGCCCACTGGATGTACAGAATGAATTTCACCATAGGTTTCTTATGGCCTACAGAGATCAAATCTAAAATTAGTCACAGGTCAGTCCCAGGCCTCACTTGACTACAGTCCTATTAACCTGGCATTTGCTTATTTTAAATGAAGGTAAAAGAACCACGGAAGACTGATTTCTTACCCTATGAGGTTTACTTCTATCCATTCAATAGCCTGAGTGATTGCTTTGTGTCAATGACCCGCTGCAGAATGTGCTAACACACAGCACGGGGCACGGTGCCTAGCTTCTGGACGGCATGTCTCTTTTCCATCCAGGTGACAGGTAACTTCAGATCTGGTACTTTCCCATTCAGATTGCCATTGTACTTGCCTCCGGCCAGTCCTAATATAGATGCTATTGTAAAACTAACACCCTGTGGCTACACTGTTCAGACTGAGTTATTTCAAGCTTGACAGTGTGGCATAAGCCGGTTTATCTATTAAGCAGAGGACAGCAGTCTTGTGCCCTATTTGTCCTAAATTCCCTGGAGCAAAGTGGAGCTACTCAGCCTTTTTTCCTTTCATTTACTCCACCCATGATACATCACCATCCCTACGGCATGGGGAGGCCCATCCATTATATTCTCTCCTATTCTGTGTTCAGGCATTTGTGTATGCATATGCATTTATGTGTATATGCATATGTATGTACACATGATCATTTAATGGACATGTAAGGATAGTAAAATGTATTGTTAGCACACCGCATTTACCTGAAACACAGGAAGTTAGGGAAATTTCACATATGGACACTTTGTAAAAAAAAAAAAAAAGTGATAGCCTGTTGTATTAAAGCAAGAGTTGTAGGTTCTCACATTAAACCATTAAATGTTTGGTTCTACTTCCGTAATTTCCTGAAGCCACATCTTTCATTACTTACCAAATATACATTCCTGTAATCCCTGGCCAGGTTCCTTCCTTTGCTCAATTTTTCGCTATTTTACGTGCATAGTACTCTCCTTTCAGCAGAGCCTACGAGCCTGGGGTCAGCTGAGACCCATTCTAAAACTTTACAACTCTCTACAGGCATATTTACAAAGTGTTACCTGAAAATACCAGGGAGCCACCAGACATTCCGTTTGTGTGCAATTCATTAAAAAGAATTTACATTCATTCCACTAGTAAGAATTATTTACTTCTCTGGCTCTGGCTTGAGAGGATGTGGTAGGTTCAAGTCAACAAAACTGTCCTTGTCCTCCCCTTATTCATCGGCATTAGCCACTCCACAGGTGTAAACCCATACACAAAAAAATCTGCGTGCTTGAAGTGGAGGAGATCTGAAGCACAAAAGCATAGAGTTTTGATTATAATGTACCTCCGGGGATTAAGTAAAAACCACAGCCAACAGCCAGCTCCTGAGGATTATTATTAGTGGTAATGAGAAAAACATTTTGAACCTGGGCCTCAAACTGCATTCAGTGTGCTAAGCAATGCAGGCACAGCATGAAGTGAATGTAAATGTTAACAAGTTTTAGCTTTAGGCTTCTCATTAGTGCCCTTATTGCAACTGTAATGTGCAGAATGCACCACTAGAGAGCAATCATTTCCCTTAGGAAAAAATACATGGATTTAACCAGAAGAAGGTACCACTTCAGACCCAGTAGAATGGCTATAAGCAAAGAAAAAGACAATATACAGTGTTAGGATGAAAAGAAACCAGAAACCTCATACTGTGCAGATGGGAATATAATATAGTACAGCCACTGTGGATAAGTTTGGTAGTCTCTTAAAAACTGTTACCATACAACCCAGCAATTCCAGTTGTATGAACCTATGAAGATAAATGAGAACATGTTTATGTTGAGACATGCTCATGAACATTCATGGCAGTGTTAAAAAACAGAGACCAGCCTTGAAAATTCTCTGAACAGACAAAAACAATTTAGTCATACAAACAAAACTTATCTTATTTTGCAAGACTAACTTGACCTGGGTCATTTCTTGCTTATGCCTTTGAAAATCATAAGCAAAACTTGAACAGTTCCCAAAGTTGGTATGAGGAAACACACTGACCAATTCCCTACCATTTAAGAAAATTCTAATATAACCAAAACTGTGAAGAATAAACTGCTTTCTCATTATATAAGCTGCTTGATAACAAATACTCCTCTGAGCCTTATTCCAGGTTTTGGTTTGAGTGCTCCCGGTGTGTGTACAATACATTTTTACTAATCACTACTTTGGTGATGGGTTGGTTTTACTTCCGTTATTTCTGAACTTTTGCCATGTCCTAGCAACAGAAGTGGGATCCAAAGAAGACCCTGAATGTCTCCAAGGTCAGTGAACAAACAGGTGCTGGTACCCATGAAGCCCACGGAACTCCGTCTTCTCACTAATCCTGGAACTTGAGGGTAAGTCAGTCTGGCATCTGAGCCCTGCTCCTTGTGTTTTCAGCTCTCCAACTTTATAGTGCACACCTGCATTTCGCTTGTTGAAACTTCCTGGTAAGTCATTCTATTCTGTTCAAAGGGTGAATGGGGGGGGGTGTGGAATGTGATTCTCTGTGTTTTGAAACCGTTAGAAAACAGGGCCTCTCTCAGTTTAGACATTTAAAGGCAAGGATAGTTTTCCACCTGGTCTATGGAGGAGGCTCTTGTGCCTTTTTGGAAAATGAATAAACTTTTGAAATTGTGGGGACCACTTTGGGGAACCTTTAATGTAAATAGGTCCACCTTAAGGAGCAGCCTTAGAAGATTCCAAACCTCTCACAGACCATGGAATGCATCCTTTTACTGATATGCAGAAGCTTCTAAAAGACAAAAATGACTCCAAAAAGAGCTCTGAAAGTATCCTTTACAGCATGCAAATAAAAAATCTTTGGCCATCTGAGCATGTATCCTTAATTTAGTGCATCTGTCAGGAACACAGCTTGGGAGGCACCTGGGTGGCTCGGTTGGGAGTCCCACTCTTGATTTCCGCTCAGGTCATGATCTTGGGGTCATGAGATCAAGCCCCTCGTTGGGCTATGTGCTGGGCTTGGAGCCTGCTTAAGAGGAGCCCTCTGCTCCTACCCCTCCACTCTTGCAGGCATGCGTGCTCTCTCAAAAGAAAAAAAAAAACAGCTTGGGTCCAACAACCAACAATTCTTTTGACTTTTGTACCTTGAGATTTGGGTAAAATTTTCAAAACAAAAGCTCTAAGATCTCTGTGGATGTCTCTTTTTTTTAATGCCTATGTATATTACAGGTGTGGTATTTTTCTTCCAGATGGTATTAAAATTAAATTGCGAAGAGTTCTATTTAATTCACTTAAAGAAAATTAAGGATACTCCCAGATGTTTTTCAAGATCAGTATGATGAGATAATCTTTGATAAATAAAAACTTGTTTAAGTTTGGCTGGTTTAATAAAAGCAGGTATGTCTTCAAAATTTGCCAAAAAGAAAAATAAGATGATTAGTTGTTTGATGTCTAATCCAAACATGAGTGTTTAAAGCAATAACTTGAAGTTTATACTAATTTTAACTGAATGATGGATATTCATTGACTAAGTCATTTCTAAACTTACATTTAGCATTTAATGTTTATCTACTTTTGGCTTTTTAATTTCTATAGGGAGATAAAAGATATTTGGGTCCATTAATAAACATGGTTAGTGCCACACCAAAAAAAATCTATGAGGAAGAATATACTTCTAGGAATTATGAGATACATTTATAAATTTGTCAACCCACAATTGTTTTCTTAGGAGCTTTAATTCCTAGTGAAAACTAACAGTTACAAATTCTAATATATGTAATTAAAACTACTAGAAGTAACAGGGCTAAAAAAATGAACTGTAGGTGAAAAGTAGGTAAGGTGGGGCGCCTGGGTAGCTCAATTAAGCGTCCAACTCCTGATCTCAGCTCAGGTCTTGATCTCAGGGTTGTGAGTTCAAGCCCCCATGTTGGGCTCCAAAAAAAAAAAAAAAAGGGTAAGGAAAATAGAATGTGTGTTTTGGATAAGGAAAGGTATGAAAGGACTTTTGGGGTTTTGCCTTGTTTTTAGGGAAAAAAAATTTTTGTCCTAAAGTAAAATGATTGTTCCAGAAGAAGGAAGGAAAAAGGACAAAACCTAAGTGGATATAGAAAGTTACAGAGGGGGGGCGCCTGGGTGGCACAGCGGTTAAGCGTCTGCCTTCGGCTCAGGGCGTGATCCTGGTGTTACGGGATCGAGCCCCACATCAGGCTCTTCCGCTATGAGCCTGCTTCTTCCTCTCCCACTCCCCCTGCTTGTGTTCCCTCTCTCGCTGGCTGTCTCTCTGTCAAATAAAATCTTTAAAAAAAAAAAAGTATACTGATGCAAAAATTAAAATTTGGCTGATTATTGGTCTGCTTTTAATAAGAAATTGTAAACAAAGTGTTTTTTTTTTTTAACTAACTTTGATGTAATTTGCCTAGGAAATAAAGATCTGTGTCTTATGAAAATATTTCCTGTGCTTCAAGCCTTTGAGTCTTCTCTATTAAAAAAGCTTTTTTATAACTATGAAACTTTTCTGTATTTGCCTTTGAAATCTTTTGTCGCTTTGGTTGAATGGATAACTATTTTCACAGTGACCAATGATCATATTGGATCAGATGTTTTAAATCTTTTGACAAACTTCTCCAAATCAAATTCTGAATGAAAAAGAGAAGTATTAATTTATTTAGGCTTATTTGATACATTAAATTGTATGGGAAACATCAAATAATTTGTAATTGCTTAATGTTCTTAGATCCTATTTCTGGGATATATAGGTCATTAAAATAATTCAGAAATTATAAGATTTTTAAGAATTTCATATGTCTTGTATAGTGTTATCAATTATAGTTTCAGGTATAATCTTAAAATACTATGGATCATAAAAAATAACCAAAGTTACCTGCCAGTTGCATCATTTTGAGGGTATATATATATATAGGAACTCTCACCAGATCTTTAATAAGTCTTTTGCCGTTTACAGACAGTAGTTGTTTACTCTGTTTTGCAGAAGTGTTCCTACAAAAATGCTTCATTTTGAAAGAAATTCATGGGAAAGATATTGACAGTTATTCAAAGATGCAGGCTTCTGGCAACTTTCGTTAACACTGAACTGGGTAAGAATTTCTAATGGAAAAACTGCTAACCCAAGATGAAACAAAACAAGAATTAGAAACAACTAAATGAACTTATGAAGATGATTAGAATTTTTGTGATTTCATTTAAGACACTGCTAGTTCTTTAATGTTTTTCAGATTTAAAGGACCCCTTTTTCTCCTCTCTTAAGCTATCTATAACTTACAGCAATTTGGTAAACTGTATGTTTGCAACAAAGGCTAAAGCCTTTATCGCTTTCATTCCACCTGATCTCTCCAGATTTTGAAAAGTATTTAATTAGTTCAGGAGCGCCTTGGTGGCTGTCAGTTGAGTGTCTGACTCTTGATTTCAGCTCAGGTCATGATTTCAGGGTTGTGAGATCAAGCCCCACGTTGGGCTCCACACTGGGCATAGAGGCTGCCTAAGATTCTCCTCCCTCTGCCCCCCAACCCCGCTCACACTCACATGCATGCATACTCTCTCTCCCTCTCAAAAAAAAGAAAAATTAGTTCAATAAGAATCTGCTCTGTTTGTAACAGGACAGTTGGGTAAGTCCTAGGCTTGGCTTCCTAGCCTCAAGCTTTTGAAAATCCAATCTGAGATTCCTTATGAAAAGTCCCAGCAAAGCAGTAAATCCCTGTTCTTGCTGCACTTGTGTAATTAGGCCAACTTTAGATTTAATTTGCAAATTAGTCTACTGTCATTATCTCTGATCATTATGGGAATGATGAGGAAAAATTACCTTTTGGGATACCTGGGTGGTTCAGTCGGTTAAGCATCTGCCTTGGGCTCAGGTCATGATCCCAGGGGCCTGGGATCGAGTCCCGAGGGGCCCTTGCTCAGTGGGGAGCCTGCTGCTCCCTCTGCTGGTGTGCGTGCTCTCGCTCTGACAAATAAAATCTTTTTTAAAAAATTACCTTTCAATAATACACCTGTGTGGATACTGGATTCTAGTACTATTGTCTTTGAGGTTTTGTTTTCTACCTGTAAACTAGACTAGATCCTGAATTCTTCTAGTTTGCTCCGGTGTTTGGCTAGAACTCTCCAAACTAACACATCCAGTTTTCTCCCACTCTTTTGAGTTGGAATCACTATGAAACTAAAACTGCCCTTTTCCCAGAGCCATGCAAGGTTAAAGCTGCACAACTTGATATAAACTTCAGAGAAATCCTCACAACAGCTCATATGTCTGATTCACATTGCAAACCAGGAAAATCTGTCAGACTCTCATGGCTTGCCCCCACTCCATCTGAACCCAACACTAGAAATTTTCTCAACTGACAGCTCTCCGATTTGCTGGAACTATTAATCTTTCTCTTTTGTTTCCATGGAAATGCATCTCGTTAAATTACCTGTTTCCTCACATTATACAGAGACCTAATTTAGGTGAAAGCTCAACTGACACAGGAAAGGACAAATATAAGGATGTTTTAAGTAACCATGAGGATGTGAATGCTAATATGTCATGTTGGGCCTATATATATAAATAGGTTTGTTTTTTTCCAAGTGGTTTTCCTCACCGTCATCACATTCACGTCTCCAGTGCATTGTATATTCTTGAGGGTTTTCAATGCCTGTCAGCAGCCACTGACATACCAATTACCAGACAACTGGATGAACTCAACGGTAACCACAGAGATGACGTAGATGGTGACTGCATGGCCCTCCAGTCTGACAACTAGCTGGATGAAAGCCCTGAACATGTGATTCTTTGGCCTGACTAAATTAACAGTGGTAACTGAGAATAACACTGTACTGGTTAACAGTACTCTCAGCCTGCTAAGGAAATGACCAAAAGGGGGTGATTATTAAAAATAAATGGAGAACAGCCTTAAAAATTCCTTGGGCCAACAAAACCACTTTAGTTATACACAGTAAACTTAATTTTGCAAGATTAACTTGACCCGGGTCATTTCTTGCTTATGCTTCTAAAATTCATAAGCAAAACTTGAAACGTTTCCCAAAGTTGATATGAGGTGACCACTGACCAATTCCCTATTAATCACTGGGAAGAATAAACAGTCACTGCTTTCCCACTATGTAAGCTGTTTGTTTGATAATATACCCTTTAGCCTCATTCTGTGGTTTGAATGCTTCTAGTATATACACAATAAACTTTTACTAATTACTACTTTGGTAATCAACTGGTGAATGGATAAACATGTGATATAAACATAAGATGGAAATACTGTTCAGCAATAAAAATGCTATAGTATAGATTGGTGAGCCTCAAAAACCAATTTATACTAAGAAGCCAGATGCTTAACTATCTAGAATACAATCTCACCTATACCCAGAAAAGGCAAATTTATAGACAGAAACCACATCCCTGGTTGCCTGGGGAGAAGTGGGGATGGACTGCAAGAAAAGTCATAAAAATTTGGGGGCAGGGATTGATGAAAATGTTTAAGTCTGGATTATGGTAATGTTGGCACAACTCTAAACTTAATAGATGATGGATTGTAAACATGGTGAATGAATTTTATATAAATTAGACCTCAGTAAACCTGGATCCCAAAGCACGTGGATTTAATACTGCATTAGAATAGGTAGTGAGCACTGTTAGGATATAATACAAATAGCCCTGTATCATTTCAGTCCTGGGCTCTGGTTTCCAGACAGGAAAAAAGAACATTGTTTGCAGATGAATGGGGGGGGGGGTAGGGAATCAGGCAATTTATGGTCAGGTAAAAATTTTATTACTTTTGGCCACAGGCCAAAATGGAAACATTAAAAAAAAAAAAGTTGCAAAGCTTCAGGTAGAATGGAATTATTTTCTGAATGAAAACCAGTACTGTGGAGTCACATTTATGAAGGGATTTATAATATCAAGTTAAGGGTCTGGTGTGTATAAAAAACTCATACTTGAGACAAGAAGTGATGATAGACCCATCTATGCCAAAGCAATGTTACGTATCCTGAATTATCCTTTATAAATTCCTGATTTTTAAATTTACAAGAAAGAAACTTCAGGGGACACCTTGGCTCCATTGGTTAAGCGTCTGCCTTTGGCTCAGGTCACGATCCCAGGGTCCTGGAATCAAGCCCCACATTGGGCTCCTTGCTCAGTGGGGAGTCTGCTTCTCTCTCTGCCCCTGCTTGCTCACTCTCACTCTTTCTCAAATAAAATCTTAAGGAAAAAAAAAAAAAAAAAACCTTCAGGTATGACAATATCTGGGACTAAAAACTGTTAAAGTCTACTAAGATACTCAATTTTAGAAAGGAGTCTAGCAGTAATAAGAGAAAGTTAAGTGAATATTAAGACAAAACTATGCCCTTTTCTTTGGCTCTAGAATGGTAGTGGCAACACACTACTTGTGGGGGTTACTAAAGACTTTTTTTTTTTTTTAATAAAATACACTTCATTATTTTTTAAGTAAGTGCTAGGCCCAACGCGGGGATTGATCTCATGACCTTGAGATCAAGAGTCCCATGCTCTACCTACTGAGCCAGCCAGGCACCCCCTAAAGGGCTCTCCCATTACTGTTTGTTAGTTCCTGGATAAAATAAGAACATTTTAAAATGCTTACTAGACTTTCAGGAAAGCAGGGAAACCTCCAAGGACAATATGTAAGCAGGAATGGTAAGTAAACAGAAAAGCCATGGTTGTCCTGAGGACAAATGCCCTTATCAGCACTGGGATTGAGACTAAAGCCTTGGATGGACGGTAAGGGGAGGAGCCAAGCCTGAGTACCCCAAATTAGGCCAGGAACAAAGAAGAGGGTTAAAGTGTCCCAGGGGCAGTTCCTGGCCTACAGAAGCAAATGCAAAACCTCTCTGAGAGAACATGCCCAATTTAGAAACTCTGGATTCCCACAAGTTCAACCAAGGAAGCATTCACAAAATAAAATCATCACACGCAGTGGCAGAATGGCACCATAAAGAAAAATTCAGTGACAATAAACAGATTTAGGACCCCTGAAAGACTTCAGATACTAGAATTACCACTCATAGGATATAAAGTTAACTATATATGAAATGCTCAAAGAAACGAAAAAGAAGCAAAAATGAATCAAAAAACTTAGGCCAAGCCTATCTAAAAGAGAATGAAATAGTACATTTGGGAATGAAAAATAGCAGTTGAAACTAGAGATTCCATGTTGTAACAGCGGCTTAAACTATTTCATTACTTTTCATTTCAGCTCTGTGTAAAGTTCCAGGAAAGGAAGTGATATTCAAAGAGCCCGTGGTTGAAATTTTCTAAGCAGAAAGATATATGACAAATATGACACACATCTAGATGCATTTTAATGAAACTACAGATGAGAACAGATGAAAGGATTGTAATAGTAGCAGAAAGTAAAAGATCCCATAGGAAGGAAAGGATAGCAGTTGACTTAAACTACAAAGGAAACTAGATAATAGTGGAATAACTTCTAACTGTTGAAAGAAAAGAATTATTAACTAGAACTGTACCCAGTTAAACTATCAAGAGTAGCAGTTAAGTGTTACGTGGAATCTGAGAGTAGACCTTAAGTGTTCTCACCAGACGCACACATGAAACTGTGATGGACCTGTATATCTCAAATCATGTTCTGTGCGTGGGTGTGTGTGTATATATATGCATTTTTAATGTAATCTCTACACCCAATATGGACCTCAAACTCAGCCCTGAGACCAAGAATTACATGCTCTACTGACTGAGGCAGCCAATTACCCCTATGTTCTATACTTCAAATATATGATTTTGTCAACTACAACAAAGCTAAAAAAAAATTTTTTTAGATGTAAAAATGGCAGTAAAATGACATTTTCAGATGAACAGAAACTGAGAGATTATCTTGAACTTCCTTAAAGTAACTTCTAGAAATACATTCTTTAGAAAACAAATTACCTCAGAAGGAATGTCTGAGATCACAAAAGAAAAATGATCAAAGTGAACCCAAATAAATATTAATGTTTACATGTGGATTGGGAAACAACTAAAATACTGAATAACAAAGGTTGGAAGAGAGGTGGTGAAATTTAGTGTTCTAAGGCCCTCAGTGTTCAGGAAGGCATTTAACATACTAAGTAACTTTAGGTTGTTGAAGATTTCAATGCACATTTAAGGTTAACTACTAAAAGAGTAGGAAGGGGTGGAGGGAAAACACACAGAAAAATATTTTTAAAAAGGCAAAAGTCTTGGACAGAAATGGAAGTGCTGGTAAAATTTCTGACCACTTAACCTGCTTCCCACCCCCCACCCAACCCCCAAAAAACAGGACAAGTAGGATAACAAAACCTATGTACACCATCCTAATTAAACTAGGTGTTTCAGGAACCCCAAAATTTGGGCAGGTATAAGACCTGTGAGAAATTAGCAACTGAGCAGGGGGGAAGCAACCAGGAACGTGAACCACAAAAGAGGGAAACATACTGGAAAATTCAGAGGACCAGCTCCACAACAGTACTGAAATTGGATGGGGTTTTGCCTTCTCAAATACTGAGAGAGCAAAGGGTCTGAGGTCTGAAAAGGCTGAAGCATTTTTGGGTCCATGAACTCTCAAAACTAACCAGTGAAAGCTCCCTTCCAGGATAAAATCCCTAAAAGCAATCAAATACACACCTGAAAACACACACTTAAAATGCTCAACTCTGTTTAAAATCAGCATATACCTAAAACCTCAACACATTAGTAACAACTAATCATAATATGGAATGTTGAGGAACACTGTTGAGGAAGAGATTAGCCAAAGAAAAAAAATGGAAACGTACAGAAGATTGAGTAGCACAAACTGCTAGTTTGATACAATGCACAAATACAGGTAGCGCAGTCGTTAAGCGTCTGCCTTCGGCTCAGGGCGTGATCCCGGCATTCCGGGATCGAGTCCCACATCGGGCTCCTCCACTGGGAGCCTGCTTCTTCCTCTCCCACTCCCCCTGCTTGTGTTCCCTCTCTCGCTGGCTGTCACATAAATAAATAAAATCTTAAAAAAAAAAAATGCACGAATACAGAAACTGCACCAAAACAGGCTTTTTAAGAATACATAAATAACAAAATTTAACTCCACAACTGGCCATAAAACAAGTTCAATATATTTCCATGAAGTGGAGTCAAACAGGTCATGATCACTGATCAAATAAAATTAGTAATTTAAAAATACACTTCTAACCTCATGGCTCAAAGAAAAACTCGTAATAAACATTTTAAAAATATTTAGAAGTGAACATTAATGAAATGATGAAAATAAAACTTATGGGATCCAGAAAATTATGGCATTTTAAAAAATAAAACTTACCAAAACCGACTTAAAAATTCTAAAATATCCTCTTATCAATAAAATAGTGAACTGGTAGTTAATTTTTCCACAAAAGAAAACTGTAGACCCCAGTGGTTTTACAATTAAGTTCTAGCAGATGTTCAAAAAGTGGATTATTTCAATGTTAATTCAGAGAACAGAAAGAATATTCCATAACTCATTCTTTGAGGCTAAAAACTGAAAACAAAGTAACAGATTAATCTCACTCCTGAGCACAGATGTAAAAGTCCTAAACAAAATATCAGCAATTAAAGTTCAGAAGTGTATTTTTAAAAAGATTGTTACTTAATGATCAAGTTGGCTTTAGCCCAAGAATGTAAAGATGGCTCAACATTCAAAAAAATTTTTTATGTGTAATTCACCACATTACCAGATTAAAGGAGAATAAACACATTTATTTCAAGAGGAAAACAAAGTGTTTCATAAATTTCTACCCCTACAATAAACTTAATAAAATAGAAGGAAACTTCCTTGCTCTGATAAAGAATAGCAAAACCTAGTAAAATTCAATATTGTAGGGCTGTCAGTACTTCCTAAGTAACTATAAATGAAATATGGTTCTAGTTAAAAAAAGAAAAAAGAACCTCCTATTGTTTTTATTCCCAAAGAATTTGACAACTGATTCTAATATTTAATGAAACAAAAGGCCAAGAACACTCCTTAAAGTGAGGGGAGACTTGCTCTATAAGCTATCAAGACCTTTAATCAAGTTACAGCAATTAAAATAATGTGCCACCTTAGCTCTTGGTTAGACAAACTGACCAATGGAATGGCAAAGAAAGTCCCAAAATAGACATTTACATGGAAATTCGCCATGTAGATAAAGTCCCTGAGGAAAGGATGGATTAGTCAATAAATAGAAAACTGGTCATCCCCATAGTAAAAAAAATTAAATTACTTCTCACACATAAATCAATTCCAAATAGACTAAAGACAAACGTGAGAATTTCTGACTTCTAGACTATAAGAAATATCTTAAGACCTAGAGCCCCTGGCTGGCTCAGTTGGTGCAGCATACAACTTTTGATCTCAGAGTTGTAGGTTCCAACCCCATGCTGGGTGTAGAGAGTACTTAAAAATTAAATCCTTAATTTTTTTTTTTAGATTGAGAGAGCGAGCGAGCGAGCGAGCATGCACACACATGAGCAGGGGGAGAGAAACAGGGAGAGGGAAAGAGAGCCTTTCAAGCAGACTCTGCACGGAGCACAGAGCCTGACAGAGGGCTCGTGGAGGTGATCTCACGACACTGAGATCATGACCTGAGCCACCAAGGCGTCCCTTAAAAAAAAAAAATCTTAAGATATAAAAATAACTATATTTGAATGTGTTAAGATTAACAATAGAAATATTAGTATCCTATTATGAAGAACTCTTTTAAGAAAAAATAAAAGGACAAAAGACACCAAGAAGTATTTCACAGAAGAAACAAGACTAGTGAAAACATGCTCAACTTGTTAGGAAAATGCAAATTAAAGCCACAATAAAATGTCATTTTTCACCTACCAGATTGGCAAGAATCAGATCTTCCAGTATAAGCAAATGATAAACCATATTGTAAACTAGCACAACCATTTTGGAAAATAACTGTATTATCTTATAAAACTGTTACAAAGCTAATCAGGCAAATACCTTACAACCAACTCTGCTTCTAGGTATATAAAGAAATTCTTGTAAATCCGTACCAAGAAACTATACGAATGTTCATTTTAGAATTGTCTGTAAAAGCCAAAAACAAAAATAAGGAAAACTGTACCCAATTATAAAAATGAACCTGTTGAATGGAAAAATCAAGTAACATAAGGCTACATATTAAGTACGATACTATTTTGTATAAAGTTCAACAAAAGTAAGCATTATGTGGAATATGTATATATAAAGCAAAAGACAAAAAACAAAAAATGATTGATTCAGGACAATAGTTACCTCTGGGGAGGAGGGTAAGCTGGGTACTGGAATTGGGAAGAACATGAAGGTACAGTCAATACTATCAGAAATGTTCTAGCTCTTAATTAGGGAGTGGGTATGTAGGTGTTCAGTTATTATTCATTAGTTTCATATTGCATGTATTTTAATATATCAAACATTACATAAAGAAATGCAATGACCAGTGGTTGCCAGAGGTTGGGTGTGGGGTGTGGACAAAGTCGGTGAAGGTGGTCAAAAGGTACAAACTTCCAGTTATAAAAGAAGTCCTGTGGCTATAATTACAGTATGGTGACTGTAGTTAAAAATGTTGTGTTGTATATTTGAAAGTTGTTAGTAAATCTTAAAAGTTCTCACCATAAGAAAAAATTGTAACTGTGTTGTGATGAATCTTACTTAACTAGACTTATTGTGGTGATTGTTTCACAAAATATACATATATTGAATCATCATGGTGCATACCTAAAACTAATGTTATGTCAATTATATCTCAAAAAATAGTGACCAGAAATACTTTTACATTGTGAAGACAGTATAAAAAGGAAATCATCTTCCCTTAAATGTATGTATACTACCTTGTAAAAGCAGATGTATAGTATAGCTGGTTAGGTGGAACAGTGGGATTTTTTGGTCACAAAGAATAGTGGTCGTAACCATTCATTAGTTGTGGATCTTGGACAAGTCATTAAATGTCTTTGAATCTATTTTTTAACTGTAAAATACAGAATTATTGTAAAGATTAAAATGCTATAAAGTGGTACAAACTACACAATTTTTAAAAAATTTATTAATTCTCCCCTTAGCTGTTACCCAAATTTAAGAAACCCCTTGTAAGGGCACCTGAGTGGCTCAGTCGGTTAAGCATCCAGCTCTTGATTTCGGCTCAGGTCATGACCTCAGGGTCTTGGGATCAAGCCCTGCATCAGGCCCCAAGCTCAGCAGGGAGCCTGCTCAAGGATTTCTCTCCCTCCCCCCCTCGCACTTGTGCTCTCTAAAATAATTTTTTTTTTAAAGATTTTATTTATTTGTGAGAGAGAAACTGAGCGCACACAAGCAGGGGTAGCAGCAGGCAGAGGAGAAGCAGACTCCCCTGCTGAACAGGGAGCCCAATGTGGGGCTTGATCCCAGGACCCCGGGACCATGACCCCAGCCGAAGGCAGACACCCAACCGACTGAGCCACCCGGGTGCCCCAATAAATCAATCTAAAAAAAAAAAAAAAGCCCCTTACAGTCTAAAGAGTTTGTTCAGGTAGGCTGAACTTAGCCTCAACCATTAATATAATGGAAGAGTAACTCTGAAACAACGAAACCACAAGAATTTTTCATCAAATAATGTTTCCCCTCAAAGAAGCTTTATACTTCTTTCACTAAAGTTACTATTGCTCAGGGGCGCCTGGATGGCTTAGTCGCTTAAGCATCTGCCTTCCGTTCAGGTCTTGATCCCAGGGTCCTGGGATGGAACCCAGCATCATGCTCCCTGCTCAGCAGGGAGTCTGCTTCTCCCTCTCCTGCTCCCTTTGTGTGCGCACGCGTGCCCGCTCTCTCTCTCTCTCTCACACACACACATACACTCACTCTCAAATAAATAAAATCTTAAAAAAAAAAGTTACAATCACTCAGGGCGATTTTAGAAATCTTCCATTGCGGGGCGCCTGGGTGGCACAGCGGTTGAGCGTCTGCCTTCGGCTCAGGGCGTGATCCCGGCATTATGGGATCGAGTCCCACATCAGGCTCCTCCGCTGTGGGCCTGCTTCTTCCTCTCCCACTCCCCCTGCTTGTGTTCCCTCTCCTGCTGGCTGTCTCTCTCTCTCTGTCAAATAAATAAATAAAATCTTTAAAAAAAAAAAAAAAAAAAAGAAATCTTCCATTGGAACGGTCTATTTGTGAAAAAATTTTCCAGTTAAGGAAAATCTTAATTTTTTTAGGGTAGATGTCCCCTGTTGTAACTATAAAATATTTTTAATCAAGCTTGAAAAAAGTGAATCATAAAAGTGAAACATGAAATAAGCATGAAAAAAGTACACATGGCCATAATCAAGATTCTGGTCAAAATTAACATGACTAGGGTTCCTGGTGGCCCTGCGGGTACAGCATGCAACTCGATCTCGGGGTTGTAAATTCAAGCCCCACACTGGGTGTAGAGATTATTTAAAAACAAAATCTTAAAAAAAACTAATTAAAAAAAATAGCAAATGACTAAAATGAGTGACAAGACTAATTCTCTTGGATGCCTTACAAATGGACTCTCACGGCCATTTTCAGAAAAATGTTTAGCAATGGCAACATAACTGGAAAAGGGAAAAAAACCACTTACTTGGAAGGACAACATTCATCCTAATGCATAAAGAATCTCATTTCTGTACAAGTCCTGCAGTTGCTGAAGAGACTATTGCTTTAATCATTACTAAGATTAGTGAAACTACTTACATTAGTTGCCTATATCCTTTATTTTAAAATTATTATTATTATTTTAATTAGGCTCCATGCCCAGTGTGGAGCCCAATGTAGGCTTTGAACTCACGACCCTGAGATCAAGAGTTGGATGTTTGACTGAGCCACCCAGGTGCCTCTAAATATCCTTTATATGAGAAAAAAAATATTACAGTCAACTTAATGTCAGGGTTGGAGAATAAACAATTAGATAGTTTTGATAGGATTCTGTAAAAGTAGTAAAAAAACGAGAAGCAAAGTTACATAGACCTTATAGAAGTTGCTATTCATAGGGGTGCCTGGGTGGCTCAGTCATTAAGCGTCTGCCTTCAGCTCAGTTCGTGATCCCAGGGTCCTGGGATCAAGGCCCGCATTGGGCTCCCTGCTCAGTGAGAAGCCTGCTTCTCCCTCTTCCACTCCCCCTGCTTGTGTTCCCTCTCTCGCTGTATCTCTCTCTGTCAAATAAATAAAATCTTTAAAAAAGTTGCTATTCATAATAGATACATGTAGAGAGTGTGTGTGTGTGTATTTTTTAAGATTTTATTTATTCATGAGAGAGAGGGAGAGAGGCAGAGGGAGAGATGAGGGATTCGATCCCAGGACCCTGGGTCATGACCTGAGCCAAAGGCAGATGCTTAACCGACTGAGCCACCCAGGCGCCTAGTACATTTTGAATCAATAAATAGTACTGATATGAATCCAACTCTGATCTCAGTACTCGGCAGTATATATGATAATGTTTTATTTTGATTTGTTGGGGATATTACTACACAAACTTATTTACAGTTTTAAGAAAATATTATAGAGAAGTTTTACTGCAACTTTTAATTCCACATAAAGAAGAGACAGAGCCAATGACACCCCAAAAATAATTACTTTGGAAGTCTGATGTAAAAAAACGACAGAAAACATTAACTGATAAGATATGAATTAGATTCTAAATGCATTCTCTATCAAGAAAGACATGGAGAAAAAAGGAACAAAGAAAATTCTTAAGTTTACCATTTGCAAGAGGAGTTTACATAATTTCAACAATCTCTTATCTATGCATTTAATAGCATTATAAATTCAAAATGTGTGCGGGAATTAAGAGAATAAATAATATTGCTTAGAGGGAGTACAAAGTTTATTAAACATTTAAAATTATTTAAAATAACCAGTTACACAGAGTACAGTGAAATTAACCAAAACCAATATCAAGTAATTTGTTTCTAAAGTGGCAATACAATACAGGAAAGCAGTGGCTTTAATAACTTTATGGGAGAATCACACAAAAGCACCTACAATACTTCTTGAAGAAATAATAATATGCAAATTTTCACTTTTTTTTCCCACCTACCATTTCAAAATTTTATCTCTATTTTATATCACTTTTTGGTTTTCTTATTAACATCTGAGGTTAAAATGAAAGGCCTCACAATTAAGTAGCCATATTCTTTTAATAATGTCATCTCTTTATTCCTGTGAATGTAATCATCTTTCAACTGCATGATTCCTTCAGCCTGATTCTCATTAAATATCTTAAAGAATGTTTTAAATAAACTGTGAATATTGGTTCCACTATTTATCTTTTCATAACCATTGTCAGGTCTTTCAAAACTATGCTTCTAACGATCTACACATAATATAACAGCCAGCCACATGTTTTCTTCACTTCACTTTCCTTATGAGTAGTTCCTATTTTATGAGTAGCTAGGGTACCTTAGTATGTTAGATGACTACAGTATAGTAAAAACCAGAAATAGAAATTTAATACCTTAAAAAAAAAAAAAGAAATTTAACACCTTTATGTTCCTAAACTCTGCACACGTGACAAAAGCAGAAATACATTTTAAAAAAACCCACTTTAAATAATCTTAGAAACAGCAAGATCATGATCCTCTCTCCCACAAAATAAATACAACATTCTAGTAACCATAGTCAGACAAGCATTATAATACAAGAATTCCAGTAGACATAAGAAATAGACAGTTGAAGCCAGGTGTCGAGATTTTATGCTCCACATCCAGCTAGTTATAACCAATCCAGTGAGTGCTAGAGAGTAAAATGCTTTGAGGAATGAATGAAATATAGTTATACAAGAGAATACTGATTCAGATCCAGCAAAGACTTATGAACTTGCCAATAGGCTGATAGCAAAAAGTGGCATAATTTGGGAACTTTTAAATCTGCCTCATGAAAGACCTTTATCTGCTAGCCTGAGATCCTCCTACAATTTGTTTTTCTTTTTTTGGTCTAATATACTCAATAGACACTGGCTTTTGTACTGTGGCTTCTGACCCCACTATACTGACAAGCCCAGGCTACCTTTTAATGAGGACCATCACAGTTAGTAGGCAATGAACTTCAGAGCTGGGTGGATGGGGGGTAGTGTTCCTCAATGCCCCAGCTTCCTTGTGAACCAGCAATGAACTACACTAAATTGTGAGGCATGATGACAGGAAAATTCAGGGAGGCCTGGAAGAGAGGTACCAAAGTGCATTGCAAATACAAAACAGAATATTTTCATATTCTTCATAAATATTTATACAAGTATTTACATATAATGAATAGACCATTTTATAATACTGGCTAAAACCACGAAGAGCTGTTAAATCAGTAGGTTTATCAATATCCTGGCTTCAAATTAATGCACAGAAATATTTTCAACTGAGGTTCAATATACTGAAGGTGACTGAAGAGAAACAGTAAATTTCAATCTTGCTCTGTTTTTAATATCTTTTCTTGGTAATAATGGACTTGAACTAATCAGTAAGCCATAATCTATAAAGAATTTTTATAAAAATGCATTCATTTTCTGATAATAAATACATCCAAATTCCAGTATTTTTAAAAACCAGGATGGTGGAAAAGAACAAAACGGAAAGGTAATAATCCTGGGCTCAAAACCAAATGATTAAATCAAAGAGAGAAATATTTTCAGATTTCTCTCAGGGAGTCATGTAATCTGCACCATTTCTTCTCAAGGTCTCTCAACTGGGCACTAGAATAATATCAACTCTAAAGCCTTCTCCTCTAATATTTCTTCTGGTTCAATTTTTGCTAATATGAAACAAATACTTTTTGCATGAGATGAAAAAATAAAAGTGTAGATTTATTCAAATGGGATTAGTTCAGGTAAATATTTGTCACCCTAAACAAGTCAAACTGAAATTAAGGGCTTCTTACAGCACTCCCATACAGCTTCTGAAAATTCAACCAAAGTGGCACTGAGAAAGATTAAACATTTTTTCTACTTCTATAAATACCCAAGAAATTGAAAAATCGACATCTAGAAAAAAAACAAGGCATAAATTCATCAGCACCAAGTAGAAATGATCTTCAAAAGGAACAAGATATACTTGTGTTGATGAACAGGTTCTACTCTCCCCTCTAGGAAAAGTCCACTGCCTTAACACTTTTAGGCAAAAGAGAAGGTAAAACTTGAGAGTTTTGATTTATCCAAAATGTCTTTAAAGAGGGATTTCAAGGTTTTGGTACTACTTTAAACATTTTTCAGAGGAGGTATGGTTTCAGGTTAGATTCTTTTTCTTCCCTATTCCATTATTTGCTAAAGTGGGGAGTATCACATTTACTTTTATTACTAATAGATCTTTAGCTACAGGGCTAAATGTTGCACTTAGTCACAATACGACAGTTTCCATTTAAAATAAGACTCTAGCAGTAGTGAAAACTGTTCAAAGGTGGTCACACAAAATCCTGGCTGTCCTTCCTGCATATCAAATATGACTAAATTGTTGGTGGCTGGAACTCAAATCACATACAATCAACCACATTATTGGATCCATGACCTACATCTCGAATTTGGCTGGTTAGACAGGCACACACAGCCACACCTGCTCCAGCTCTGCAGTGAGACACAGATCCAACCAGCTCCCACCTGAAAAGACAGAGGAAAAAGTATGTTATCTTAAAACAAAGCATGACTTACTTTACTCAAAACACCAACCACAGGCAAAAACTCCCTATTATTGGGACTGGTTCTGAAAGACAGGAAGGTTCCTCAGGGAGATAAGATATCCCTAACGTTTTATATTAACAGCTATGTCTAGTAGTATTTTAGCACTCTGGAATAATCTGTTACTGGAAGATCCCATTAAAGCATACAGAAAACATGAAAATTACCTATTCAGCACTGGATCAAATGCTTCCACTGTATTTAAGTATGCATTGCCATTATGCCCACCAACTGCAAAGATTTTGCCCATCACTGTTGCGATCCCCACTCCACCCCTGGGAGTGGTAAGTGCCGCTACATAATCCCATTTGTTGTTTCGAGGATCATACCGCTCAACCGAACTCAGAGGAGAATTATCATCAAAACCACCTATATATATATATAAAAAAAAGATTTTAGAAATAGTACATTTCATAGAAATTAACTATTAAATCTCAATCCAATAGCTTCTACACAACCCAATCTTTTAAAAAACATTTTAGAAAGTAGAGAAAATTAGGGAAAAGATTCACCCCAATACATATCATCACTATCAACTCCTATGAGACATTTTTCAACAATTCGAGATAACTTAGTATTTTATACCTCAATGCTAAGATTAAAAATCTCAAAATAGAAAAAACTAAAGTCCCCGTATCTAAGCAGATAATTTAGGAGGAAAACCCCCCCACAAACATTCATAATTTGTCCTTCGCCTCCTAGAAGCAAGTAATACAGTATTGAGATTCCTTCTCTGTGTGTATGTTATCATATTTTTAAACAGTAAGAGGGCCCGAGAAGAGAATAAACTACCACTGAATCATTTGACTCGAAAGTTTTCCAACTGTTTCCCCTAATACTGTAATTGTCATCATAATTACAGAGACGGCTACGACTGAATTCTCACCAATTTTTGTCAAAACTACATCTTCATGCAACATATTCTAGATGATGACAGTTCTCTCTACACATCATTCTAACAATGCTACTTATTATATTCCTGAGGGGTAAATATAGAGACTGTTATTTTGACAGTCTTCTTTCCCCTAAATGTGCCTTTTTTTAGACTCCATCTCAGTCTATATGAGTAATAACTCTCTTCAGCAACTATGCCTATTTTCCTGAGGACAGGAAGTGTTGCTATTATGATCAGTCTATTCAGAAACAAGGTCAGTAAAAAACAAAAAACAAAAACCCACAACAGTTAACTTCTCTAATGGGTTTAATTAAATCAATTTAATTGAAATAAAATTCACCAATTTTATGTGTATAATTTGATAAATATCGACAAATGTGTACAGTAGTATCCTCACCACCACAACAATATAAAACATATTTTCATTATAATAAAGGGTTTAGCTCTCCTACATAGAAGTTGTGAGAGGTAGCAACTGTGTACTGCAAGAACTCTGGTCTCTCACAGACTCAAGTTCAAATTCCAGCTTTGTCACTAGTTTAAAAGGCATGTGACTATGAGGTAAATTATTCAAACTCTCTGAGTCTTCGCTACCTCACAGAGCTGTGAGGATCAGACAAGATCTAAAGGTAAATTATGTTATTTCTTTTAATATACGTAAGCACTGGAAAATTCAGCATTATTTCCATTACTTGCAGATATTTCAATGCTAATACTATCCCACACTCTCTTATCAAGAACTCTAAGTTATGTAATAACAAACAGTTTACATCAACATAAGTGTGACATACGCTAGTTACAACCTCTCTGAACAATTTCTTTCTCTGTAAAGGAGGGAATTACTAATCACAATATTGCCACCCACTTTACTGGGTAACTACAAAGTACCAGATGCAGTTTGAGATGCTTCACATATTATCTCTAATTCTTAGAATAATTCTCTCAAATAATTCTCATTATTAGTTCTCATTAATAATTCTCATCATTATTACCATCTTATAGTTCTTTAAAACCTTGCAACTGAAAGTGTGCTGAATGGACCAGAAGCAGCATTGATTATCGCTTGGGAGCTGTTAGAAATATGGAATCTGGGGGCGCCTGGGTGGCACAGCGGTTAAGCGTCTGCCTTCGGCTCAGGGCGTGATCTCAGTGTTCTGGGATCGAGCCCCACATCAGGCTCTTCCGCTATGAGCCTGCTTCTTCCTCTCCCACTCCCCCTGCTTGTGTTCCCTCTCTCGCTGTCTCTGTCGAATAAATAAATAAAATCTTTTAAAAAAAAAAAAAAAGAAATATGGAATCTGGGCTCCTCCCCTGCAGTTTAACAGTATCTTCAGAAGTCATACGCATATTCAAGTTTGAGAAAGCACGGCCCTATGGTTCCTTCCAATTCTGGAATTCAGTAAGTAAAAAGCAATACAGAGATACTAACAGCCATTATGCATATGAAATATCCATTGCTTTGCTTAAAGGAGTCAACATAATTCCCTTGAAATGAAGATGAGAAAAAAATCTTAAATCTTTAAAAGATTTCAGCAAAGCACATTTGTGTCCTTACATTAAATATATATAGATATCTAGATATATCTAGATATATACATATATCTTATTTAAATATAATCCTCTACTTTAGATATATTTGCTACTCCTAGTAAAAATATGAAGGTAGAAATTTTAAACAGGAAGGATGAAGGCATAAAATAAAGCACAAATGTGAACCTTGGTAATTTGAAAGCAAAACTTAGGACTATTCCATTTGAACCTAAATGCAATATAATTTGTATTACTGTGTTGTCTTATGACACTATCACCGTATATCCTGCAATAAATGAAACTAGAGAAATATCATCCACTCACCAACAACGTATAAGCAACCATGGAGCTCACTAACTCCATTGCCTGCTCTTCGTTGACCCATTTCTTTAACTTCTATCCACTTATCCAGATGTGGATCGTACCTCTCCACACTAGACAAAGAAGCTACTCCATCATTGCCACCTACTGCATAAACATGGTTCTAGATAAAGAATAGAACACATGACATTAGACTTTTAATTGATTTGTATGTGGTCCTATCGGTAGGCCAGAATGTTTAAGAAAGCAATGTTTCACGAGATAATACAGTATATGATCATTACCTGCATCCTGGAGATATGAATATAGCAGACCTTTATTTATTAGGGCTGTGATACAATGCAATCCATGAGCAAACTGCCACGTAACTTACTATAAGAGCCACAGAGCCAACTCCTCCACGGGGACTATTCATTGGTGCCACTGTACTCCACTGGTCAGATTCTATATCATATCTTTCTACATCATTGAAGCAAGTGTTGTCATCTAACCCTCCAATCGCATAAATTGGACCTCCCAAGGAGGCCAAGGCAATTCCTCGCCTGCAAAGACAATATAACATACTTAAGCATCCGGTTTTGTTTCCAGAAAAAAGGTAGTAAAAATATCATGCTAAGGGAAGTTATTTACTTTGTTAAACCTCAATGAGGTTTTTTTCCCCATTTTTAGATTTATCAAAGCTTCTGAATAGATGGCTACAAGGTTGCCAAATTGTGCAACTGTATGTGAACAGTGCCCTCTGGATTTACAATGCACAGCCTACACAGGTTAATTTAAACTCAAATGAAACAAAGTGAAACCCAACAAAATAATATAAATGGAGTCCAAAACATTCAACAGTAAAATGAATAACGAGAGATTAATGAATTGACAGAGATGTTTTGCTGTGGAAGTCAGAAGTCAATCTCATTTCTAAACACAAGTCATTGCAGAGCACGTGTTTTGATGCAGAGTTTCACGGTACCACACAAAAGAACATCAATTTTTGTATTACAAGCTTTATATCACATCGCTTTACTTTTGAGGGGCATTTATTTCCCTTCTTTGGAAAGAGGGAGACTTAGCCCTTGTTAAAAGCTAATTCACTGTAATGGTGATCAGAAAAAAAATTATATCAATTTCTTAAACACTGAAGCAATAAAAATTAAACTATTCTAAAACTATAAACTGCCACTGACTTAGTATGTACTTTGCCGCTTCATCTGTGACTCATCTGAGGAAGGAGCAGACACAGGTGATACAGAGATAATATAGGTAAAGCACTTAGAACAGTGACTGGCCCATATTTAGTGCTATGTATTAGCTCTATTACTGGAGAATGCAGCTGGTCAACCGAGATTCTAAGTTTACCAAAGAGAACCCTAGGAAGGATTCTTAAGGGTAACGTTGTTACTCATTTTCAATCCCCTTAATTTCGAGTATAGAGCAATGACTTACAAAATACTGTGGCTATAAAAATTTGCAGGTGTGTGAACACGTGTGTACACTCTAGAACATACAGGTGTTATATAATGACAGACGTGTACCTAGTAAATATCCCTCCCCCCTCACCATCCCAAACCAAAATAGCTAATAATGTTATTTCCTACTCTTCAATACTCTCTTGATTTTCATGAAATCACACATTTGAATTCCCTCCTAAATCTCTGGCTGGTGCTATTCTGTTACCTTTATCAGTGCCTTCCTCTCTACCCCATCATTAAATTATCAAGTTTCCTAAGGCCTCTTACCACTTACATGCTCTTTCCCAAGGCAATCTCATTCTTTTCATGGATTTATGATCAAATGTATATTTCCAGACATATATCCAACTTCTACCTTAAATCTGTCATGGTAGCTCTTCAACCTTAATTTTTTGCAAGTGAGCGAGGTGGGGGGGAGGGCAGAGAATAGAGGAAGAGGGAGAGAGAGAGCCTTAAGCAGGCTCCCTGACACAGGGCTCCATCTCATGACCCTGAGATCATGACCCGAGCTTAAATCAAGAGTCAGACGCTTAACAAACTGAGCCACCCAGGCATCCCTCTTCAACCTTAACTTTAATCTGAGATGAAACTCACTGCCTACTTCCCTGTGATAGGCAAATTTTAAGATGTACCCCCCCACCCCAGTATATTCACCCTCAAGTTTGACTCCCATGCTTATACTACATTATATGGCAAAAAAGAGATTACTTGAATGGTCCTAATCTAATCACACAAGCCATATTAGAGAGGTTTCTCCAGCTGGTAGCAGAAGACAACTCAAAAACTCAAAGAATGAGGTGGATTCTGCATGCCACTGCTTGTTTGAAGACAGTGAGGAATGCCTGGAAAGGACCTGAGAGTGGCTTCTAGGAATTGACAGTGACACCTGGCAACAGCCAGTAAAAATGAGAAACTCAGTCCTACAATCTCAAGGAATGGAATTCTATCAATAACCTAAATGACCTTGGAAGTAGGTTCTTCCCCAGAGCCTCCAGATGAGAACTTAGCCCAACCTACACCTTGATTTTGGCCTTGTAAGACCCTAAATGGAAAACCCAGTCAAACCCGCTGGACTTCTGATCTATGAAACTGTGAGGTTTAATAAACAGATACTGTTTTAAGCTGCTGTGTGGTAAATGGTTTCAAAGCAATAGAAAACAAATATACCCATCGCAAGGGAAACAAAAATTTTTATCTTGTTCATTGCCTTTTTCTTCCTAATGCAGAAAACTGTACCACTATCCATATCCAATTGCTTAAGCCAAAAACTGAAGGATCATCCTTGCTTCTTGTTCTTTCCACCTTCCACACCTGATTATCATAAAATCCCTCATCCGTTCCTATTGTTTCAGCCTTATTTTTTCACACCATTCACCTTGATCTTTCAGCCTTACTGGACTTCCTTTACGCTCTCTGCTCTTGTTGACCTCCAGATTTTCAGACTTCATTTCTTCCCACCCATAACCCTTTTACCCACCAACACTTAACCAGGGTAAGTTCTTCTACTCCTTCAGATCTTAGTTTAAATGGAACTTAAGATTTTCTCCATTTTCAAGCACCCTTTACTTATCCTATGCTTAGAATTTCTCCATTTTCAAGCACCCTTTACTTACCCTATGCTTAGAATTATGACCTTGGGGCGGCTGGGTGGCTCAGTCAGTTGAGCTGCCTTCAGCTCAGGTCATGATGTCAGGGCCCTGGGATAGAACCCACATCAGGCTCCCTGCTCAGCAGGGAGTCTGCTTCTCCCTCTCCCTCTGCCGCTCCCCATGCTCATGCTTGCTTGCTCTTTGAAACAAACAAATAAAATCTAAAAAAAAAAAAAAAAGGAATTATTGCCCTTGTAATTATATCTTTATTTGTATCTTTCCTTTTAGAATGTAAGATCTACAGAAGTAGACCCATGAGATCAAGACTTGAGCCAAAATCAAGAGTCAGACACTTAACTGACTGAGCCATCCAGGAGCCCCTACTGCATTTCTATACACTAATAATGAAGCAGCAGAAAGAGAAATTAAGAAAACAATCCTGTTTACAACTGCACCAAAAAGAATAAAATACCTAGGAATAAACCTAACCAGAGATGAAAAACCTATACTCTGAAAACTATAAAACAATGATGAAAGAAATTCAAGACAACACAAATGGAAAGATATTCCATGCTCATGGATAAGAACAAATTGTTAAAATGTCTACCCTACTCAAAGCAATCTACAGATTTAATGCAATCCCTATCAACAGCATTTTTCACAGAACTAGAACAATCCTAAAATGTGTATGGAACCACAAAAGA
Organism: Ursus maritimus; assembly: GCF_017311325.1. Lineage (NCBI taxonomy): Eukaryota > Metazoa > Chordata > Mammalia > Carnivora > Ursidae > Ursus > Ursus maritimus. The sequence goes on along the minus strand of NW_024426996.1, from coordinate 13,691,038 downwards.
CCCCTGAATAGCCAAAGCAATCTTGAAAAAGAAAACTGGAGGTATCATAATTCCAGACTGCAAGTTATATTATGAAGATATAGTAATCAAAACAGTATGGCACTGGCAAAAAAAAAAAAAGAAATATAGGTCAATGGAACAGAATTGAAAGCCCAGAAATAAACTCACAATTATATGGTCAATTAATCTTCATCAAAGGAGGAAAGAATATGCAATGGAAAAAAGAGTCTCCTCAAAAAATGGTGTTCGGAAAACTGGGCAGCAACATGCAAAAGAATGAAACTAGACCACTTTCTTTCACCATACACAAAAACAAATTCAATGTGGATTAAGGACCTATATGTGAGACCTAAAACAATAAAACTCCTAAAAAAGAGCAAAGGCAGTCTTTTCTGACACTGATCATAGCAACATCTTCCTAGATATGTCTCCTAAGGCAAGGGAAACAAAAGGAAAAATAATTGGGACTACATCAAAGTAAAAAGCTCTGCACAGCAAAGGAAACAATAAATAAAACTAAAAACAACATACTGAATGGGAGATGTTTGCAAATGACTTACCTGATAAAGGGTTGGTATCCAAAATGTATAAAGAACTTAACAAACTCAACACCCAAAACCCAAATAATCCAGTTAAGAAATGGGAGAAAGACACGAATAGACATTTTCCCAAAGAAGACATCCAGAGGGCCAACAGACACATGAAAAGATGTTCAACATCACTTATCATCAGGGAAATGCAAATCAAAACCACAATGAGATATTACCTCACACCTCTCAGAACGGCTAAAATATAAAACATAAGAAACAACACTGTTGGCAAGGATATGGAGCAAAAGGAACCCCTGTGCATTGCTGGTGGGAATGTAAACTCGTGCAGCCATGGTGGAACACAGTATGGAAGTTCCTCAAAAAGTTAAAACTAGAACTACCTTAAGATCCACTACTGGGTATTTCCCCAAAGAATATGAAAACACTAATTCAAAGGGATATATGCACCCCTATGTTCACTGCAGCATTATTTACAATATGGAAGCATCAATATGGAAAATTATAATATGGAATATTACAATATTCCAAACTATGGAAGCATCCCAAGTATCCACTGATAGATAAATGGATAAAGAAAACATGCTGTATATATGTGTACACACACATACACACTGGAATATTACTCAGCCATAAAAAAGAATGAAATCTTGCCATGTGCAACAACACGGATGGAGCCAGAGTATAATGATAAGTGAAATAAGTCAGTCAGATAAAGACAAATATTATGATTTCACTCATATGTGGAATTTAAGAAACAAAAAGGGGGAAGGAAGAAGAGACAAACCAAAAAACAAGACTCTTAAATATAGAGAACAAACAGATGGTACCACAGGGGAGGTGGGTGGGGAATGGGTGAAACAGATGAAGGGGATTAAGAGTACACTTATCTTGGGTGATGGGTATTAAGGAGGAAATTGTGATGAGCACTGGGTGCTGTATGGATGTAATGAATCACAAAATCGTACTACTGAAACTAATATTACACTATATATCAACTGGAAAAAAAAGAGATCTAGGCTCACTCCACACCAATTCCAAAATAAATAGTTAGAAGGAAAAATTTAAAAAAATATATTTGGGAAATAAAAAGAGTACACCTATCTTGATGAGCACTGAGTAATATATGGAACTGTTAAATCACTATATTCTGCACCTGAAACTAATATACCACAGTACGTTAACTACACTGGAAGTAAAATAAAACAAAAAATCCTCTCTCCCCAAACCAGAACCCTTCAACAATTTTTTATACTACACGGTTTTCAGATCTCTTATTAAAGTGCTAGTCCTTCTATGCATCCCAGGTTATCTACATTTATAACAATTTTTGTGTAGCACCCATAAACCATAATTATTTTCAAATTATAAACATACATTACTGTATTAACAGGTTATGTTCATTAAAAAAACATGCAATCAGAACAAATTTAAAAGGATGCAATAAAAAATATATACGTCCAATTTTTATTCCCATATCCCAACTGATGTTGCATATCCCACTTTGAGACCCCGGCTATAGCTATGGAGAGATCAGCATAAAAAACAGAACAACTACAATCTTCTTTGATCTAAAGGCTCCACTTCTCAATATAGGCAACTATATTATATTCGTTTTCCTTTTTTTAAGAGCTGTGCTTCATATTGGTTCAAGTAATTTTTTCCGTAAGAAACATAATTGCAAACCTGATTTTCCACCATGTTGTATTGATATAATGTGTCTTTCATAACACCTGAAGCAGGTTTTAACCTATAACTTTATTTTTAGGTATTGCCTATAGATTTAGAGTATGTTTGGCCTACTATGCTTTTGAATCTTGATTTGATCAAATACTAGCTATCCATTCACCCTAAGATATCTGAAAACTTGATATTCAAGTCATTAAGAAAATTCTAGTCAACATTTACTAATTCATGTTATGGAAAATCTTCCTCCTCTTTAGACTGATCCACTTATCAACATATATTTCAACTTATGTAGGTGAAAATTTTAAATATTAAGGCTCATAATAAAAAATGAGTAAAAAAATGAGGGCTATTTTCTTTTTTAAAAGAATTTACTTATTTATTTGAGAAAGAGTAAGAGATAGAGAGAAAGCACAAGCAGCAGGGAGGGGCAGAAGCAGGCTCCCGGCTGAGCATGGAGCCTGATGTGGGACTCAATCCCAGAACCCTGGGATCATGACCTGAGCTGAAAGCAAATGCTTAACCAACTGAGCCACCCAGGTGCCCTGAGAGGTATTTTCTTAATATGTTAAAAAAAAAAAAAACCTATGCCTTAGTCCTAAAGCCAGTATCTCATTTAGTAGGGAAACATTAGAGACATTTCCACTAAGATCAAAAATAAGATAAAAACACCTACCATCTCTGCTACTATTCACACTGTATTAGATTAACAGGCAATATAACTAGAAAAGAAAACTAATTCAAAGCATAGGGTTATGTGGAAAAACTGGCAATATTAATTAATACTATTGTATTAATGTTAGTTTCCTGGTTTCAGGAATCGTACTATGATGGTGCAAGATGTCACCATTATGGGAGCTGGGCAAAGAGTATACAGCAGGATTTCTCTATCTCAGCACCACTGACATTTGGGGCGGGGAAAATTTGCTGTGGGGGGCTTTCTTGTGCATTACAGGATTTTTAGCAGCATCCATGGCCTCTCCCAACTAGATGCCAACAGCCACTCCCCCAACATCCCCACCCCCAAACTGTTACGACCAAAAATGTCTCCAGATATTGCCAAGTATTCCACAAAGGAAGCAAAATCATCTTTTGTTGAGAATCACTGGTACATAGGAACTCTATTATTTTTGCAACTTTTCCTTAAACCTAAAATTATTTCAGAGTTAAAATAAAGAAAGAAAATCAATGCTCAGGTTTAGGTGGAAAGTATGTTAATCATTACCATATTCTAAAATATAAAAAGAAAATATAAAATATATCTCAAGAAGGAAAATATAAAAATTATAACCATCACATTGGATGCTAAATTTAACAAAATGTATTTAAGACAGTAAAGTTTCTAAAAACGTAAAAAGTAGAAAATTAGCCCTTTCAATGATTGGAAGCTTTATTTTCCACCAACAAATCAAAAAGAATTCCATGCTGATTCACCTCTTTGTGTTCATTGATGCTTTCATCATCCATTTATTAGTGAGAGGATCAAACATCTCCATGCTACCTAAATGTTCATTTCCATCATGTCCACCTACTGCGTACACTTTACCTGTCAAACAGAGAAGCATTTTCAGTTGATTCCAAGTAAGTAAACTGATGGTTATTTACGTATATATGTGTGTGTGTGTGTGTGTGTGTGTATATATGTACATATGTACATATATATATATATATGATCAACATATAATTAGAATAGCATGATAATTTCAACAAATAGTCTTCTGTTCAACATTATGAATAATGTCACTTAAATAGTCAAATGAAAATAACTGTAAGCTTCTACTTAATAAAATGCTGGGAACATGCTGTTCAATGTGAAGTTATTTAAATGCTCAAACACTATCCCTACCTTTGGTTTCCCAACTTTTTATTACTTAGTAGATGAAATCACTAATCATGCTTTCAAAGAATGTTTAATAAAATTTAAAAACACTCAACGTTATATGAAGAAAATATAAAATTCAATACAGTATAATCAAACTTTCTAAATGAAGTTATTAAAAATACACATACAATAAATAATTTTAAAGGTTACTACAAAAATGTCAACTGTGACTAGAAATTTCTGGGTGTTTGGGCTACAGATGATTTTTACTTTTCATTAGAATGTTCTCATATTTTCCTGAAAAGAATTTACACTTTTATAATCAGGAAAAAAAGTTATTTTTTTAAAGTCCCCTAACAATTTACCCATGGTTCTGTAATCACTTCCTTTTCAGTAACCAGTAAAAAAAATCTCATTTCAATAATAATTAGGCATAGAAAAAAGCTGATATATATTTATTATTTGAATTCAATAAACACTTTCAGTTTGATTAGTTTGCAGATATAACTCCGAAGAGTTTAACTCTTTAACTTCCTTTTCCCAATAAGCACCTACATACAAGACATTGTTCACTGAGCATCTATGGGCATAAGGCAAGTAAATAATCACCACACAAATATTTTGATATAGTGAAACATTTTGTAATTTAGCAATTTTCTTGCAGAAAGAAATTCTCAAAGTTCAAGTATTTTAAAAGAGTGTTATCATCACGTGCCATGACTTAAGATAATAATGGACCCACCTTCCACAGAGATTACACCCACATGTCGCCTTCGACTATTCATTTCTGGCCCAAAAAACCAACTGTTTTTGTTGATAGAATAGCATTCAATACTGCGAAACGGGTCACCAGATCCACCTCTACCACCTACACAAAACAGCACACCTAAAGGGAAAGCCAGAAAACACAGATCAAAATTATAGCTCCCTAATTTTAATTAGTGTGGAAAAAATACTTAGGAAGTCAAAATTTTGATGAACTGCTAAAAAAAGAGTTATCTGGATAACTTCAATGTCATTATGTTACTAAAAATCTAATTTTCTTTTTTTCCCCTTATCTGAATTTCTCAAAGAATAGGATACAACAGCTATCTCTGTTTGCTAACATCCCATTTTATAGTATGGTTTATTTTTTTTTTTAAGATTTTACTTATTTATTTGACAGAGAGACATCCAGAAAGAGGGGGAACACAAGCAGGGGGAGTGGGAGAGGAAGAAGCAGGCTCCCAGGGGAGGAGCCTGATGCGGGGCTCGATCCCAGAACCCTGGGATCATGCCCTGAGCTGAAGGCAGACACTTAATGACTGAGCCACCCAGGTGCCCCTATAGTATGGTTTAGATCTTCACCTACTCTGTAAAATTGCTCTTGCTAAGGTCATAAGTACATCTAATAAACTCTTAATTTTTTTTTTTTTTAAGATTTTATTTATTTGAGAGAGAGAGCGCGAGCACGAGAGAGAGCATGAGCTGGGGGAGAAGCAGATGGAGAGGGAGAGGCAGGCTCCCCGCTGAGCAGGGAACCTGATGTGGGGCTAGATCCCAGGACCCTGGGATCATGACCCGAGCCAAAGGCAGATGCTTAACCGACTGAGCCACCCAGGTGCCCCTTAAGTTAATTTCTTATTGAATACAAATTCAACACTCAATATGTTGATCACCCTGCTTTTTGGGAAACTCCTTAACTCTCTTGATTTTCATAATACTGAAGTCTCCTTTTGTCTCCAACAATTTCTCTTTCCTGTTTCCCATGTTTCATCCTTTGCCTACTTCTCACATACTTCATGTTCACACAGGAAAAGTGCATTCCTTGATTTTAAGTTCCATCTGTATCATAATGCCTTCCAAGCTACAGATCTAAGCCACGTTTCCACTTGATGTCCCACAGGCACCTCAAACCCAACATATTCAAATGGCTCTCCCTTCCTCACCTACCTGAAACCTCTTCCTTCCCTGAGGTGCCCTGCCCTTCCTCTCCCTCACAATTTCACTGCCATTGCTTTAGTTCAGGCCCTCATGTGCTCTTATCCAACTACTGCAAAATCCTGAGCTTTCTTATCACTTAGCGGTCTTTTTGCTTTCAGACCTTCAACAGAGTAAACTAACTAAAAGGCTCTTTTGACAGCTTTCTATTACCTAAATCAGTTTTTAAAAACTTTAGCCAATGCCACTAAATTGTAGATTTAAAAATGGTTAAAATGAAAATTTTTAGATTATACATATTTCACTGCAATCTAAAAAATCAAAAGAAAAAAGAAAAAGAAAAACTTCAGTGTGGTTCAAGAATCACCTGGAAAGCATAAACCACAGGTTGATGGTCCTGACCTCCAGAGTTTCCGAATCAATAAGCGTGGGGTAGATCCAAGAATTTATATTTCTAACAAGTTCCCAAGTGAATGCTTATGCTGCTGGGCCAGGGGCCACCACTTCTTTTACACTTTGAGAACCACTGCCCTACAGGATAAAGCCCAGCACAGCATAAAGGCCTTGTACTGTCTAACCTGATCTTCTCCCTCTCTTTCTCTTAAACTTCATGTTCCTGCAAATGCATACAGTGCTCATCCTTGATGTTCCAAAGCCAATTTTTGGTAACTATCATTCACTTAACACAGTACAGAAATGATCCATTATGCTGATATCTGTCTCCAGAGTCTAAGATAGGTTAGGACTGTGTGTTAAACATTTTGTACTAATCAGGGCTAGCACAGTGCCTGGCATGTACTAGGCATTCAACAGATGAAAAATGAACTGAATACCCCTTTCCTTAACTGGAACCTAAAAAACATCTGTTTATTATTCAAAACTAAGACTGAGGTTTACTTTCTCTATAAAACCTTTCCTGAACCCTTCTGAGGTAAAAATAACCATTCTTTTGTGTTCCCCACTATACTTATATCAACATCCCTTTACCACTTCATTGCATTTATTTATTCACATGTCTATTTCCCTATATTGGACTGCAAGTTCTCTCAAAATAGGGCTGGCTATATTCTATGTGTATCTGCATTTCTGATGTCTACCCCAGAACCTGGCATGTGGGAGGTACTAAATAAATATTTGCTGAATGATTGCATTAAAAAATGTACAGAATTGCTTGTGTCATCTTTTCCAACTAAATCAATACTTTAAGTCAAAGAAATTTAAAGTTGGAAGAGGCTTTAAAGGTCATGGAAATCAAAATTGTTTATAAATAAATAGGCTTTCAGAGATTACAAAATCTGCCCCAAATTATAATATTTAATGGCATAGCTGGAATAACAATCCCAGAATGTAATCTCAATCATTGAATAGATTTTCTGTAGAAACTAGTATTTCAATTATACAGTTCACCTAGGAACATGGAATGGAAGGGAAAAAAGCTAAAAGTGAAACAAACAGGATACAAATCCTTCCTATGCTATTTCTCTGTGTAGCCTTGGGCATATTTTTACCTTCTCTGAGCCTTAGTCTCTTCATCCATAAAATGGAATAACACCATCTATCCCATAGTAAGGACTAAGTCCTACACTAAAACCTACTCATTAAGTTCCTACAATCAGGTAAGAGATCAGGTATACAAGGTCTACTATATGCCTACTATATGCATATAACTCAGGCTACCAAGGTGTTGTTTAAATTTAAAACTGAATTTAAAGAGGAATTTCATTAAATATCCTGACTTCCTGAAACAGGATTCACAACTTAAAAAATCCTACACTTCAAAAAATTTAATTCTTAACATCAACCTATTAAAAAAAGGAGAGTCCTTTCCATGTTAACTACAGTTGACACCTGAACAACCCAGGAATTATGGATGCCAGCTTCCTGTGTAGTTGAAAATCTGCATATAATTTTTGACTCCCCCAAAACTTAACTCTTAATAGCCTACTGCTGACCAGAAGTCTTACTAGTAACATAAACAGTCAGCTAACACATATTTTGTGTATGTATTATATACCATATTCTTACAATAAAGTAAGCTAGAGAAAAGAAAATGTTATTAAGAAAATCATAAGAGGGGTGCCTGGGTGGCTCAGTCAGTTAAACATCTGACCCTTGACCTCAGCTCAGGTCTTGATCTCAGGGTTGTGAATTCAAGCCTCTCATGGGCTCCATGCTAGGTGTCGAGCCTACTTAAGATTAAAAAAATAAGAAGAAAGAGAAAATACATTTATAGTACTGTAAAAAATCTACATACAAGTGGACCCATGCATGTAATTCAACCCCAGGTTGTTCAAGGGTCAACTGTATTTAGAAGAACTGATTCTTCATAAGTACATATATGACATTCACATTTTCTTTAACTAGATAAAACCCCACTATTCATAATCAAGTACTGCCCTTTGTCCCACAGATCTCTTTATTTGATTATTATATTGGGTAGCAACAAATGTAGATAAACTCTCTGTTCAGAGTACCACTTCCTGAATTCCTGGATTTTCATTTATTTTCCATCATCCCTCAAATATATTTTTTTTTACTTGTAAAAAGTAACATAAGCGAACATGAACTATTAGGAAAATACGGTCTGAAAACTGCGGCAAATAAAGGTAAAATTGCATGCCTCCTTAAATATAAGACCTTTAGATTCTAAAAGTCTAACAATCTATTATACAAATTTTAAATGCAGTTAGTGCCTTTCAAGTTTTGTTGTTATTTATTTATTTTTTTACTTTTTTTGTAATCTGTACACCCAACATGGGGCTAAACTCATGACCCCAAGATCAAGAGTCATGTTGCTCTTCCCACTGACTCAGCCAGGGACTCCATTTAGTGCCTTTCTTTTGATAAAACACAGAACCTAGTAATATTTAAACACAAAATATGTGTTAAGTTCCATCCCTGACACTAGAGATATAAACCTGAATAAGGTATTTCCTTATCTTTGAAGAGCTCAAAACATGTCAAATAAATAAATTTCAATGTAACACAGCAAAATAAAACAAGTGTAAACAAATATTCTAAAAGTACAAATGACAGAGGAATTAACTCTGCGAGAAGTATCAAGAAAACCTTAAAAAAAGAGATTTAAGCAGGCTCTTTGAAGTGCATAGAACTTACGGCTTTTTTAAAAATTGGCTTATTGTAAAACTACCTGAATCTTGTCCAGTAAAAATTCACATATAACCATACTTGCCAATTACTACTTTAAGACAATCAGGTACTAACCATCTTACAATTAAGTTTGGGAATATAATTCTTCCAGTAGATATGCTAAAATGAGTCATTTAATTACCAGCAGTCTGCTTCCTTGGGGTAGTCCGAATGGAGTATTCAAAGTCAGGAACTGCTCTGCTACTCAAGTGAAGATGGTAGTTTCTTGCTTCATCTAATAAATCTCTACATTTTAGATTTTGCTTGACAATCTGTTCTTTTGCCACAACACCCATAAGAAAATCAACTGGCAACAGCGGCAAACGCACCTAAGATCACGAAGAGTTGTAGATGTAAAATTTAAGTTGCAATTAGATATAGATAGCTCATGCTCTACTTTGTAGTATTTTATGTTGTCTTTTTAAAACTCATTTACTACACAAAGCCTTTCTAACATGTGAAGGAAGTTCAATGAGCCAAGTTCTAACGTGATTTCTAGTATGGTCTGCACTAACGAAATCAGATTATATGTTAAATGCATCTTCCCCCCTTTAAATACAGATTTAAGTAGACGGGATAAAATAATTCAACTGCATTCATTCAAGTTTCTTACTTCCAAAAACAGTAGTGTCATAATCACAAGGCTCCACTGCTGCTAGAAAAAAGGCACAATCAAAACAAAATTGCCATGTTTTGTTCTTTTGCCTTTTAAAGCCAAGATTGAACAAATGGAAATGGGATTTCTTCATTGCTTGAACACAGAAACATTCATAATAAATCAGTGTTGTTTTCTCCAAATCGATCACCTTGGAAGGTTATATATTAAATCAGGGACGCATCCCCACTTTAAGTAGAGGCACTCACTTTTCTTCCCTTAAAGATGCATTGATTTTCTAGTGGATTAAGGGGATGATCGAACCAGGTAATATAACTTTGAGTTAAAAGTACATATGCATACACACAAATAAGATAGCTGTGAGATCATCAAATTTTTTGGTTCTGTTGACAAACTTATTTTCAAAGTAATTCTAAGGCCTATTTATTATCTCCCTACCCAGGTTGTCCTGTTGACAGAAAGTAAGTAACATAGAAAAAAAGCCACGTTTCTGAGGTTATAGAAGTGACACTGTGGTGAGGAAAGAAAATGGAAAGTAACGTCTTGTGGTTCTTTCCAGATAGGAAACTAATTCACAACAATTTAGAAACTTCATTATAAAACAATAGTTACTTAGAGCTGTTTTCTCAGAACCAGTTTCTATCAGCATAAATAAAATATTACTACAATTTCAAAGGGCTATTTTCAACATTCAGGTTAAAAAGAATGACATTTCTAATTAAATGTAACAAATTCAGACTTATCCTTAAATAGCACAGTGAGTAAATAGGAAAGTAGAGAAAGCCATTTTCACACTGTATTACACAAAGATTTCCAAATTCCTTTGGATAATCTACACTTTTCATGATCAATGAAACAATCTAATTTGCTTCCATATCACTTCATTTTTCTATACACAATCTTATTTCAGCCCCTACCTGTGCAAGTGTTTCATCCAACCATTTGGAATGATGCTGAGGATTGGCAAGAAGCCACTTGATGGCTGCACTATAGACCTGCTTTTCATTCTCAATATTTAAATCACTGGAGGACAAAAGCTTATGGAGATGTTGGGGTGACACACTTACAAAGTCTTCACACTCCACTACTTCAGTAAAATGCTCACAGGCATACTGATCCGCCATGTCCATTAAGTCTATTCGGTTGTGACTTTCAGCAAAGGCTCTCACTGCCAGGCAGTTGGAGGGATGAAAATGTAACTTCATGTATTCACAACAAGCTCTAGCCACCAGTTCAACCTGTAGAATACAGGCTGCATATAGGAGAGGTTGGACATTGTCAACAGTCAAAGTGAGCCGTGAAGAATAGACAAATTTTACCAAGTCTTCTATTGCATCACCATCAAAATCTCTGATCTCAATCAGTGTTTGCTTGGCTTCAGCCATTTCAGAGAGAAACATGGCTCTGAAGTAGGGGATAACACAAGCCAATACTAGTTTGTGACAAGAGATCAGCTTTGAGCCAACCTGTTCAAAACAAAGAAACAAAAGGAGATTCAGTTTAATATAAAAATCAGTTTTAGATCAGCATTGAGCATGTGTGGTAGCAGAGAAAAAACCCACAGGGATTTAGTGTGTTCGTTTTAACAATGCAATCCTTTGGTCACTTATTTTAATCTAAGCTAGTTGAAATTTTCTTCTTCCAAATAAGCCACTTATTGTCTATAATGTACATATACTAAAATCATAAATTATGATTTTCTATATTATCTCAAATTTCAGGAGCATTCTGTGAATGAGAAGAGCAACACACATCATCTAGCACTACTTGAGCACTATTCTTATATTTGGTCTGTGAGTCCCCTTTTTAAAAAAAGTTTTTTTTACAGTTTTGATACAATTGACATATCACATTTTGTAAGTTTAAGTTATACAACATAATGATTTCATTTATGTACATATCATGAAGTGATTACCACAATGTTTAGTAACTAACACCTCACATAATTACAATTTTTTCTTTCCCTTATGATAAGAGCTTTTTAAGATCTCTTCTCTTAGGGGCACCTGGGTGGCTCAGTCAGTTGGGCATCCACCCCTTGGTTTCAGGTCAGGCCGTAATCTCTAATGGGTCATGACAGCGAGCCCCGTGTTGGGCTCCACACTCAGTGGGGAGTCTGCTTGGGATTCTCTCCCTTTGCCTCTCCCCCCAACCCATGCTGAGGCGTACACTCTCTCTCAAATAAATAAATGAATCTTTTTAAAAAAAAAAAAAAGATCTCTCCCCTTAGCAACTTCTAAATATACAACACAGTATTAGTAATTACAGTCACTGTGTCCGCTAAGTGCTTTTCACTTAACTCACTTAATTGTTCCAATGCCCCATAAGTAGGTACTATTACGATCCACAATTTATTAGTGAGAACACTGAAGCACAGAGTAAATAAACTATTATTTAGTAGTATTTACTATGAGCTTAACTAAAGTTTTTTCATTTCTTAAATTATTTTGAAATAATATAATAAAAAACACTGAAATCTTACCACCTTATTTGTTGAAAAATTATGCTGCCAATAGTTTGCTCTTATAAATGACACAGTAAACTTTGCTGTCACTGAATCTGTTCACACTCCATTATTTCCTACAGATAAATTCCTAAAAGTAGAAATGGTATTTCAAAGTATAGGTGCAGTTTGGATATATACTGCTAAATTGTCTATTTCTGATCTACCTACAATATTTGTGCCATATTTTGACTGATAACTTACTAAAAAATATTTGTCAATTTGATGAATGAAAATACTATCCCATTGTTTTAGTTTATCTTTTACTAATGTCATTGAATCATTAATTTTGGGTTATTTTTATCTCTTCTATGAACTTTTTTTCTGGGACTTTTTTCATATGTAAGAACTCCTCATACACTTAGAGTGTTGAGTCATTTGTCATATATACTTCCAGCTTTTCTCTTTTATGATGTACTTTTTTTTTTCACCTCCTATAGATTTTTACACAATCAAATAAATCTTTGTCTTTATGACTTCTGCCTTAGGTGCTATGCTTAAAATTGGAATCATTCTGATAGCCCATAAATATTAACTTCAGGTATTCCCGTATTTCTATGGTTTTATTGTTTTACATCTTTATTTCCATCTGGAAGGTTCTGGTACTGAGTACCCAGTTTTCCCAGCACTTTATGTTAAATAATCATTAAGTACAAGAAATAGGATAGTGTTTTACCAATTCTTCTGTTTGCATGTAGCATTTTGACTAAATAATACACTTATAGTTGTGTCTCATTATTTGGGAATGAATTTTAAAATGAGAACTTCTAAAGAAAAAGGCCTGAGGCGTATTACAATGTATAAAGGCTTTTGTTTATAAGTGTTCCTCCCTGACCTTTTTTTCACTAATGTGAAGGAAAAATGAATATTCCTTCAACAAACACAAGATTATCATTCCTGTTATACTAATTTTTTAAAAGAATTCAGAAGGCAGGATTTAGATTCATTCTATTGAGGGTCAAGGTGTAACCTAGACTAAAGCAGAAAGCTTGGCATGTTTTCAAATTCACTTCAGCCGTAAAATGGGATCTGAAACCTGATATTAAACATTTCAAAAACTGGCTAAAATTATTTTTTTTTAGAATATCTGCATATGCCGCCATTGAGATTTAGTTTCTATGCAAATATTTGTAAATCTCACATGACATAAATCTGCTTCAACAATTTGCCATTACATAAAATAGAATTCTACAATTCCCAGTGAAACATTATTTTAACACTGCTTTCTTACCCAAGCTGTATAAATCGAGGGACCACAAATTATTTTCATATTGTTCATAAGGTTTTGTCCTTCAGTAATTCTTTTTTTTTTTTTTTTTAAGATTTTATTTATTTATCTATGTGACAGAGAGACAGCCAGCGAGAGAGGGAACACAAGCAGGGGGAGTGGGAGAGGAAGAAGCAGGCTCATAGCAGAGGAGCCTGATGTGGGGCTAGATCCCACAACGCCGGGATCACGCCCTGAGCCGAAGGCAGACGCTTAACCACTGTGCCACCCAGGCGCCCCTGTCCTTCAGTAATTCTATTTTAATTTGATTCAAATAAACTAAAACTTCAATATTTCACACACACACACAATCACACCCCCTATGTGCCCTTTTAGAATACCCATCTTAATTTTAAAAAGGTCTTTGAGCCATGTGTATGAAATAAGCCAAATATTTTGATGTTGCTTTTATGCATTAATTCTCTCCTTTGACATTATATAATCTCATTATGTTACTGAAAGTTTATTTCTATATTCTTCTGCTCTAGTACATAAAAATAATTATCAATTACCAAAAACATTTCATCAGAAATTTAGGAATGAAAGAACATTTCATCAGAAATTTAGAAATGAGGGACGCCTGCGTGGCTCAGTCAGTTAAGCCTCTGGCTCAGGTCATGAGCCCAGGGACCTAGGATCAGTCCCACATCGGGCTTATTGCTCAGTGGGGAGCCTGCTTCTCCCTCAGCCTGCCATTCCCCCCTGCTTGTGCGTGGTCACTCCCTCCCTCTGACAATAAACAAAATCTTTTTAAAAACCTGCATAATGGAAACAATGGATAACATTTTAGAGATCCAATAAACAAGGATCTACAAATATAAATATTTAAGTACCTCCTTTTCTGAACATGAAAAAAATCAAAATATCACTTTATTACTTGAATGTCAGAAAGTAAAAGTGATCATTTATTACACTGCTTAACAGAGAATGCTTAAGTGTTAAACATAAAATCACCTCCTCCTTTATCATTTCTCTTTTAGTAGATTAAACTCCTGCCTTCCAGTCAGGAGTCATCCGTTACATTTATAAGGCTAATAATTTTATCATTTCTACCTCTTGGAAGTATGCTACTATAATGTAGTTCAGATATTTTGCTTCCCAGAAATCTTTTGGAGGACTTATTCTCACCTGGTCATTTAGAAGTCTGACACCAAAAAATTATGACACTTAGTCTTGAAAGTATTTATTAGAATCCTATAAACATTTGTTTAAAAAAATTACAGAAACATGTAGTTTCAAAAAAAAAAAAAGCAAGTCAAATAATATGAATAAAACATATTCAGTGGCAGCATCAACAGGTGATGTAGGGGGTTTCCTTCCTCTAATAATCTGTTAACCTCTTTAAGTAAAATTAACTATGATCTTTCATAAGAATAATTACATTTCCTCAAACTACATAAAGCATGAGTATAAGCATCTTTGTAAATGTTACTCTTGTTGATCTGTAACATGAGAATTATGAGTGCCATGCAATACCTCTGCAAGACTAATTTCCCCATCCTTTAGCCAACCAAATTGTTGCCCTTAAAAAGCTTGCCCCATATATAATTTTAGACCTGCTACTGGATATACTGTTTAAAATGTTTTCACTAATAAACAAAATAATATATAAACAAGTTTTACCTCTCCCTGGAATGACCTCAAGATAATAATCTCTTATGTGAAGCCTTTCCAATCACCTCTCAGGCGTAATTCGTAAATCCTCTCCTACGTTACCATAAAAATAACACAAAAATGATAATCACTAAATCGTACTATTGTTAGCTGTGTTTGTGCCTATTCCTGGCTAAATTTCAAATGCCTTCAAGGCAAGAATAGACTATTATTCAAATTTCAAGCTTATTTATACTCTCCATGTACTAGGATAAGACCTTGGTAAATATATGCTCAATAAACTTGTTATTTCTAATACAGGTGCTCATTTTGGAATTTTAAAAATCAGCTAATGACCATGTATATAAATAACAAAATAAATCTGAATAATTGCCTTTTTGTAAAAGATTTTATTTTATTTAAAAGATTTTATTTATTTGAGAGAGAGAGAAAAAAAGAGAGCATGAGTGCGGTTAGGGGCAGAGGGAGAAGCAGACTCCCCACTCAGCAGGAAGCCCAACGTGGGGCTCAATCCCAGCACTCCAGGATCATGTCATGAGCCAAAGGCAGATGCTTAACTGACTGAGCCACCCAGGTGCCCCTAAAGATTTTACGCTCAGGGCATGATCCCGGCGTTATGGGATCGAGCCCCACATCAGGCTCCTCCGCTATGAGCCTGCTTCTTTCTCTCCCACTCCCCCTACTTGTGTTCCCTCTCTCGCTGGCTGTCTCTATCTCTGTCGAATAAATAAATAAAATCTTTAAAAAAAAAAAAAGATTTTATTTTTAAGTAATCCCTATACCCAACATAGGACTCAAATTTACAACCCCAAGATCAAGAGTCACATACCACTGACTGAGCCAGTGCAATGCTCTTTCTAAAATGTGTGTCCTAAAAGCAATAATGGTCTAAAGAAACATACTAATAAAAGAACATAGATGACTTTATATCAAAGAATAATCCTCAAAGTTATATGAATATAAAAAGTGAAGTTTATGTTGAACAGAGCATTATAAATTATCCACAACCCGATTTGACTTAGTTGTTCTATGACAGTTAAAATTCTGACAGTTGAAGAAATGTTGAATTAGAATTAAGAAAAAAACCCAATAACAGACCTGTAAAAGATTAAGTTGTAATACTTTTTTTTTTTAAGATTTTATTTATTTAGGGGTGCCTGGGTGGCTCAGATGGTTAAGCGTCTGCCTTCGGCTCAGGTCATGATCCCAGGGTCCTGGGATTGAGTCCCACATTGGGCTCCCTGCTCAGCGGGGAGCCTGCTTCTCCCTCTGTCTGCTGTTGCCCCTGCTTGTGTTCTCTCTGTCAAATAAATAAATAAATAAAATCTTAGAGAAAAAAAGATTTTATTTATTTGTCAGAGAAAAAGACACTACTTCACTATCAGGTATAGATAGTCTCACTTAAGAGACAATTATTTTAAAGTTGAGGTTAAATTACCAGGTGGGAACATATACTAAAATACTAGTGCAGCTGAATAAACAACCAAGACTTCCTAAGTTTCTTTTTTTTTTTTTTTTTTTTTTTAAGATTTTATTATTTATTTATTCGACAGAGATAGAGACAGCCAGTGAGAGAGGGAACACAAGCAGGGGGAGTGGGAGAGGAAGAAGCAGGCTCACAGCAGAGGAGCCTGATGTGGGGCTCGATCCCACAACGCCGGGATCACGCCCTGAGCCGAAGGCAGACGCTTAACCGCTGTGCCACCCAGGCGCCCCAAGACTTCCTAAGTTTCTAAGTAATTTCTAAATTCATGAGTTAAAAGCTTACTGGTCAACAGCAATTTATTAATTTCCGTAATTATAACTACTTAACATTTTAAGGTTCCAGAACTCTCAGGAGTTAAATTAACTAAGAAATAATGAATATTAACATTTAACTAGTACAATAATTGTATCTTATGCTAACCTCCCTTTATGTATCTAACATAAGACTAACATCATCTTGACTGTGACAAATAAGTATGGCACCAAAAATTTGCCTTGTGTGATTCTAGAAACCCTGTTTTCATAATGCAATAAAGAGATTGAAAAAGAAAAAAAGAGAGTCTCACCTTTAGTGTGACATCACAGAGTTCTCCATTTTCATAAAACCGAAGAAGGGAACCATGAAAATCTTTCCAAGCTTCATTTGCTTCAAAGATAAAGGAGTCTTCCCCATCACCATCACTAATTGAAGACCTATTCTTTATTTGCTGGTGCTGCTGTCTTTTCCCCTTTGTGCAGTGATTCCTAGCTTGTTTTGCATTCACAGATTCTGAAGCCATTTGCAACACTCTTCTTTTAATATAGCTCTCTTCTCAAACATCCTATTTATTCTTTTGTAAAGAGTGGGGAGAAGGCAGAAGGTAGATGCAGCCTGCTAACCTTCATTTTTTAAAATCCACTCAAATTGCCATTGTCCAGTTTCCTGAGATTAAAAAACACATAAAAACGCACCAAAAGAAAAAATATCATTAGTAATTACAGCTTACCAAAACTACATATGTAAAATGACCACATAAATTATTACTTAAAAAAGAACAAGTAACTTTGAAGCTTTATGCTAAATGTCATGTAAGTTACCTCACCTAATTATTTCAGTGAAGGAACTCCTTTAAAATCTAATTTGAAAATTCTGGGAAGATGGTGGAATAGAAGCATCAGGAATCTGTCTTCCCCACCTAGGCAACAATTTCACTGGTAGAATCTATCTAACTATTTTGGAACTCTGTGGAGTCTGTTGAAGGCTTGCAATTTCCAGGGAAAAACTGAGATGTTTAATTTTAGTCAATTTAAGCAGTAGCAGCAGCGCACCCCCACATACTCAGTCAGGTGGCAAGTAAGCAGCTGTGTGCATGTTCCTGAGAGCCTGCACAATTTTCAGGAGTCAGGGTGGACAAAAAGGACCCAGTCCTCCAAATATCAGGGATCTCTGCTGATTGCTGACTACTGCTTCTGATCAGAGGTGTAGATAAGGGGGTGGACAGTCATTGTTAATACACTTCCACCTATTGTTGCAAGTCCTTCCCTCTTAGCTGAAGTGACTTCCAGAGGATTTAAAAGGCTTGTGTCCTTCCTTCCCACTCATTTTTTTTTTGTTTTTGTTTTCCCTTTTCAGAAGCAAAACAATAAAAAACAAGAATATATACAAGGAAAATTAGAAAGTGACAATGCATGCCAAGGGAAATGCTCAGAAAAGACCTAAGAAGACCTTAAATTATACCTCAGGTTGATCTTCAGCACAGAGATTGCCTAAAACAATCAAAAAGAGAGAAAAAAGTAACGAAAAATAGCAGACCTTAAAGAAGGATTGGATTAAATCTGGACACTGATTTCCAGAACTACTACATTATTAGATTCAAATGCCCAGTGTTCAACAAAAAAATTACAAGACATACAATGGAACACATTTGGGATGGGGGCCAGGAGACAAACAACAAACTGTCCTAAAAAGGAACTAAAGGGATTTACACTACATGAAGACTTTAAAATAAGTCTTTTAAAGATGCTCAAAGAACTACAGGAAGATGTGGAGTCAGGAAAAGAATCAATACCATCAAAAAAAGAAACATAAAACTAAATAGAGACCAAAAAGAGTTTCTGGAAATGAAAAGTACAATAACTGAAATGAAAAATTCACTAGAGGTGCTCAGGACAGATTTGAGCAATGGAAGAAAGAATTATCAACCTTGAAGACAAGACAATGGAAATTATGGACTCTCAGGAAAAAAATGAAGAAACATCAGCAGAACCTAAAAGATTTGTGGAACATCGCACAGACCAACATACACATTGTGGGGATCCTAGAGGAGTAAGACAAAAATAAAGGGGAAGAGAGAATATTTAAATAAATGACTGAAAACTCCCCAAATTTGATGAAAAACATGAATATAAACATTCAAGAAGTTCTACAAAAGAGGAACTCAAAGAAAACACAACAAGACATTATAATCAAACTTCCAAAAGCCAAAGATAAAAAGAGAATCTTGAACACAAGAGAAAAGTGAATCATCAAATACAGGATTCCTCAATATCAGCAGATTTTTTATCAGAAACTTCAGATACCAGAGAGGGTGGGCAGATATGTTCAAGGTACTAAAGACAAAAACTGTCAATCAAAAAATACTATATCTGGGATTAATGTCCTTCAAAAGTGAGGGAAGAATTAAGACATTCCCAAATAAACAAAAGCTGGGAGAGCTTGTGACCATTAGACCCAGCCTGCAAGAAATATTCAAGAGAGTCCTACAAGGTTAAATAAAAGAATGCTAAACAGTAAGTCAAACTTATATGGAAAAATAAAGAATTCAGTAAAAGTAAACACATGGGTAATTACAAAAGCCGGTATTACTATAGCAATGATTTGTAACCACATTTT
Source organism: Ursus maritimus (assembly GCF_017311325.1). Lineage (NCBI taxonomy): Eukaryota > Metazoa > Chordata > Mammalia > Carnivora > Ursidae > Ursus > Ursus maritimus. The sequence goes on along the minus strand of NW_024426996.1, from coordinate 13,671,555 downwards.
GTTTTCTACAGATTTAAGAGACTAATACATCTAAAAAAGAAAAAGTAATCATTAATGTAAAAGCTGGGATTACCATAATTTTCATCTGTAACACCAAATCTGGTTTCCTATACAACTTGAGGGAATAGTTAAAAATAAATAAAAAATTAAAAATTAAAAAAATTTTAATCAAAATTTAATAATTACCAATTGTGTCCAAGGGCACAAACAAGCTAAAATGGGAAGGATTGAAAAAAATATTCCATGCAAATAGTAGCCAAAAGAGAGCAAATACACATATACTAATACCAGATAAAATAAACTTTAAGTCAAAAAATGTTACAAGAAACAAATAAAGACATTATATATTAACAAAGGATCAATACAGCAAGAAGACATAACAATTGCAAAGATTTATGCATATAATGACAAATCATGAAAATACATGAAGTAAAAACTAACAGAAATGAAGTGACAAATAAATAGTTCCCGAATAATAATTGGAGACTCCAATACTCCATTCACAATGGATAGAACAACCAGACAGAAGAAATAGAGAACACAACACAAACCCACTAGATCTAAGACATAAAAAGAACACTCTACCCAATAACACAATACACATCCTTCTCAAGTGCACATGGGACATGTATCAGAGTAGACCACTGTTAGGCCACAAATTAAGTCTCACAGATTTAAAAAGATAAACAGCATACCAAATATCTTCTCTAACTACAACAGGATGAATTCAGACATCAATGACAAAAGAGAAATGGAAAACTGGCAGGACTTGGAAAATTTATACACTTTTAAACAACCAATGGATCAAAGAAGAAATCACAAGGGAAAATAGAAAATTCTTAGCAAATGAAAAAACACAACATACCAAAACTGATAGTAGCCACAGTGAAAGCAGTGCAAAGGAAGAAACTTACACTATAAACATATTATAAAAATCTCAAATCAAAAATCTCAAATCTAGCTTTACAACTTAAGAGACTAGAAAAGAAAAACAAATCAAACTCAAAGCTAGTAGAAGAAATGAAATTAAGATTAGAACAGACATAAATGAAATAGAAAACAGATAAACAATAGAGGAAAACAAACCAAAAGTTGGTTCTTTGAAGAGATCAACACAATTGACAAAACTTCAGCTGAATCAACTAAGACAAAAAGAGAGAAGGCTCAAATTAATAAAATCAGAAATGAAAGTGGGAACATTACTTCTGACTCCACAAAAATAAAAAGAATTATAAGAGAACACTATGAACAATTGTACATCAACAAACTGAATATGAAATGGACATGTTCCTAGGAAACAAAACCTAATTCATAAAGAAACAGAAAATCTGAATAGACATAACTATTAAGAAGATTGAATCAATAAAAAATCTCCCAACAAATTAAAGACCTAAACCTAATGCCTTCACTAGTGAATTCTACCAAACATTTAAAGAAATAATACTATCCTTCCGAACTTTTCCCAAAAAAATTGAAGAGAACAGAAAACATCCTAACCCATTCTATGAGGCCAAGCATTACCCTGATATCAAAGCCAAACAAAGACAGTAAGAAAACGACAAACCTATAAATCTTAGGAACACTGCTGCCTGAAACTATAAAACTCCTAGAAGAAAACACAGAGTAAAAGCTTCATGACATTGGATATGCCACGATTGCTTGGATATAACACCAAAAGCACAGACAACAAGAGAAAAAACAGACAAATGGGACCACACCAAATTTTAAAACTTTTGTGCAGCACAGAAAACAACACAATGAAAAGGAAACCCACAGAAAGGAAGAAAATATTTGCAAGACATGTATATATAAGGGGTTAATACACAGAATAAAGAAGTCCTTCAACTCAACAACAAAAACCTCAAACAGTCTAATTTAAAAATGGGCAAAGGACTTGAATAGACATTTCTCCAAAGAAATAAAAGTGATCAATAAACACAGGAAAAGATGTTCAATCATCACTATCAGGAATATGCAAATCAAGACCCCACAACCATTAGGATGGCCACAATCAAAAATTCAGAAAATAACAAGTGTTGACCAGGATGTGGAAAAATTGGAACCCTTATGAACTGTTGCTAGGAATGTCAAATGATGCAGATATGAGGTGCAGGAGGAAAATAGCAGATTAGGAGAATCCTGAGCTCATCTCATCCCAAGGACACACCTGGAAAGCCACATCAGAGGAACTAACTTAGAAAATGACCCAAAGACTGGCAGAACAAACTTTCCAAAGTTAATCATGGGGAAGAGGCCACATAAAAAAGGGTAAGAGGGACAGAGACATGATCAACAAACTAACTCCTGGCAAGACTAACCACATATGAGAGGCTTTCCACAAGTACAGAGAAGGAAGAAAAGCAGACCCCACATTGAGACCTGCACTGGAAAAACAAATCCCCACAATATTTGGCTTTGAAAACCAGTAAGGATTACCTTCACAAGTTTTTACAATCAGTGAGGCTTAACTCCGAATACTTAAAATGAGCAAGGCCTGGCTCTGGGAGAGCCAGAAGGTGACAGGAAACTGAATCATTGCCCTGAAAGACCCAGCATAAAAGCAACAATTTCAAAAGCACCTGGGTTATGCAGGAAGAAGAGTTATTTAATCTCAGAACATATGCTGGAGAGCAGGGGTCTTAAAGAGACTTCTTCAAGAACAAAAGAGCTGGCAGATGCCATTTCTCCTCCCACCCCAAGCCTGGAGAGCTGGACACTTCTGGAAACACACTCCATCTAGCTTGCTAACACCACACGCCCTGACCCTGCATTGTCCTGCAGATCTTCCCCATCCAACCCTGTCTCACTTGGCAAGCATCCCTCCAAAGCAGCTCCTGCTGCAATGCATCCTACAAACAGCCCAACTGGGGAACAGCACCACTCCAAAGTGACTCCTGTGCTGGGGACAGGGGCAGATAACCACACACACCAGTCCAACTGCAGCCTCAGAAGACTTACTGGTGGCAGGCATCTAGTCTGACTGCAGGCCTGTCAACCAACAAAAGCCTCTCAGGGGACAATGCAGGAAAAGTGTCCTGCAGTTCGGTGTTACCACAGCTGCAGCACACAAGCTAAGGGTAGGCATCTGGTCTGACTGCTGACATCCCCCTACTACAAGCCAACAGTGTCCCCAGACTTGCAACTCAACAGCACAGGGACCAAAACCCTGCCAAAAGCAGATAGACTGGGTCATTCCAACCAACTGAACCTAAGGCAAACACAGCTCAGCCACAACTTACATAGGAGGGTGCATGCAACACACATAGGAGACACCCCTGAAGTGCCTGTTTCTGGTGAACAGGGGATGCTGTACTACAGGGCACCACCAGACCTCCACTTCATAAAGCCACACTTTCAAAAACAGGAGATGTAGTTGACTTTCCCAATACATGGAAACGAACACAGAGTTAGATAAAATGAGGAGACAGAGGCATATGTCCCAAATGAAAGAACAGGACAAATCACAGCAAAAGAGCTAAATGAAATGAAAATGAGCAATACACTTGATAAAGAATTCGAAGTAATGGTCATAAAGATACTTACAGAACTTGAGAAAACAGTGAAGGATCTCAGTGAGATTGTCACCAAAGAGATAGAAAAGATAAAAAGAACCAGAAATGAACTCAATATCTGAAATTAAAATTGTACACACTAGCAGGAATCAATACCAGACTAGAAAAGGCAGAAGAATGGATAAGCAAACTGCAGGACAGAGTAATGGAAAGCAACCAAGCTGAACAGAAAAAAAAAGAGAACAATAATTAGTATAGGTTATGGGAACTGACTGACATCATCAAGTATAACAGCACTTGCATTATAGTGATCCCAAAAGGAGAAGAGAGAAAAAAAGGGAAAAGAAAACTTATTTGAAGAAAAAATAGCTGAAAACTTCCCAAATCTGGGGAAAGAGAGATACCCACATCTGGGAGGCACAGAGAACTGTGGGTTCTGGGATCGAGCCCCACATCAGGATCCTGCGCTGGGAGCCTGCTTCTTCCTCTCTCACTCCCCCTGCTTGTGTTCCCTCTCTCGCTGGCTGTCTCTCTAATAAATAAAATCTTAAAAAAAAAAAAAAAAAAAAAAAAGGATTGCAGACTAAATTCCAAATACCAGAGACTGAAATCTGAAGCCTTGCATGAGAGAACACCACAATCTCTGAACCTCTATTGTGTTTTGTATAGCCATTCTCTGTACAATTTTGTTATTGGGTTATTACATTAGCAAAACAAAACAAAATAAAGGCAAATGAAAATGAAAACACAATGGTCCAAAATCTTTAGGATGCAACAAAAACTGTTCTAAGAAGGAAGATTATAGCAGTACAGGCTTACCTCAAGAAGCAAGAAAAATCACACACAAAAACCTAATCTTACACCTAAAGGAACTAGAAAAAGAAGAACAAAGACCAAAACCAGTAGAAGGAAAGAAATAATAATGATTACAGCAGAAATGAAATAGACCCCCCAAATCAATAAAACCAGCAACTGATTCTTTGAAAAGATCAAAATTTAAAAACCTTTAGCCAGACTTATCCAAAAAAAAAAAAAAGAGGAATCAAGTAAAATCAGAAGTGAAGGAGAAATAACAATTGACACCACATAAATTCAAAGGATTATAAGAGAATATTAGGAAAAATTATATGCCAACAAATAAGAACAACCTATAAGAAATAACCTATAAGAAATGAATAAATTCCTAGAAACATTATCTTGCAAAACTGAATCAGGGAGTAATAGAAATTTGGAAAAGACTGACTACTGGCAATAAAATTAAATCAGGAATCAAAAAGCTCCCCAAAAACAGAAGTCCAGGGCTAGATGGTTTCAGAGCTGTTTTCTACCAAACATTTAAAGAATTAGTACCTATTCTTCTCAAACTATTCCAAAAAATAGAAGAGAAAGGAAAGTTTTCAAATTTATTCTAAAAAGGCCAGCACTGCCCTGATACCAAAAGAAAAAAAAAAAAAAGAGAGAGAGAGAGAGACACTACAAGAAAAAGGAAACTACAGGCCAATATCTCTGATGAACATACATACATACCTATGATAAAGTTTAATATGTAAGTTAGACACAGTAAGAGATTAACAACTAATAAAACAATTACAACAATATATGGTAATAACAGTTATGTGAATGTGTCTCTCTCTCAAAATATCTTATTGTACTATACCCACACTGCTTTGACGTGAGATGACAAAAAAGCCTACAAGATAAGATGAAGTGAGATGAATGACATAGGCATTACAACGTACCGTTAGGCTACAACTAACCTTCTGATGAAACGTCAGGAGGATCATCTGCTTCTGAACAGCAGCTGACCTCACAAAACTGAAACTGCAGAAAATGAAGCCATGGATAAAGGAGGCGCAGGAGGACTACCGCACTCTGAAATGTACAAATCTTGCCTGGATTATAATAGCCCCCGTTAACCAATCACCATGCCCCTATCATCCCTAAACATCTATTACGGGCAATGCTGCCAGACTTATCTAGCTCTCAGTGTCAATTCCAAACTATGTATGTAGTTCAAACTACTTATCCTGGCATTCATTGCTCTGATTCCAACTTACCTCCTAGTCTTTTCCTCCATTAATTTTTGACATAAAGTAGGGGAAAGGAGGGGGAAAGGCTACTTACTAAACCACTATGTGTCACATATTTTGCCAGAAATCTTACATAAACTTTCTCACTTAAGCATCATGAATACATTATAGATGGCCAGTACATCCCTAACTTGCCCAAAGTGACACAGGTAGAACATGGGAGCTAGGATTTCAATTCAGCTCTGATTAAGCCCATTATTTTTCTATTAAATCAGACTTCACTATTCCATTTTTCTCAAATATATGTGCAAGTACACAAGCTATTTCATGTGAGGGTATGATGTGTAGGCCCAAATTAAATGTTTCTGAATTCCATGAAGCCTTCTGTACATTCTCCCAATGAGGTGTGATTACCCTTCTGTGAACCCACATAGTACAATGTACTTCTCTGACTATTCCTTTAGTATTTTAGGCTTTTCTGCTTAATACAGTGCTAACTCTTAGAGAACAGTATCTTAATAATATCTATGTATCTTGCCCACATAAGCCTGGGTCATAAGTGATTGAGTCAACATGATTTTTATGGGTTGTTTTTTCCCTCAATATAAAAGAACTGAATCAACTCTTCATTACTCATTAGGCTACTGAGTCTTCTTTTCATCCAGGACTTTCATCATACCATATTTTGTACCCTAAAAGTCTGAGTATTAGGATGGCAAGCATTATTAATGTTACTTCTAAATTTCACTAAGTTTACTTACATACAATTCAAAACTATCGTACACATTTTCCCTTGTATGAAACCACTCTAACTTCTGTTTAGTGAAAGGCTTAATTTATTATTGTTATCACAAAACTATTTTCTTTGTCAGAGGATTGTTCTATGAAAAGGGCACTACTATTCATTTTTATAAAATTATTTTTACATTGAAACCAGATTTGGGCAAGACACAACAGCTTAAAAACTTTCTATACCAAATTCTCTTAAAATGGTCTATTCAAAGAATGCAATGTCTGTCCTCAACTTTTTAAAAAATCTATCATATATAAATAAAATAGGAAGACAAGATCAGAATATTTACCCTGACATTTCACTCCTCTAAGGAACTTCACAGATTTGGAGACTCATAAAGATGTATTAAGTGAAAGTAAAACTCAACCTAAACTCTAACCCAAAATGCTTTTAAAAAAATGTATCTAAGATTTTGACCCTTAGGGGGGAAAATAAGATACTCCCCCTTCCCCAATATATTAAGAAATTTAAAAAGAAAAAAAGAGATGATCCACGGATGTCTGTTCCTATCACACCATAATGTGTATGACACTAAGCACATAGGAAGTGAGACCATTTTTGTTGTTGCTGTTCTTCTAAGTGCTAGTAAAGTCTTTCTCAATCAACAAAATAAGTTCTGAAGAAAGAAGTATTTCAAACAGAAGCAGATAGGTTTTACTGGTTCAGTGAAGAGACTATACAATGAAACTAATGTGTTTTTACATTTAAGCACAACTTACAATGAATTTCAGAAAACAAAACGTACAGCAAAAGCATAAAAATACTAAATATTAAGTCACTTCATTCTCCTTTTTCTAATTTCTTTGTATTTATAATCTGTACACATACTAGCATGTACTATCAATATATAATACCATTACGTAGAACATTGTATCAACTCATACTGTATTGTTCTCGTAGCTAAAACTTTGTCGGCAGAGTGACTTTTATACCACACATTAATCAGAACAGTACTAAGTAGAAGGAGGAACTCCAAATGGCACTGCTGCAGTACCAACTACAGGCAGCAATAGTACTCTTAGACTCATTCTTCTTTTTTTTTTTTTAACTGAAGTACAGTTGACATACATATTGTATGTTTCAGGTGTACAACATAGTGATTCAACAGTTCTACACATTATGCAACGCTCACCACAGTAAGTGTAGTTATGTCACCAACGTTATTACAGTATTATTGACTATATTCTCTATGCTGTACTTTTCATTCCTGTGATTTATTTTATAATTGGAAATTTGTACCTCTTGATTCCCTTCACCTATTTCACCAATTCCCCCCATAACCTCACCTGTGGCAACCACTATCTTGTTCTCTATATTTAAGAGTCTCTTTAGAGGTTTTTTTGTTCATTTGTTTTTTAGATTTCAAATATAATAAATGAAACCATGTGGTATTTGTCTTTTCCTGTCTAATTGATTTTACTTACCATAATATCCTCTAAGTCCATCCATGTTGTCACAAATAGCAAGGTTTTGTTCTTTCTTATGGCTGAGTAATGTTCCACGGTATTTATACCACATCTTTATCCACTCACTATAGACGGACACTAGGGCTGCTTCCATACCTTGGCTATTGTAAATAATGCTGCAATAAACATAGTGGTGCATAGGTATTTCCATTTTTAATTTTTTGAGGAACCTCCATACTGTTTTCCATAGTGGCTGCACCAATTTATATTACCAACAGTGCATAAGACTTTACTTTTCTTCATATCCTTGCCAAGACTTGTCTTTTTTAAGATTTATTTATTTTAGAAAGAGCACACACATGTGCACATGGGGGGGAGGGGGCAGAGGGAGAAGGAAAGAGAGTCCCAAAAAACTCTATGTTCAGTGTGGATCCCAAAGTGGGGCTCAATCTCACAACCCTGAGATCACAACCTGAGCCAAAACTAAAAGTCGGATGCTTAACCAACTGCACCATCCAGGAGGCCCTTATTTCTTGTCTTTTTGATAACAGCCACTCTGACAGGTATAAGGTGATATTGCATTGTGGTTTTAATTTGCATTTCTCTTATGGCTAGTAATATTGAGCAACTTTTTATGTACCTGTTAGCCATCTGTCTTCTTTGGAAAAACATCTATCCAGGTCCTCTGCTTGTTTTTCATATATGGCCTTTATTATGTTGAGGTATGTTCCCTCTAAACCCACCTTGTTGATCATGTGATTTTTGTCTTTCCTCTTGTTAATGTGATATATCACACTGATTGAGTTGTGAATACTGAACCATTCTTGTATCCCTGGAAAAAATCCCACTTAATTGTGGTGAATGATCTCTTTAATGCATTGTTGAATTTGGTTTGCTGATATTTTATTGAGGACTTAGGCATCTATGTTCATCAGAGTACTGGCCTATAATTTTCTTTTTTTTGTGGGGTCTCTGGTTTTGGTATCAGAGTAATACTGGCTTGGTAAAACAAATTTGGAAGTACTCCTTCATCTTCTATTTTTTGGAATAATTTCCTAAGAATAAGTACTAATTCTTCTTCAAATATTTGGTAGAATTCAGATGTTTGGGAAACCACCTGGTCCTGGACTTTTGTTTGCTGGGAGTTTGGTAACCAATTCAATTTTGTTATTAGTAACCACTCTGTTCAGATTTCTATTTCTTCCTACTTCAGTCTTGGAAGATTATGTTTCTAGAAATTTACCCATTTCTTCTAAGTTGTCTAATTTGTTTTCATCGTAGTCTATTATAATCCTTTATTTCTGTGGTGTTGGTTGTAACTTCTTTTTCATTTCTGATTTTATATACTTGAGTCCTCTTTTTTCTTCTTGATGACTCTAAAGATTTGTCAATTTTGTTTGTTTTCAAATCATTCCTACCATTTCTTTAAAGTCTCGATTTCATTTATTTCTGCTCTGATCTTTGCTATTTTTTTCCTTCTAATTTTGGGCTTTGTTCTTTTTCTAGTTCCTTTAGGTATAAGGTCAGATTGTTTGAGACTTTTCTTGTTTCTTGAGGTAGGCCTTTGCCACATACCATAAAATTTGCATTGTGTTTTCACTTTCATTCGTCTCCAGGTATTTTTTTTATTCCCTCTTTGATTTCTTCATTGACCCACTAGTTGTTTAGTAGCGTGTTTTTCACCTTCCATGTTTGTTTTTTCAAGATTTTTTTTCTTGTAATTAATTTCTAATTTCATACTGCTATGGTAAGAAAAGATTCTTGATATGATTTTAACCTTCTTAAATGTATTGAGACTTGTTTTGTAGCCTAACATGATCTATCCTGGAAAATGTTCCATGTGCACTTTTATTTTTTTAAGATTTTTTATTTATTTATTTGACAGAGAGAGACAGCCAGCGAGAGAGGGAACACAAGCAGGGGGAGTGGGAGAGGAAGAAGCAGGCTCCCAGGAGAGGAGCCTGATGTGGGTCTCGATCCCAGGATTCCGGGATCACGCCCTGAGCCGAAGGCAGACGCTTAACGACTGCACCACCCAGGCACCCCCATGTGCACTTTTAAAGTATGTGCACTCTGCCCTTTTTGGATGGAATGTTGTGTATATATCTGTTAAGACCATCTGGTCTAATGCGTTGTTCAAATCCACTGTTTCCTTATCTGGATGATCTGTCCACTGATATGAGTGGGGTTTTAAAATTCCCTACTATTATTGTATATTGTCAATTTCTCCCTTTATGTCTGTTAATATTTGCTTTACATATTTAGTGCTCTTATGTTGGGTGCATAGATATTCATAACTATTATATCTTCTTGTTGGAGTGATCTCTTTATCATTATGTAATGCCCTTCTCTGTCTCTTGTTACAGTCTTTGTTTTAAAGTCTATTTTGTCTGATATAAGAATTGCTACTCCAGTTTTCCTTTTACTTCCATTTACATGGAATTTCTTTTTTTATTTTTTTAAGACTTACTTATTTGAGGGGTACCTGGGTGGCTCAGCTTAGGATTCGACTCTTGGTTTCAGCTCAAACATGATCTCCGAGTTGTGAGACTGAGCCCCACAGCGGGCTCTGCACTCAGAAGGGAATCTACTTTTCTCCTTCTCCCCTTTCCCCTCCCCTTGCTCACACACTCTCTAAAATAAGTAAACAAATCTTAAAAAAAAAAAAAAAAAGATTTTAGAGAGATAGATGCACCTACGTGGAGTATCTTTTTGCATCCCTTCACTTTCAGTCTGTATGCATCTTTAGGTCTGAAGTGACTGTCTTGTAGCATATAGATCGGTCTTGATTCACTATTCAGTCACCCTACGTCTTTTTACGGAGGATTTAGTTCATTCACATTTAAAGTAACTACTGATAACGGAGCCTGGGTGGCTCAGTAGGTTGGGCAGCCAACTCCTGGTTTCAGTTCAGGTCATGATCTCGGGGTCATAAGATCAAGCCCCGTGTTAGGCTGTGTGCTCAGCGGGGAGTCTGCTTGTCCCTCTCCTTCCATCTCTGCCCCTCCCCCAACTAGCACATGTGTGCTCTAATAAATAAAATCTTTAAAAAAAATAAGTAACTACTGATAGATATGTACTTATTGTCGTTTTGTGGTTTCTGGTTGTTTTTATAATTCTTCACTGTTCCATTCTTCTCTTGCTCTCTTCCCTTGTGATTTGATGACATTCTTTAGTTGAATGACTGGATTCCTTTATCTTAGTATATCCATTATAAGATTTTGATTTGTGGTTACCATGAAGTTCATATTTAACTTCATATTTAACTTCTATTTTAAGTTGATAAGTCACTTAAGTTTGAACCCATTCTAAAAGCACTACATTTTTATTCTCCCCTTCCATGTTTTATGCTTATGTCATATTTTACATCTCTTAAATTTGTGTATCTTACTTAAAATTACTGTATATATAACTAATTTTAATACTTTTGTCTTACAACCTTCATACTAGCATTGTAAGTGACTGATCTACTACCTTTACTATATGTTTGACTTTACCAGTGGAATTTTCTCCTTTCATGATTTTCTTACTCCTGGTTTTGGCCTTTTTTCCACTTAAAGAAGTCCTTTTAAAATTTCCTGTAAGGTCTATTTAGTGGTAATGAATTCCAAGTTTCATTTGTCTGGGAAACTCTTTAACTCTCTTTCAATTCTCAATGATCTCACTGGGTAGAATATTCTCGGTTATACTTTTTTTTTTTCCTTTAGCACTTTGAATATATCATGCCACCTGCTTATGGCCTGAAGAGTTTCTGCTGAAAAATCAACCAATGGCCTTAGGTTTCCCTTGCATGTCACTAATTGCTTTTCTCTTGCTTTTAAGACTCTCTTTATTTTTAATTTTTGACATTTTAATTAGTATATGTATTGGTATGTACCTCTTTGTGTTCATCTAGTTTAGGGCTCTCTGTACTTCCTGGACCTGGATGCCTGTTTCCTTCCTCAGGTTAGGGAAGTTTTCAGCAATCATTTCTACAAATACTTTCTGTTACTTTCTCTCTCTTCTGGAGCCCCTATAATGCAAATGTCAGTATGCATGATATTGTCCCAGAGATCCCTTAACCGATTCTCATTTTTTTTAATGCTTTTTGTTTGCTTTCCAACTTGGGATGATTTCCACTCCCCCACCTTCTAGATCACTGATCCATTCTTCTGCATCTTCTAATCTACTGTTGATTCCCTCTAGTGTCTTCTTTATTTCAGTTATTATACCCCTCAGCTCTGATTGGTTCTTTCTTGTATTTTCTCTTTGTTGAAATCCTCACTCATTTCATCCACTCTTCTCTCAAATCTGGCAAGCATGTTTATGACCATTATTTTGAATTCTGTATCAGGTAGATTATCTGTTTCACTTAGTTCCTTTTCTGAGGTTTGTCTTGTTCTTTTATTCGGAACATATTCCTCTCTCCCTTCATGTTGTCTGACTCTGTTTCTATGTCAAGTGAGTCAGATATGTCTCCTTGTCCTGAAAGTAGTGGCCTTGTGTGGAGGGCTTCCTATGTGGCCCAGTAGCACAATCCCATCCCTAGTCACCAGAACTGCATGTGCCCTCATACTGTAACTGGGCCATGACTGCTGCAAGTACACTGGTGGGTGGGGCTGGCCCCCACCTGGGATGACTACACTGACCAGCCTCAACTACCATGGGCACACTGATGAGCAGGGCTGGCCCCTAGCACAGCTGGCTGAATGGCCTGGCTGCAGCTACTATGGGCATGCTGGTGGGTGGGGTTAGCCCCTGGTACAGCTGACTGAGAGGCCTAGCTGCAACTGTTGTGGGGGTGCTGGTGGGCAGGAGTCACTTGGGAAGAGCTGCCTGCTGGGTATGAGGGGGCAGCAGTTGCTTTGGGGGAGACGGGGAGACACAAAAGCTGCCAACTAGGCATGACAGGATGGAAGCTGCTGTGGAGGTACCCCTGCAGATTCGGGGGGAGGGGGTAGATCCACAAGAGAATGTTGGGCAAAGGAGCAGTACTAGCAGGGTAGATGGAGAGTACAGAACTGACTCCCACCAGCTTTGGGCCAGTTAGGCTGAAGGGGGGCAAGAAAAATGATGCCTGCCAGCACTTACACTCCCAGAAAAAGTTCCTACAGATCTCAGCCTCTCCAGCACATTCTCTAAAATTAGTCAATAAATCTTCTTCATATATATGCTAGGCATTTTTCAAACTGCCACCTCTGTGCTGGGTCTGAGAGACAGTAATATAGGTGCTGGTTTTAAAAGGAGAGGCTCAATGTCCACAATAGCTAAATCGTGGAAGGAGCCGAGATGCCCTTCAACAGATGACTGGATTAAGAAGTTGTGGTCCATATATACAATGGAATATTACTCAGCTATCAGAGAGAACGAGTTCTCAACATTTGCTACAACATGGACAGCACTGGAGGAGATAATGCTAAGTGAAATAAGTCAAGCAGAGAAAGACAATTATCATATGATTTCTCTCATCTATGGAACATAAGAACTAGGATGATCGGTAGGGGAAGAAAGGGATAAAGGGGGGGCGGTAATCAGAAGGGGGAATGAAACATGAGAGACTATGGACTATGAGAAACAAACTGAGGGCCTCAGAGGGGAGGGGGGTGGGGGAATGGGATAGACTGGTGATGGGTAGTAAGGAGGGCACGTATTGCATGGTGCACTGGGTGTTATACACAACTAATGAATCATTGAGCCTTACATCGGAAACCGGGGATGTACTGTATGGTGACTAACATAATATAATAAAAAATCATTAAAAAAAAAAAAAAAGCGAGGCAACCAAAAAAAAAAAAAAAAAGAGAGAGATAAAATAAATAAATAAATAAATAAAAGGAGAGGCTCAGTTTCCTATAGCCCTCCAGCTCTCCTTCAGTTAAGCCCTGATCTTCAAAGCCAGATGTTATGGAGGCTCATTTTCTCAGTACAGATCTCCCAGGTGTGGGGTACCCAATGTGGGGCTTGATCACTCCTCACGGAGGACCTCCAGGCTTATGATATCCTTCCCACTATGCAGAGTTTTGGTTCCCAGCCACATCTCTGCCCTACTACCCTTCTCAATGTGACCTTTTCTTTATGTCTTAAGTTATGGAACAACTGTTCTGTTAGTCCTCAGGTCATTTCCAAAGTGAGTTGCACGTTATGTAGTTGCACCATGATGTGTCCATGAGAGGGGTGCTCAGAATCCTCCTACTCCATCATCGTCCCAAGTTCCTGTTCCAGAAAGTCTAGATTCATTCTTCTTTAAAAATAACTGTAGTTTGTACTCTTTATGATTCAATTAGGTGAAAATTTTAAGATGATACAAAATATTACACTTTATACAGGATCTGATAGGTTATACCCATTATCTCCTTTTTATTTACAAAAGCAAAGAATAGAGGTTTTAAATTTTGAATCAAGCAGTTCAAAAGAAAATACACTGTGCCAGTAACTAAAGGAGAAGCTGCTGCTTTGACAAACTGGATTATAGTTACAGTAGTTCCTACTTAGTCAAGGTATATATGGCTTCTAACAATTTACTGCTGTGATTTAAACATGTTTTTCTTAGCATTACCATGTATTAGATACAATTGTTATCTAAGTCTGCTTGTTAAATACTAGTGTCATTCCCAGAGTCTATAAACATTTTCACTGCACTGAATACTTTGTAAGATGTTTCTATTTTGGGGTCTGCTTTATTAATAAGGCCATCTATTAATATTTCACTACCATAATCATTTGTTTGAACTGTTTGAACATAATTTATAGTCAATAGTTGGGGAGTCTAGTATAAAGTAGTAAAAATTTTTTTATTTTATTTTTAAAGATTTATGTATTTATTTTTAAAGGAGTGGAGGAGCAGAGGAAGACTCTTAAGCAGACTCCATGCTAAGCATGGAGCCCCATGCAGGCCTTGATCCCACAACCCTGAGATCACAACCTAAGCCAAAACCAAGAATTGTACACTTAACCAATTGTACCACCCAGGCACCTCTAAAAAATAAAAATTTCTTAAAAAGATTGAATTTTACCTAAGTATGTGAACAACATGTATGAACTCTCTCTTAGGTAGGGACTCTATTACTTATTAGTTTTGTTTAAGAATGTCACAGAAGTCACTAGACTGTACTTAAAGATAAGAAATGATAATTATTTGAATAAAAATATAAAGCCTACCAAAAAATAAATTTACCAATAATTTGTTTCTAAGTGTGAAAAGATATTTCCCATTCAATATCTGAAATGAAACAAAAAACACAAAGCTAGATAATTACTTAGAGAAAGCTACGCTTGTCAGACACAGTCCTTCTGAGTACAGCAGACTGCTAATCTTACATAGGGTTTAGGAGGAAATGTGGAGGCCAGGGATTGGTGGATTTTTCAGAGGTTTCAAAGCATGATTACTAGAAGGGCTACCATTGACTGGCTGGCTTGCAAAATCCTGTTCTCTAAGACAGGTTGTTGTTGATTTGATTACATCGACTTAAAAACAATTCTAAAGAATGTCATTTACTCAGTAAGTCACTCAAACCAGTGTTAAACCTGCCAACTGTTACCATGGCTACACGAGAATCAGTCTTCTCCTAGGAGTTTGAAAACTTCCTTTCATTTTCACAAGGTAAGCACACAAACCAACATACACATCCATACATATACTGTGTATGTAAATCATATGGTTTTATAATCACATTTCAAGAAATTACAATAAAAAATAGAAATATGGTGTTAAGGGAAAATACCATTTGTCTTAGAATATATTCATTTAATCAGTCATCTTATACCCCAGGTTATGTTAATTCAAAGATGAATATGAAAAGCAACAAACAAGTGCTTTATACAGTGCTATTCAAAGTGAGTCTGGTCCACAATTTTTTTCTTTTTTACAGGTCTGCAATGAGGTAAGTACAAAAATGGAGTTTCGAAACTCTTACAGGAAATTTATATTTGACAGAATAATTTTATACCCTTTGAATATAATGAATAATTGAAGTTTATATTTTGTACATCCATTTTTTAAATTTTTCTAGTAACTAGTTTTTGTTGTCTTTTATTAAAAATAACAGTTCACAAACTGGTCTTTCACTACAGAAAGAAGCACTACTTCATAAGATTCAGAAAGTTAAATATTCACAATAGATGAGGGTGTTATGTTTTGTTGTGAGGATATAGGCAAAAAAAAATGTGTATCGCCAAGCAAGTAAACACCTGCATCAAAATAGGAAGAGTGGTGACAAAACTGGAAGAATGATGACAGAACACATTTAAAGGCTGCATCATCTATCCCCTAGAGGCAGTAGGGGATTATGTTGTATGAAAAAAAGAATGACTCTGAGATAAAAACTGCTTCAAAAGAATCAGACTCTAAATGTGAAGAAATTTAGGAACACCTTAACTTATCTCTTCTATTTGCCTTTAAAAAAAAATTGAATGCACAAAAGTAATCTAATCTTTAAAAAGATTATCTAAGATAAGTCTCCCCTAAAAAAGATGATTAAGACATGACATAATTCTTACCATTAATGAGCCTGAATTATCCAGATGGGACAAAAACAGATGATGATAATAATAATGTGGTAAAGGCAATAGTAAAGAGATATACTGGATATTATCCGACAACCCAAACTAGCCTGGATGATCAAGGCTCCCCACTGAATGTGAAAGCTCCCATGTATTCAAAATTCCCACTCCACTCTACCCAACTATAACCAAGTTTCATACATTCTACTTCCTCAGTTCCTCTCATATTGTCGGCCCTGCTCTTCCAGCAATATCACTTTAGTCCCAGGCCCCATCATCTCACAGTTATGATTATAGCCTCCCAACAGCCTCTTCTCTCACCAGTGCATCCTTCCTACTGCTGCCAGTTATCATTCCCAAATTCAAATCAGATCATATCACCTCAATGCTTAAAAAATTCCATGAATAATATTTTTAAAAATCCATGAATAATGTAAAAATAAGGAGAAAGAAAACTGGATACAAGATGTATGATCTCTCTTTTGTAAAGATGTATATGTGGTAGGTTTCCACCCACGAGATGGTTCCAACTGCAATTGCTGTTTTGGAATCAACTAATGAAATGATTCCAAAAGTCTCTATTATAGAGAAATCTGTGGAGGAAAATAAGGAAACATAAGTTTAAAGTGGGTCACAGAAATTTATGGGATGGGGTGTACAAAGTATATTCACAAAAGTTCTTCAAATTCCAAGAACAAAAGGGAAATGACTAAATATTTATTGTTATTACAGCTAGTGTACCTATTTTAACTGGATTAAATATTCTTATAGGTCATAAACATTTTATAATGCTTTAAAGTCCCTTATATAATGACCATAAGGTACAGTTGTTGATTTTCTAGAACTTAAAAAGAGGTAGCATGAAGCACCGATGCTGGCTGGCTCAGTCAGAAGAGCATGTGACTCTTGATCTTGAGGTTGCGAGTTCAAGCCCCATATTCAGTGTAGCAAGCACTTAAATGAACAAATTAAAATTTTAAAAATAAAAATAGGGGTGTGCCCGGGTTGCACAGTCAGTTTAGTGTCTGACTCTTGGTTTCAGCTCAGGTCGTGATCTCAGGGTTGTGAGACTGAGCTCTGCGACAGGCTCCACGCTCAGTACAGTCTGCTTGAGATTCTCTCTCCCTCTCCCTCTGTCCCCCCACTTGTGTGCTCTTGCTCTCTCAAATAAATCTTAAAAATAAAATAAATAAAAATAAAAAAATAAAAAGAGGTGGCATAGTATAGCAGAAATAACACTGACTTAGGTATCAGGATAATTGGATTTTAGCTACATTTTTGGGAAGTTACCTAATCTCCCAAGTCTCAGTTTCTTCATTTATAAAAGAACAGGATTGATAGGTCATGGATCAGTAATCTTTTTCTGTGAAGGGCCAAATAATAAACATTTTAGGCTTTGTGGGCCATTTAGTCTCTTTCATGACCACTCAACTATGCCATAGTAATATGAAAGCAGCTAGAGACAATACATAAAGATATGAGTGTGGCTGTGTTCCACTAAAACTTTATTTACAAAAGTGAGAGCAAGCTGAGTTTGGCCTATAAGACCCTAGTTTTAGGTAACCACTGTTTACCTCTAAAATGTGAGAGTGTTTTTTTTTTTCTATTTAAAATTCCCTAAGCTGTTATCTTTATTTTTATTTTTATATATATTTTTAAAGATTCACTTTTTTAAGATTTTATTTATTTATTTGAGACAGAGAGAGAGAATGAGCAGGGAGAGAGGCAGAGGGAGAGGAAGAAGCAGGTATGGGGCTTGATCCCAGGACTCTGGGATCATGACCTGAGCTTTAGGCAGACTCCTAACCAACTGAGCCACCCAGATACCTCTAAAGATTTATTGATTTATTTGAGAGAGAGAGAGAGGGAATGCACACGTGCATGCAGTGAGGAGGGGCAGAAGTGGAGGGAGAGAATCTCAAGCAGACTCCCCACTTAGCACAGCAACGCGAGCAGGGCTCCATCCCACAACCCTGAGATCATGATCTGAGGCAAAATCAAGAGCCTGACGCTTAACCAACTGAGCCACCCAGGCGCCCCAGTTGCCTTGATTTTTAGAGAAATCTGTTAGCCATATCTAACACAGGACACATAAACTAGTGATTAATAGCAGACGTTAGGACCAGACAGTTTTGGGATTTTCTATTAGCTGTTAGCCTTGGACAAGTCACTTAAAATCACTCTGAGCCTCAGCTTTCTTTTAAAGTTGTTGTGAAGTTTAAGTGAACTAATAGAGGTGCCTGGCTAGCTCAGTCAGAAGAGCATGCAACTCTTCATCTTGGGGTTGTGAGTTTGAGCCCCATGCCAGGTGTAGAGAGAACTTGATAAAACTTTTTTTGTTTAAGTTTAAATGAAGAAATAATATATGAAGTATTTAACCCTATATCTCGTATACAATAAACATTCAATAAATGAATGTAACTTTTGTAATAATTTTACATCATTAATATATGACATTATATTACATATAACATATTACTTAATATTACATTATAACAATTTTACTTTTTTAAATTATATGATCCTGAGTCCTTGGTCAGGAAGACAGTACTCCATTTTTTCCAGCAAACAAATAAAATATGCTTTATAATGATCTACATTCAGGTGCATTTTTCACTAAAGCAAAAGATGAGGACAGGCTATATTACCCTAAGTCTTCCTATTGTTTTTATTATTATTATTTTTTTTAATGACAACAGTCAGCTTTGAGAGCTTACTATCTACTTACTAGCTGTATGACCTTGGTAAAGTTATATAACCTTTCATTAGCCTCCATTTCTTCACCTGTAAAAATGTGAAAACAACAGTACCAACTTTACAGGATTGTTATAAGAATTAAATGAGTTAATAAATTGTCTGGCGCATACACCATATAAGTAACTGCTATTATTTGAGTTAGATACTTAACATTTGTTCATTTCAGTCCTCGGGACAAGCTGAAAAGGTATTCCTATATTTATGGCTGTAGATAATGAGGTTCAGAGAAGCTAAGAAACCTACCCAAGGTTACCAGCAATTAAGTGGCAATGCCCAGAACTCAACATAGGCTTGCCTGACTAGAAAGTCAAAACTCTTACCACAAGGCTAAAGATGACATTAACTATTATCTATGTATGACATATACAAAATGACTTTTAAGAACTAAAATAGGGGTATTAATAATAATCTCCCCATACAGGAAACATTTTTGAATTTTTTAAAGCTCAAGGGTAAGAGAATACACATAAAATCACGGATCTTCTTAAAATGATAGTTTTCCCATAAGTAAAATTTTCCCTGAAATGATTCCTCTTTTTTAATTATGTTCAATTAATTTAACTCAAACTTTCATTATTAAAGTATTAAGCAATCATCAGCATTAGAATAACTAAAGATCCAGCATAGTGACTTATTTTGTACCCATAAAGTACTTTGCAAATGCTGGCATTCACCTCTAATTTATCTTTGAGATTTATATAGGACTCTCAGACTAATTTTATAAAAAGCAAACCTAGAAAGCCAAACACAGTTCTGTTACTTTATTCCATAAATTCCCAAGTATTGATTTAGAACTTGAGCTTTGAAAAGCTTCCTTCAAATGAAAATACTGACCAATATTAAAGGGGAAAAGTAAAAAACACCTCAAGGAAAAAGACCAAAAGACATTACTTCACTACATAGGTTTATTCTTAAGTTTGTGCTGCATTACTTCATCCACCTCACACACTTCAGGCCTTGTGAATGCTACTGGTAACTGATCTAGAAGAGAAGTTGGCTTCACACTATAAAGCCTCAGAGCTCAGCAACCTAATACTAACAAGAAACATAGGGCAGTTTGATGTAGCTTACTTCCAAACTCTATTTCAAGAATGAACCCAAACTTAGAACTCTAACCTAACTCTAAAATTCCCCAAATGCAAATAAGATTAATCTTCAATGTTATAAAATTACAATTATAATCTAATCTACATAAGCAGATTGTCAATTTTCTTTCCAAACCAGAAATTCCGAGAGTCAAAATAACAATTAAGAATTAATAAAACATTGTACTCTGTGCTATACAGGAAATTAATAAAACATTGTACTCTGTGCTATACAGGAAGAAATATTATATGACAACAAATACACTAGGTAAATATCATTATCTAGTCTGTAAGACAAAATAATTTTCTTTAGTATTTGGTGTTCTGTTGAGAAAAGAAAAAATGTTCAAATTTTAGGTTAAGGAAACCAAATTATCTTTTAGCATTTCAAAATAATATTCTAACATGCTACATTGTATTAGGGTATCATTCCTTGCCAAGTATTCTATTGCCCATCAAGACAAGAAAGGAGGGGAGGAATGGACAGTATTTGCCTAACAATAATGGATCCATCAGGGGTGTCATCTCCACATATAAGAAGCAGCACTATTGTTCATATGAACATAGTATATCATAAATATCAACCTCTAGTTCTGGAAGAAAAACAGGTACTCATGGTGGTTCAAAAATTATCTTTCTCAAAAAAACCAAAAACTAGTATTAAAAGTAATCTGCAAGGGGTGCCTGGATGGCTCAGTCAGCTAAATGTCCAACTCTTGATCTCAGCTCAGGTCTTGATCTTAGGATTGTGAGTTTGAATTTTTTTTAAGTTGGACTTCACGCTGGGCATGGAACCTACTTTAAAGATAATAATAATAATCTGCAAAATGTTTAGTAAAGAAGTCTGCCTAGATAACTTATGCTAAGAGTTCTTAGAACCTTTGCAGGGGGTTGTGCATGAATCCTCTTTAGATAGCTGTTGAAAGCTATGGGTCTTCTCCCCACAAAGTATGGATATACAG
Source organism: Ursus maritimus (assembly GCF_017311325.1). NCBI lineage: Eukaryota > Metazoa > Chordata > Mammalia > Carnivora > Ursidae > Ursus > Ursus maritimus. Next base: position 13,650,532 of record NW_024426996.1, on the reverse strand, counting down.
AGTTCAGACTCTTGTAAGACTATGGACACGCCCATAGATCTAGGTTAAGAACCAAATGAAGTAGAAATCTTCCCGAGGCACCTTTGACTCTCTTTCATAATTTTACCTCTGACTCATAAGAACCAACTAAATCATTCATAACCAGACAATGAACTCTCATGTAAAGCCAGCCCTTAAAAAAAAAAAAAGTTTCATAGTATTTACTCAAGCAGTATTCACCTGAAAATACACTGGCAGCATTTTAAAACACAGCATGTAACTAGTGATATCAATAAACGTTACAGTGTATTACAGTTTATAAAATGATTTCACATTATAACAAGTAATATTTTTTTAATTTTTTATTATGTTATGTTAGTCACCATAGAGTACATCCTTAGTTTTTGATGCAGTGTTCCATGATTCATTAACAAGGTAATATTTTTATCTCCCTTTTACAGCTAACAAAATGGAGGTTAAGAAAATAAACTGCCCTGGTCACACAGCCAACAAATGGACAGTTGGGATTCTAATTCAGTTATCTAGTTACAGAACTGAGCTTACTTAGTACATTACTATATCCTGATGCTTCCACAAAAACCCCTCAGAGAAAACAGATTAAAAAAAAAAAAAAAAGCCTAATGGGTCACATCCTATTGTAGATATAGCTTGACATCAGTAAAGAAAAATTAGTATATTTAAAATACTTGATTTCCTCTTGCTTCATTGGTTAACATAAAACATGGTTTTCAGAAAAATAAATGGTCATGCTAATGAGTTTTAGGACTGAAAAATAAGGACATTTTGTTATTCTATGAAGCATTCCTTCTTACTCAACTCTAATTATTAATATACAAAAATAAATAACTCTTGAAAATGTAAATATAAGAAACTGAAAGTTTAAACATCCAATTTTTTTAAAACACAAAAACTATCTGAAATTAATTTTTAGGATGTTCAAAATATTCCTTGCAATATTTTCTAAATAACAATACTCATTTCCATTCTCTACAACTCTTAAAAAATTCTTGATTTTTTTTTTAAAGCGTCATTTGTCTAAACCCATAGAATATACAACACCCTATCGTAAACCATAAACTTTAGGTGATAATGATCTGTCAATGTAGGTTCATCAGTTGTAACAAATGTACCATTTCTATATGGGAATTTCGATGGTGGGGGGGGGAGGCTGTGCCTATAGGGAGCCAGGCAGGGGGCGTATGGAGGCAGAGGGTGTACGGAAAATCTGTACCTTTCACTCAATTTTGCGATGAACCTAAAACTGCCCTAAATATAAGCTATATTTTGCAAAAGGGCTGGGGCGGGTGTGTCAAAATTTACCTCATTTTCTTAACAAATGAGGAAATAATTTTCTAAAAATTACCCTGTGAATTAAGTTTCCTGCCAGAATACAGTAGTTGCCATTATTGCAGCATATATTATCATTTAAAAAACCATCAACAGTAATCTTATCAAATGCTAAAAGAATTAGTTTTAAATGTTAATATGAAGCTAAGAGCACATGTGAGTATAGTTTTCTGAAGATTCCTTTTTATATTTATGTTCACACTATTTGATAGTTTAAAAGGCAATATATTAAGGGACTAAAAGTCTGAAGTGGGTCATGGGTTGACTGACAAACTAAAGGGGGTGCCAGGAGCAAGCAGTAGGAAAAGTAGCAGCCAATGAAAAAAACCACCGCCAAGCAGACGTTCTCTCTTCTCCCAAGTCGACCCTCTGCCAGGATCAGGATTCAAGGGAGATGGAGAAAGGGTTTCTTCATAGAGTGAGAATGAAGAACAGCAAGAGTCAATTATCAACTTATATAAAAGAAAAACAATGCAAAAAAGAAAAAAGAAAAAGCGCAACTAGTAGATAAAATACTTGTGTCAACCCAGGTTTCTCAAGAAGCCTTCCCCAAAGTATCTTCCAAATGTGGTAACCACCCACAGCGGTAACATTAGCATAAAGAGCCAAAAATAGTTATGCTATTAAAAAAGATTAAAACGAATACGACAGATAAAAGACAAAGGATTAAAAGATAAAACGAACTGAAAAAGGTTCGATTTTCCGCGAAAGTCATCTGATTCAACACTGCCCAGTGGGAATATACGTAAACCGCTTTTCACACCCAGGCGCGCAAACGCTACGACTGTGCAAATCCAGTAGAGGACAAGCCCCGGGCTAGAAAACTCCCAACTCCGTAGACAAATCGCCCTGCCTGAAGACACCAGCAAGTTAACTAAGCCCAGAACTGAGTGGAAGGAAGAAACAGCTGGCTCCGGGGCAGTAAAACAAACTCCGCGGAGCGGCTGCGCCTTCTGAAAGGGGCTGCGGTTGCTGGCGCCACACCAGGAGGCACTCTTCGACAGGGTCTCCACCACCGCGGAAGGGACAGCTGGCGCGGGCAGCAAACCCCCAGTACCAGCGATTCCGACCAGCAGCGAGCCCCGCGGAGAGGCAAGTCCCGACGGGCAGCGAGCCCCTCCGGCGGGCCAGCCCCGGACCGGAGACGAGCCCCCTGGGCAGGCCAGTCCCGGACGCGCGGCGACTCCCCGTGCCGCAGGGCCGGGAGACAGCCCACCTGCCGCGCGCCCACAGGCCGGCCGCCCTCCCCGGGCCCCCGAACCCCGCCGGCCGCACTGCTCCTGCTCAGTCTTTGCACCCCACCAAGCACCTGCCCGTCCCCCTCTTCTTCGAAAGGCCGAGAGGAGAGAGCCAAGGGGGCCACCGACGCGGCTGACAGAACCAGAGGCTGGGGGATCTCCTCCGGGAAATGCGACCCCGTTCCTCCCGCCAACGGGACCGACAGAAAACATACTGCGGTTTAATGGGCCCCAAACCGTCTCAGCTGTGGAGTTTTAGTTACTGCTCGTAGGGCTGGAGTTTCCTCGAGCCGGAGGCGCAAGCCCGGGCGGCGTTACGATTTCAGGTTGGGGTAAGGGAGGGCTCGGCGTGAACCGACAGCACCGCACAAAGGGAAGAGAGACGTGAGGGGGAATGAACGCAGTTACCTCGGTCCTCGGCTCGTCCCTCCGCTCGGTTCCTGCCGGCCTCGCCAAGGCTGCAGCTGCCCTACCAGGCTCCAGCAAACCAGCGTCTTCCCGCAGCACCGAGCGGCGCCGCACTAGCCCCGCGCGAGCAGCTGACGGACGCGCGCCCTCCTCCGCGGCCCCGTAGAACCCCGGCCGGCGCCCGGGGTCCTCTCGGGTCAGCCCCGAGAGCGGCGGCCTCTGGGGCTGCGAGCGGAGCGCGCGGCGGAGCCTGCGCACTGCACTCTGGGAGGTGTGGTTTATGGTTACCTCCTCCGGGTGCCCGCCCCCCCACGTCCTCACCGCCCCCGCCCGCTTGTGGGCGGCGGGAGCTTTCACAGACCTGCTGTCCTGTGCTGCGGGGGGAAGGTAGACCGGGGCCTAGGGGACGTCCTCAAAACAGTTCTGGACAGGACAGCGCATAAATATCTCTGAAGTTATCCGTTTCTTCACTTCGGGGGCCATACAGAATTTAGTTTCTTTTTATATCCATCAACTCCCCTCCCGCGCGTTGAGTGTTCCTTAGGTTTCGTGTCTTTTCTAAAAATGGTGGAGAGGGAAGACTTCCGTTTTTACTCCTATGTCACTTTCTCCACGTGCTCTGCGGAGGATATACACAGCGGCTTGTGTTTATAAATACAGACCCACAGTTTATAAACCGAAGGAAGCAGTTAATTGACCTAAGCAGACACTGCCAAAAACCATTGCAAGTAAAAATGTTGAAATAAAACAATTTTTTCAATCAAGTCAGTGCAATGTAGAGGTGGGAGATTAAAAGAGAGAAAAGAAAAAAATTTAAAGGTTATTCTCCTAATATGTTTTTTGTTTGAACAAACTCAAGCTTTTACAACTCCAGGAATCTATTTCAGAATAAATTCAACCCTAGGTACATTTATGAATGTTAACACATAGGTTTGTATTGATTTTACTACAAAAAGAGCTTTTTTAAAAATGGTAGTATCTTGGGGTGCTTGGGTGGCTCAGTCCGTTAAGCCTCTGCTTTCAGCTCAGGTCATGATCCCAGGTCCTGGGATCAAGTCCCACATAGGGCTCCTTGTTCAGCAGGGAGCCTGCTTCTCCCTCTGCCTGCCCCCCTTCTTGTGTGCGCGCTCTCTCTCTCTCTCTGACAAATAAAATATTTTTAAAAAATAGAAGTAAAAATAGTAACATCTTACGTAAAAAACCCAAAATGACTACTTGAATTTGAAATTCCATTTCTAAAAAAAAATCGCCCTTTTTATATAACAGAAATTGAAATAATCCTTAATATTTCAAAATATTTCTCTTCAGAGGATTGTATTTTTGCAAATTTAATGTCAATGCCCTTAGAAAAATAGAGCAAGACCAGCTTTATTTTTTTAATTTTTTTAAAAGATTTTATTTATTTATTTGACAGAGAGAGACAGCAAGAGAAGGAACACATGCAAGGGGAGTGGGAGAGGGAGAAACAGGCTTCCCACTGAGCAGGGAGCCCGATGCTGGGCTTGATCCCAGGACCCCAGGATCATGACCTGAGCCGAAAGCAGACGCTTAATGGCTAAGGCACCCAGGTGCCCCACAAGACCAGTTTTAAAGTATACACACACACACAATTATAAAATTTGTCTGGAACCATGATGCAATACAATATAAATGTAATAAAACCATGTTCTAATAGAATTTTTTATATAATATGAACTTTTCTTTTTAATCAGGTGTACTATGTCTCCTAAAGAAACACTCTATAAGGGTGCCTGGCTGGCTCAGTTGGTAGAGCAGGTGACTCTTGATCTCAGGGTCATGAGTTCAAGCCCTGTGTTGGGCCTAGAGCTTACTTTAAAAAAAATAAAAATGAAATAAAAAATGCCATAGAGTAGAGTGGCTTTTTCTTTTCTAATTGACATATACAAAGCAATAGATTACTTGTAATTACCAACTACATCAAAGAAATATACACAAAATTTCGATACTCTTATCATTTATACATTCAAGAATATTTACTGAGCATTTAACTATGTGCTAGGCACTGAGCCAGGAAATGGGAAATACGCAGTCAACAAAACTAAACAGTCCCGGCACTCTAGTGGAGGAGACAGAAAACTGAGAGAAATGAAAAGGTATGCATAGAGTGACAAGGGGAGTGGGGAACATACAAGGTACACCAATCTAGAGCTTTTTGTTGGGAGAGAAGACTCACAAAAAAAAAAAAAAAAATCTAAAAATTAAATGAAATTTTCAAACCAAATGTGAATAAACTAGGGGTAGAGGGAGAGAGTCCTTCTCTAAAAAGTAATATATCCACAAAAATGCTCTCAATTATTTTAAAAATATATATATCTCACAAAACAAGATGCAACGTGATGGGATCCAGGACGTGCTACCCCCACATTTAGCATGTTGCCATATTGAATAAAGCTGAAGATATTTGAAAAAAACAGCAGAAGAAGGAAGGTCACTCTGCAGCTCACCCTCCCACCTTTCTTACCTGAAACAGTTGATAAAACTGCCCTGTAGGGACGCGTAGGTGGCTCCATCCATTAAGCGTCTGCCTTTGGTTTTGTTTTTTTTTTTTAATTATTTATTTGACAGAAAGACAGACAGCGAGAGAGGGAACACAAGCAGGTGGAGTGGGAGAGGAGGAAGCAGGCTCCCTGCAGAAGAGCCTGATGTGGGGCTCGATCCCAGTTCGCCATGATCACACCCTGAGCCGAAGGCAGACGCTTAACAACTGCGCTACCCAGGCGCCCCACGACTGCGTTACCGAGGCGCCCCTAAGCGTCTGCCTTTGGCTCAGGTCATGATCCCAAGGTCCTGGAAGAGATTCCTGCATTGGGCTCCTTGCTCATTGGGAAGCCTACTTCTCCCTCTGCCTGTTGCTCCTCCTGCTTGTGCTCTCTCTCTGACAAATAAATAAAATCTTAAAAAAAAAAAAAAAAAAGTCACGTAAAAAGTGCCCTCCATATACAAAGAGGAAAGAAGACATTTTTATCACCAGAAATGGAATTTAGGGCCAAGAAGGCTATGTAAGCAAGCCTGGTTAAACTTACCCATATCTTCCTAGCTATTTCATTATTTAGTACCCCCTAACCCAAATCCCTTTGTCTTGTGAATTTGTCACAAATTTATTACTTCTTTGTCTAAAAGGTATGAAAGCTTCCTGCTCAGGTCTTCACTGGGAAAACTCCCATATACATGTAAAAATTCAATAAAATGTGTATGCTTTTCTCCTGTTCCTCTCTTTGTCAGTTTCATCTTCAGACTCAGCCAGGATCCCTAACCTCCACTGAAAGTAAAGAACACATATTTCCTAAATCTGACAACGAATATTTTCTTAGCTTTTACTGATTCCTCTCTAGCTCCATTTGAGAATAAACTGCACTGGCCTTAGTAAGTAAAGGTCTTTCTTTCCTTCCCTAAATCCCATAAAGTCCCATAAATTAAAACTGGAAAAGGCCTGGTATCTGTTGACTCCTTGTCTGTTGTACATTGGTCTGAATAAACCACAGTGTTTTAACCTTAATCAACGTTTGCATTTTAAGCTAAAATAGAAGGCATCTTTATCTCTAATCCTGAAATAAAAGGCTTTATATCTCCAAAAGAATTTCCGATGTGGCCTGTGGAGGGATTTGGGAAGATTAATGAAGAGGACAGTTTTTATCTTCATTTGCAGTGGAGGCATAGCTTCTCAGCCCGAGGGCAGAGCCCTAGAGACTGCCAGCATATGAGAACTTCCTTAAAGAGCCTGAACACTACCAGCAAGACCACCTTTCCCTGTCCAAATCAGAGAGGGTCACTGGCTTGTGCTTTCTTGACACTTCTTGACCCCTATCCTATCACCCTCTAACACGTCCAAACTTCACTGTAGTGCCTCGGCTTCCCTTTAACAACTATCACTTCCTGCCTTCTGCCCCACAACGCACACCGGATGCCTACATTTTCTGGCCTTCATCCTGTGGCCCAGCTTATGCTATATTAGTTAATTTATGACCATCCTAACATCCATTACCCTTGCCAATAATCTGACACGGGTATCTCTAAACCTTCACTAACCTTTTTCCATTCTTGTCTCTGAAATATTTGCATTTCCCTAATTTCTCTCTGGGCCTTTGTAATTGCTGTGCCTTCTCCCCCTTTGCCTGACTAATTCCCACTCATCATCCAGTATTAACTTAGATACTGTTTTCAGGAAGTCTTCCCTGGTTACGGTGCCCTCTCCTCAATTCTGGGTTAGTTCCTTACAGTTATACTCACACTGCAACCTATTTTTGCCCCAAAGGTAGCACTTACCAGTGAGCATTTTAATTAGTTATCTACCTCTTTCATTTATCTGAAAGACTCTTAAATAGAAAGTAGGAGCATAGTACTTGATACATAGTAGCTGTTTAATAAACACTCAGGCAATAAATGAATGCATATCAACTATGTGCAATAAAGAAGAATATTTGAGCAAATATTTTTAATGGTAAATATTTAAGGTTTGCAGACTCTAAGACCCTGTCACAACTATACAACTCTGCTTCCTAAAGGACAATCACTAATTCCCACTGGTGGCTTCAGAATATTTCTAAAAGACAGAATTTGAGTTAAAAAAAAAATGAGTGGAAGGAGTGGGGTGCAGCTCCAGGCTAGGGAACATTATTTGAGGATATATTTACACAGTACATCCATAGTTCTTATTTAGAGTGGTGAGTATTTTGGGTAGTTTGGGGGTGGGTCAGTGAATTGAGCTAAAACAGAAACATATTTGGTATGGCCGCTGCTAGTTCAGTTTGTGCACTAAGTTTTTCTTTTGAAAATTACTTATGTTTGTGAGTTTTTACAATTTATACTTTAATCCGGGTTTCCCCCGTTTTTAACATTTCACTTTTGCTACTCAATCCTACCCAGGTCAAATCACTTTCCATTTCTTGTGAACTTGCCTACACCTGGTTGAGCTTTCAGGCTGCATATGTGGGGAGCTGTGGAATTCTCTCCAGAGCAATATGTGAAGTGACAGGATGAGAGCAATTTGCCTCCATTCCTTCCCCACTCTGTAAGTATTGTGACTTTAGTCATCAGAAAAATAGAGAAACTTTGTTTTCCAATGTCTATGTTTGAAATACTTGCAATACACTTCTGAGCAAAATTGTATCCATATACTTGGTAGAAACTGACACAGTGAAAGAAATGCAATTGTGTTTCAATTCTGACATATTCCAAATGTATGATCTGTATGAAAAGAACTTGTTTTGGGCGCCTGGCTGGCTCAGTCAGAAGAGTATGCAACTCTTGATTTTGGGGTGGCTAGTTCAAGCCCCATGTTGGGTATAGAGATTACTAAAAAGATAAATAAAAAGATAAATTTAGGGGCGCCTGGGTGGCTCAGTCAGTTAAGCATCTGCCTTTGGCTTACATATGATCCTGCCCCGAGTACAGTCGGCTCCCTGCTCAGCCGGGAGCCTGCTTCTCCCTTTCCCTCTGCCTGCTGCTCCCGCTGCTTGCACTCTCTCTCTCCGTCAAATAAACAAATAAAATCTTTTTTAAAAAAGATAATTTTTTTAAAAAAGAAAAGTGCTTGTTTCATTTAAGATATAGATCTATATTAGATTTCCGGTAACATCTTCACATTGTCATAATGGAATCTATCTCTGAAAAGTTTACTTTTTGAAATATTGATTTATTTAAATTAAAATGTAGCATAGCAGATACTGCTAGGTGCTTAAATAGTATCTTCTTGCCTTCTTTGTGAATAAGAGAACTCCAGGTTTTTTGAGGGGTGGCTATGTACCTAGCTAACAAATTGTCTTTCAGCCTCTCAGACAAATTAGACACAAGCGTTGCATGGAATTTGGAGGATGGCTGTTTAAGGGGAATTGATTCAACTGGGAGGGTCCTCTCATCCTTCTCTCTTCCTGAAAGTAATGGCTTGAGTTTTAGCCGCGATCTTGGACCGAGAGGTTATCTGAGTCACGTATAGGATGGTGAAAGAAGGACAGAAGGAGCCAGAGTCCCTGATGACCATCAAACCACCAAAACAATCTCACTACAGCCCTTGAGGGGTGAGAATTCCCAGTTGCAAAAAGAATAACATCTCCAACTGATAAACAAAATGTGGCTGCTTCCAAATTTTGGAACTGGCACAGTGGCCTGCCCAGGCGTGCAGGCCTTGCTTCCTCATTAATTAGCAATTTAGGACTGCTTTTTCACTGGGTCAGCAGACGAAGATGGTACAACAGTCAGGAGCCAAGAAGAGATCAGCAGGTGAAAACCACTGATGAAAAACGATAAATCAAGGTTGAGTAATCAGACAGAGTTATGTGAATTCACTTCACTAGGCCTTGACCATTTTTCATAGAAACTTTAAGACCCACAGTTTGAGGTTATCACATTGCAACCTTTTGTAGATGATGTAACTCTTTCCCCTAAGTAATTACTGGCTGTCGTGTAGCCGTCATCTAGAACCCATGCGCCCATAATCCTTGCACAGATATCTGGAAAGTAGCTCAAATTTCAGATCCTCTTTGTAAGTGATTCTCTTTGGGAGTTTATAAATCAACACTGAACAAGAAAAATTGTTATAAGTTCATTTATTTTTTAAGGAAGCAGAATCAGAAGTGAAACTTTCGGCCAATTTCCGCAAAGGCAAAGTGGATTACTAGAATAGAATAGCCTGTTGTTCAGCCTATTTGGAAGGTTTCAGTTGCTACTTTTATCATCAGCTGAAGCTTGGATCATCGAAGACCAGAGGGCAATTGGATATGTGCCTACCTGGTGGAGGTACCCACAGAAAGACTTCCTTTATGCTCACAACTATTGAGCAGAAAACAAATGAGGCCAAAGAGAGCTCAGAATAGAGAACATGTGATGACCTTTACTGCAGGCTTATTGGCAAGCAGCCATTTACACGTCAGTCAAGAATGTGTAGACTTCACTCAGAATCTTGTCCTCAAATCTGTAGTATCATTTTTCTTTGGAAAAGAAATTAAAAGGAAAATGTCCATCTTACCTGCCTCTACTTCACAACATGAACTCTTTCCTCAAGCTCTGTCAAACATTTCACTCTTCTCTCCATGGAGCCCCTCCCCATCCTTTCAGTCAGGCAGCTGACAAAAACATGCGGTACATTTGAGGGGCAATTTGAGGGGAATTGAATAAAGGTATGGAAAGGTTCTAGGAAAAACTCCTAGGAACAGTGCAGTATTCCTGAGCTAGTAAGAGAGTAGTTACTAGAAGGTGGAGAGGAGAGAAAGCTACGTGTACAGAGCCTCCTGACTATAATAAAGACTTCCTAAAGGAAAGCAGCTACCTTGTGGTGACCCTGAGAGAAGGAAGTTGGGATAGCAATGCCGCCCTCCCCCCCACCTTTTTCTCCTCTTTCACCTCAAGTGACAGCCCCTGCCAAAGGCAGCTGCTGGAAGCCAGAGGACAAGGAAGTCTGTTAATTTTTTTCACAAAGTTCAGCTTTTCTGGCACAAAGCAGGATAGAGACAACTGGAAGATATTCAGCACACCTGCTATTACATTTTTGTTCATGCTGGGCGTATCACCTAGAATGCTGTCATTCTCAATTGTAATATAATCCTCTGGTCTGGTCTATGATTCAGTGTATGACCTACTTTTAAATATGGAAATGCCTCTCTCCTCAGCATTTTATCTGTATCGCTAGCATGGACACTGAACTATACACATCCTTTATTATCACCTTAAAGTTGCACATGTATATACATATTCCATTCTGTTGTAAGCTCTGTGGACCAAAATTTATGAATTACATTTCTTTTCTATTTCCACAGCATCTAACACAGGGTTCAGCACAGAGCAGTTAAACACAAACTGTAATCTTCTTAATCTTCTCCCTCTTTTTATCACCATGCCCTACCTACTCCTTCATATTATACCTTCATATTATTATGTGGACATTCAATGGGGAAAAATCATTCGAAGTCAGTATTGGAAAGCACACGACCTCTAAATGTCAGGATTTTTTTTTTTTAAAGATTTATTTATAGACAGAGCGAGACAGCCAGCGACAGAGGGAACACAGCAGCATGTGCCCCTGTCTCCAAGTATTTTTTGATTTCCTCTTTTTTTTTTTTAAAGATTTTATTTATTTATTCGACAGAGATAGAGACAGCTAGAGAGAGAGGGAACACAAGCAGGGGGAGTGGGAGAGGAAGAAGCAGGCTCCTAGCGGAGGAGCCTGATGTGGGCCTCGATCCCTCAACGCCAGGATCACGCCCTGAGCCGAAGGCAGACGCTCAACGACTGTGCCACCCAGGCGCCCCAGGATTTTTACACAAGTGTGTCAGTAGGGGTGTTCCTGAAGTTGGGCAGTGAACATGCAGGTAGAACCTAGGCCTCTGTGTGTAGACATCTGTGACTCTTCACCTGAGGGGTTTTTTTTTTTCTTGTCTGCCTGATTACCCAAACGCAGGGAAGGCAAGAAGTGCTGGGAAGTTAGGTGTCTTCCCTTTTTCTCACAAGCAGCTCTCAAACAGTGCCTGAGGGAGTTAGTGACTAAAAATTGCAGCAAAGTCACCTACGTGATGAGGGGAAATCTGAGGTAACTTCTACACAGTTTCCCAGAATTCCTCAGGGGATTGAACCCAGTTGCCCACAGCAGTAATCTGTATGATAACACACCTTTAATATCTTCTTTCTTTGTTCTTTCTCATATTGCTGCCAATGCTTCTTGGAATCATCTCCCAAATGCAGTAACTCTGACTTAAATTCTGATCTTCAGGTTCACGTCCAGGTTTACTTCCAGGGTAGAATGATAAGATATACAATGGTAGTCAACTTACTCATGGCAGGAATATACAAAGGATGTGCTTTGTTTGATATAGATTCTCCGCCCTGATATTTTCCTTTTCCTTTGCTTTCATGGTATCTAAACATATTTTTGAACCACCAGAGGAATATTACAAACACATTTTTTAAAACTAAAAGAAAATGTTAGTGTTATCTTATTATAAAAGCAGCATGCGCTTACTGTTGAAAATTTGAAAATAAAAATAACATCACTATTCTAAAATAAAAACTGTTAATGTCTTGCTGTTATCCTTTGAACCATTTTCTTTACATGAATTAATACTGGGGTTTTTTTAAATTTTTTTTTTCTCACTTGAGAATATGTACCAAATAACTTGTCAAAAAGTATTTATGGGGCGCCTGGGTGGTTCAGTCAGTTAAGTGTCTGCCTTCAGCTCAAGTTGTGATCTCAGGGTCCTGGGGTGGAGCCCTCATCAGGTTCGCTGCTCAGCAGGGTGCCTGTTTCTCCCTCTCCCTCTGCCTGCCCCTCCCCCTGCTTGTGTGCTCGTGCTCTCTGTCAAACAAATAAATAATCTTTTTTAAAAAACGTATTTATATTTAACAACATTGAAAAATTATTGTAGACATTTCACTATATGGATTTACTATTACTATCCCTTTATTTTTAAAAATTTCTTTAAAGATCTACTTACTTATTTGAGAGAGAGAGAGCATGCACAAGCGTGCGTGGGGGGCAGAGGGAGAGGGAGAAGCAGACTCCCTGCTGAGTGCAGAGCCCAAACTCAGGGCTCTGTCTCACAACCCTGAGAGCATGACTTGCGCTGAAATCAAGAGTCTGACCCTTAACCAACTGATCCACCTAGGTGCCCTTATTACTATCCCTTGAATCAAGCTTTCATTTTTTATTGTTTTGAATTTTGATTTTCAAAAAAGATTATTAGGTTGTATAACTTGAAGCTAAATCATCAAGATACTTCCCAAAATGTAGGAAATCAGAAGGCATATAAGGTCAAAATATTTGCAATATCTTAACCTAAGTGGCCCCTAGGAAGGTATATACTCTTACCAGAAATAATGAGATTGTTTATTTCCTGACAACTCTATCAATTCTATTTTTTTTTGTATAGTCCTTGCCAATATTTAATTTTATTTCTTTGATTAATAGTAAGGACGAACCTGGCACCTTGGTGGCGCAGTCACTTAAGCATCTGCCTTCAGCTCAGGTCATGATCCCAGGGTCCTGGGATTGAGCCCCACCTTGGGCTCCCTGCTTATTGGGGAGTCTGCTTCTCCCTCTGCCCCTCCCCCCACTCATGCTCTCATGCACGTGCACACGGTCTCTCTCGAAAAAAAAAATTAAGTAAGTAAATAAATAAATAATCTTTAAAAAATAATAAGGACGAACTTTGATATTCCCATTGGTCTTTCTTTTCCTTTTTTAATGAACTGCCTTATTTCTATGCATAAGGACAGTTACAGGAAGATGCTGCTATAGCACCAGCGGAAGGTCACGCTTCATCGCTCCGTTATTCTTCCTCTAAGAACGGACCTACCTAATAGAGGCCTCTGACATCTCCTTGCTTCAGGTATCTAATTCACATTTAAGTCTACCCTTGACCTCTGTACCAATGACCCTTCACATGAGTCTTTTTCTTCCTTAAGTAAACTCTATGCCCAATGTGGAGTTCGATCTCACGACCCCGAGATCACGAGTTGCATGCTCTACCGACTGAGCCAGCCAGGTGTCCTCACATGAGTCTTTCTATAACCTACTGCATCTCTCCATTGGCTCTCCTGTCAACATTGAATATCAGCATGCTGAGTCCTGACTTCCAATCAATTACTATTCCCAACTTTCTCGGTGACAACCAAATTCTCTTGGCTTCCAAAATTCGATATAGGGGAACTTCTTTTTAATCTTTTTTCTTTTTTGTACCCAAATCAATCAAACATGATTATGCAGTTTCTTTGTTCACAAATCTCATTTTCTCCCAACACATTATCTCTACAACCATGACCCTAATTTAAACATAACAGAGCTAACAGCTTTAAAAATAGAATTTTTTAAAAAGATCTTACCTACTTATTTGTCAGTGAGACAGAGAGAGAGAGAGAGAGAAAGAATGTGCGTGCACAAACAGGGGGAGGGGCAGGCAGAGGGAGAGGGAGAAGCAGGCTCCCCGCTGAGCAAGGAGCCTGATGAGGGACTTGATCCTAGGACTCTTGGATCATGAACCAAGCCAAAGGCAGACCCTTAACTGACTGAGCCACTGAGGTGTCCCTAAATATACAATTTTAAAAATATTTTAAAATAATTAAATTTATCTGGTACTTAATGGTATATATGCATGTACCACTAAATAAAAGTAGGGACGCCTGGATTGAACACTTGTTTATAGTATAGCTTACACAGCGAATCAAGAGTTTCTCCAGAAGGAGAATTGCTGATTTCACAGTGTTCATGACTTGGATGTCTATAGATAATACCATATTGTCTTCCAAGATGGTTACATCACTTTATACTTTTGAGTGAAGTTTCTGAGGATTTCAGTTGTTCCACATTCTGGCCAACACCTAATTTTCCCAGGCTTCTCCATTTTTGCCAATTTGGTAGATATAAAATAGTATCTCCTGGTTCTAATTTGCATTTATCTAGTTAGGAATGAGTTTCAATATTACATATTCAGATATCCTTTTCTGCAAAATTTTTGTTTAATTTCCCTTCTGTTTTTCTTTTTCTTTCTTTTTAAAAAATATTTTATATATTTATTTGTCAGAGAGAGCATGGCAGGCAGAGGGATAAGCAGGCTCCCTGAGGAGCCCTATGAGGGACTTGATCCCAGGACCCTGAGATCATGACCTGAGCCAAAGGCAGATGCTTAATGGACTGAACCACCCAGGCGCCCCATCCCCTCATTTTTCTATTTGATTTTTGTTCCTTTTTCAGATTAGTTTTTTATTTTATTTTAAAATTTTTTGTTTATTTATTTATTTAGAGAAGGAGGGAGAGAGAGAGCATATGCAGGGGGGGGGGGGGTGGAGGTGGGGGAGAGGAGCAGAGAGAGTGGGAAAGAGAATCTTAAGCAGCCTCCATGCCCAGTGTGGAACCTGATGTGGGGCTCAATCTCATGAACCTGAGATCACAATCTGAACTGAAATCAAGAGTTGGATGCTTAACCGAGTGAGCCACCCAGGAGCCCATTTTATTTTATTTTTTTAAGATTAGTTTTTAGGAGCAATTTTTTATATCATAAGTAGTAATCCTCTGTTTATTATACAAGTATTAAATATCTTCTTCAATTTGTGGCCTGTCTTCTTAATTTTTAATGGTAACTTCTGATAATCAGTTCTTAATTAGAATAATAAAATGTATTGATGTTTACCTAATGGGTTGAGCTTTCTATAACTTCTTTAAGAAACATTTTTCTATTCCTGAAACATAAAGATATTTTTTTCTAAAGCTTTTGAGGTTTACATTAGTCTGCCTGGAAGAGATTTTTATTTTATCTTTTTTTATTTTATTTTATTTTTTAAAGATTTTATTTATTTGACAGAAAGCAAAAAAGAGAGCATGCAAGCAGGCGGAGCTGCAGGCAGGGGGAGAGGGAGAGGCAGGCTCCCCACTGAGCAGGGAGCCCGATGCGGTGCTCAATCCCAGGACCCTGGGATCATGACCGAGCCAAAGGCAGACACTTAACCGACTGAGCCACCCAGGAGCCCCTGGAAGTGATTTTTTATAAATGAAAATTTTTATCACCATATCCAGCCTATAGAAGATACTCAGTATTTTTCCATTTCTTTTTTCATTGTTTAATTTATTATTGGGGCTCAAACTCAGGACCCTGAGATCAAGACCTGAGCCAAGATCAAGTGTCAGATGCTTAATCAACTGGGCCATCCAGGTGCTCCTGATTTATTATTTTAAATAAATACATTTTTAAATGTTTATTTCAAACTAAATATTATCTTTTAGAAGCATTCCACAATGCATTCTTTGTCATTGTTTAGACATTGCTTAAACTACCAAAACCCAGGCTGGCCAACAATTTGCTGCAATCAGCATTCAACTCTTGGATGGATCAATACATTTAGAGTGGGATGAGCTTTGGGTCCATATTGTAGATATAAAGCTATTTTTAAGGATTTGACCCACTAAGTGAAAAAAATATAAAAACATTCTTCCATCCATTTACACTAGCCAAAATATGGAAACAGCTCAAGTGTCCATCGATAGATGAATGGATATAGAAGATATTTTATACACACACACACACGTGCCAGCGCGCGTGCACACACACACACACACAGAGGAATAGTACTCAGCCATAAAAAGAATGAAATCTTGTCATTTGCAACAACATGGATGGATCTAGAGGGTATAATGCTAAGTGAAATAAGTCAGTATAAGAAAGACAAATACCATATAATTTCACCCATACGTGGAATTTAAGAAACAAAACAAACAAGAAAAAAGGGACAAACCAAAAAACAGACTCTTAAATACAGAGAACAAACTGTTGGTTACCAGAGGAGAGGTGGTGGTGGTGGGGGGGGATGGGTGAAATAGGTGAAGGGGATTAAGAATACATTTATCGTAATGAGCACTGGGTAATGTATGGAATTGTCGAATCACTATATTGTACACCTGAAAGTAATATAACAGTGTGTGTATACCATAATTTAAAAAGTAAAAATAAAAAAATAAATAGAAAGGGACATATAAAAGTATAGAGTATAATCCCTACCTTATAAAAACAAACACATTTGTCTATGCATAGGAATTCTGGTTATAAGGCACACTGAACAGTAGTTATCCCTAGTGATGAGATTGTGAAGCATAGAGCATGTGGTAAAAAAGTACTGTTTTGCCAGGAAAAAAATTTTTTTGTGTGTCATCCTTTGAGAGGAATTGGACAAGCCATACCTTTTGAGGGGGTGAGGGGGAGAGCATGATTGTTATCATTTAATCATCATCTATCACAATCTTTAACTATAGCAAATCAAGCATTAAAAATTATGTTCTATACTTTATATTGAATATTTAAATATGACCTTAATTGAATATGGAGATGTGTGATATAATACAGTCTCTCTTTTCAAGTTGTTTACACCCTACCAGCTCCTAACGTACCCTTAGGGAAAAGTCAGAGACCCATTCAATGACTTGGCACCAGAATTAGGCCAAAATTTGTCTTTGGGAAAGGTGGAGTAGAAGAGAGGCTCCATAGTAACCGTTGGAAAGCTCTTGAGGCTCCCCCTGCTGGAATACATTAGTAAAGGAGCAGTAGGGAAGGAAGCGCTCCATCTTCAGGATGGAAGGAATGGAAACAAAAGGAAACAAATGGCTGTCTCAGAGTTAGCTTTGACTAGGGTCAAGAGAAAGCTTAAAACAACAGCAGACTGTCTTCTAGGGTTTTTGGTAAAATTTGTCACTTTTCTTTCTATTTTAGGAATATTTGTCTTATACTAGGAAAAAACATGAACTTGATCTGTTAATAGATACCTTATGGGAGGTAGCCTCAGAGGAGGGAATAGCATCATTTTAGCAGGCTGATGACAGAAAATTTATCCGAAATAAATTTAAATATACGTTTAGTACTTTTTGCTAACCTTTGGGAATTCATTTAAATTCTCCGTACTGTGTGTCCCTAATTTTAAAGTGAGGATGACAATATCAATCCCAACCACTTTGATAATGGGAGAGTAAACGAGAAGGCAAAAGATGCGAAACGAACTTCTGAAGTACCACATACTCTCATGGCTAAAATCCCAGAACTGGCTGGTAGCCATGTTCCCAGATGACTACAGTGTTGAGTCCCAGGCACAGCATCAGGCCCTGGTGATGAATAAAGCGTGCTCCCCAACCTCCCAGAACTCACAGTCTTACAGTCTACCGGGGAAGACACTGTAACACAAATAATAACAATAACACACGTCAAATCCTATAAAATAAGACAGAATTGGAAAATTATGGGAATACATAATTTTCTGGAAGATCAGAAAAGGCTTCAAAGAAAAGTTGTATTTGCACTGGGACTTGAGGGATGAGGTGATCGCCAGTACATTTTTCTTTCTTAAAGTTGTTTATTTAGCTATTCTCAGTAGAAACTCTCTTCCAAAAATGTTTTTTTTTTTTTTAACATAATCAGAAGAACAGAAAGTTAGCTTAGTTCTAGTTTCTTTCATTGGCAGGCCTAACAAACAACATAGAGATGCAACCTTTGGTTAAATAAACAAACCATTTAACTGAGATAGATATACCGGCACGGACATAAAGAAAACATTGGCTGATAGATAGGGTGAAATTAATGGTAATAGATTGTATTATTTATATCCTACTTCTGAAAATAATGTCAGGCTTGATAGCTTTTAGTTGGTATACTGAAGATAATAATACAAATTTAACATTGATAATGATAATGAGTTCTGCTTTTGCTCCTCTTGCAGAAACACAAATCCGTGTTCTATTAATAATACCTTTTAGGTCCTCAGATGCTAAGCATTACATCTTATATTCCTTGCATGTAGTCCTGAATGATTTCTCAACAAGCATGTTTTTAGGGCAGGAAAAAAAATTGTATAGCTGCAATTGCCTATATGGGAAAAAGAAAAAGAGCTTAAATCAGTAACTTAACGAATACATTAAAGAACTAGAAAACAAAGAGAAAATTAAACTGAAAGTAAGTAGAGGAAAGGAAATAATAAAGGGTGGAAATATATGAAGTAAAGAATATAAGAACAAAAAGAGAAAATCAAAGAAACCTAAAGGTTTTTGGAAAAGTAGTAACAAAATGACAGAGATTTAGCAAGACTGACCAAGATAAAAAGAAGGAAGACTAAAATTACTAAAATCACAAGTGAAAGCAGGGTAATTACTACCGACCTTGCAGAAATAAAAAGGATTATAAAGGAATACTATAAACAATTAAATGTCAATTATAGGTCTAGTTAACCTACATGAATGGACAGATTCCTATAGCGGTCCCAATTTCCCAGTTCATTTTATGAGGTAAGTATTACTCTAGTACCAACAAAGACATCATAAGAAAAGAAAACTATAGATCAATATCCCTCATGAATACAGATACAACATTTCTCAATAAAATACTGGTGAACTGAATCCAGCATCATATTTAAAAGATCACACACTAGGGTGCCTGGGTGGCTCGGTCAGTTAAGCGTCTCACTCTTGGTTTTGACTCAGGTCATGATCTCAGGGTCACGAGATCAAGCCCCATGTAGCACGCTCTCTCTCTAAAATAAGATAAATAAATAGACCTTTAAAAAAAGATTGTACACAATTACTAAGTGGGATTTATCTCAGGAATGCAAGTATAGTTCAACATATGAAGACCAATCAATTTAATATATCATATGAAAGAGTGAAAGGGAAAAAAACCCCACATGATCATTTCAATAGATGCAGGAAAAAAAAACACTTGAGAGAACCTAACAACATTTTATAATTAAAAACATGCAACAAACTGGAAATAGGGGAGAACTTCCTCATCTTGACAAAGGGTATCCATGAAAAACCCACAGCTAACATCATGCCTTTAAAAAAAAAAGATTTGTTTATTTGAGAGAGAATGAGTGGGGGAGGGGCAGAGGGAGAAGGAGAGAATCTCAAGCAGACTTCCAGCTGAACATAGAGCCCAACACGGGGCTGGATCCCACGACCCTGAGGTCATGACCAGAACCAAAACCAACAGTGAGACGCTCAACCGACTGAGCCACCCAGACATCCCCTAATATCATACTAATGTCTATCATACTTCATTTCTTTTTATACATAGACTAAAACCTTTCCCCTAAGATCATGAACAAGACAAAGATGCTCCCTCCTGTCACCTCTATTCAACATTGTACTGGAAGTTTACCCAGGGTAATTAACCAAGAAAAAGAGATAAAATGCATTCATATTAGAAAGCAAATAGTAAAAGTTACTCTATTCATGGATGACATAATTTTATACATAGAAAATCCTAAGGAATCCACATATACATGCAAAACAGTTAGGGCTAAGAAATGAGTTCAGTATGTTCGCAGGGTACAAGATCAATATACAAAAATTAGTTGAATTTCTATACACTAGCAATGATCAATCTGAAAATTAAGAAAACAATTCCATTTATAATAACATCAAAAGAAATATAAGACTTGTACGCTGAAAACTATAAAACGTTGTTAAACAAGATGAAAGAAGACCTAAATAAATAGAATCATCTCATGTTCATAGATTGGAAGATTTAATATCAATATCATTTGGATGTCAAAACTACCCAAACTGATCCAGAAATTCAACATAACCCCAACTGCTTTTTTTTCTTGCAGAAATTAATAAGTTGATCCTAAAATTCATGTGGAAATACAAGGCACACAGAATAGCCAAAACAATCTTAAAAAGAAGAACAAAGTTGGAGGAGTCACACTTCCCAATTTCAAACTTTCTCAAAGTTGTGGTAATCGAGACAAAGTGTAGTACTGGTAGATGGGTAGACATACTATCCAGTATGCAAAAGAATTAATTTGGATCCCTATCTCATACCATACACAAAAATTAACTCAAAATGGATCACATGCTTAAATGTAAAAGCTAAAACTATAAATAAAACACTTAGAAGAAAACCTAGGCATAAATCTTTGTGGCTTTGGATGAGGCGATGGCTTCTAGGTATGATACAAAAAGCATAAGTAAGAAAAGACAAAATTAAAAATGTTTAAATGGGCTTCCTCAACGATAAAAACATTTGTGCTTCCAAGGACATTATCAAGAAAGTGAAATGACAGTTCATAGAATGGGAAAAAATATATGCAAATTGTATACTTGATTAGGGACTTATAACCAGAATGTATAAAGAATATTTACATCCCAATTTTAAAATGGGCAAAGGACTTGAATAAATATTTCTCCAAAGATATACAAATGGCCAATAAGCGTATGAAAAGATGCTTAATGCCATTAGTCACTAGCAAAATTGCAGATCAAAACCACAGTGAGATACCATTTCACACCCACTAGGTCAACTATAATAAAAAAGACAAACAACAATGAGTGTTGATGAGGATGTGGAGAAATTGGAACCCTCACATATTGCTGGTGAGAATACAGAATGGTGTGATCACCTTGGAAAACAGTTTGGAGGCTTCTCAAAAAAGTTAAAAATAAAGTTATCACATGACACAGCAATTCCACTCCTAAGTATTTACCCAAGAAAATTGAAAACTTACATCCACACAAAAACTTGTATAAGAATATCCATAGCAGCATTATTCGTAATAACCCCAAAGTGGAAAGAATGTAAATGTCCGTCCACTTATGAATGGATAAACAAAATGTGGCATGTCCATACAATGGAGCATCATTTAGCCATAAAAAGAAATGAAGTACTGATGATACATGCTACAGCATGGATGAACCTTGAAAACACTACGGTAAGTGAAAGAAATTAGACACAAACGGCCATGTATTCTATGATTCTATTTATATATAATGTCCATAACAGACAAATCCATAGAGACCAAAGGCAAATGAGTGGTCGCCAGAGGGTGGGGAATGGCCAGTAACTTGCGGAATCTCTTTGTGCAGTGATTAAATGCTCTGGAATTATGTAGGGGTGAGGGTTGTATGGCTTTGTGAACATACCAAAACCCATTGCATTATGTACTTAAAAAATTAAACTCAAAAAAGAAAAAAAGGAAGGAAGAATTACAGCCTCAAAAACATTTTAAAACTTTGGAGGCAGCTAATAACAATATCTAATACTTGATAGCACTATTATTAGTGTTCAAAATCTATTAGAGAGATTAACTCAGTTGTGTCCTCATTACAAGCCTATGACATATTCCTATTACTATCTCCAGTTTTTAGAGGAGAAAAGCTGAACTCAGAGATATTAAGTTTCTTGCCTAAGGTTACACAATTAAGAAAGAGACAGAGCTGGGATTCAAACCCAAGCAGTCTGACATGAAAGTCCCTTCAGCCAGCACATTTATTTGGCTTGTCAATGTGATTATGCCACAAAGTTCCAAAGGAACTGGTAGACAGGAAATAACTTTATAAAAAATAATTCACGGTGACAAAAATTACTGTGCCTTCTAGAAGATATTGGGAAATTTAATCTTTTTAAAGAGAAGACTAGGACAATTTATTATTAATGATCCGGGTACAGGAAAGGCCCTTTCCCGGCCACTTACATTTCAGATGTTATTGGCAGCAAGCAAACCCAAAAGCTTCCATATTAATTCTCTTTGAAATGTGTGTTTTATTAAATCTTTGAGAATTAGAAATATTCACTTTATTTCGAGTGGAAGCTGGAAAACACAGGATGGGGCATTTAGCCCTGATAATTGACAAGGGCCGAGTTTCTTTTAATGCTGCCAACTCAAGCAGACTCAGTGAGGCTTGTGCTACAAGCTGCTGTGAACAGTGGGGTTCAGTTCATGCTGGCGAGTCTAGCCAAGGACCACTTTGTCTCTGCCCAGAGGGGAGAACTTCAGAGCAAGGGAGGGCTGATTCTCTGCCATGCCGAGACTAATCTGCTGTACGTTCCCTCATGTTCATTATCAAGAACCCGAAAAGAAAGTTGTCTCTTATCCCAAAGAGAGATATTTGGTAGGAAGTGTCCACATCCAGTGTAGTCACTGATAATCTAGAAAACAGGAAAATCTCCATGTGAAGTCATCGCTGCGGGACATAAGATTAAGGGCAGTGTCTAAATGCTGGAGATGGCAATGACTCTGCCTGTTTCTACTCTTGCCCCCTATGATCCATTGTCCACATGGTAGCTAGAAGAATGACTCCAGATAAAATTGAGAATACGTTTTACTTTCTTAACGGCCTTCCATTGCACTTAAAACCCAAAGTTCTCACCACGGCTTATAAAGCCCTTTGTATGCTTGCAAATCTGAGCCTGTCTCCTACTTTTGGTTTCTTCAACAACAGACTGCCAAGAAAGTGTTGAAGGGAGAACTACAAGTTTGAAGAAACTTAAGAGACCTAGCAACCACATGCAAAGTATGAATTATGGTTGTATTCTGAATTGACCAAAACAACTATAAAAAAAAAAACGAGTAACTTGAACGTGGATTGAATATTTGAATTAAGAATTATTGTTAATTTCTTAGGTGTCATAATGGTATTGTGATTATGAGCCTGCTTTTTTTGTTTTTTGTTTTTTTTTTACAACAGCCCCTGTCTTGAGACATACACACTAAAATCCAGGTGAAAATACATGGTATACAGGATTTGCTTGAAAATAATCTAATGAGTGGGGGAGGACTGCACAGGTATAAATAAAATGAGATTGACTACAAGGAGGTAATTATGGAGGATGGACGATGCGTACTTGGCGATTTATCATACTATTCCTAAGTATCTCTGTAGCTCTGAGAAGGGGCACAAACATACTTTATAAGTTTGACAAACAGGAGACGGTGTGACATCTTGGGAAGAGTCTGATCTTTGAAGTAAAACATCAGGGATCCCAAACTCTGTCTTTTACCATCAGCATCGCCTTGAGTGACCTCTCTGAGTATCTGTTTTCTTTTCTATAAAATGAGGGATTATAAAACCTACTCTAAAGCACAGCAGTGAGAACTAAGTGAAATCGCATAGGGCCGTGGCCTACGACAGTGGCTAGATACGGCGTAAGAAACAGAAATAAGGCAGTTTACTCCTGTTCTGTGTCATTCAGTTCTTATTTCTCTGTAGTGTTACTTAACTTTTCCTACCTGTGCATTGTTTCTTGCAGACCAGAATGTAAACTGCTTAAGGAAGCTTTAATTAAAAAAAAGGGCGGGGGCGCCTGGGTGGCTCAGTCGTTAAGCGTCAGCCTTTGGCTCAGGGAATGATCCCGGCATTCTGGGATCGAGCCCCGCATCAGGCTCCTCCGCTGGGAGCCTGCTTCTTCCTCTCCCACTCCCCCTGCTTGTGTTCCCTCTCTTGCTGGCTGTCTCTCTCTCTGTCAAATAAATAAATAAAACCTTAAAAAAATTAAAAAACAATCTTTATCGCACCTAGAACAGTGATGGGCATAATAAATGATTCTTTACTGAACAAAGCAAAACAAGATGTTTGGCCTCTGGGTTTGGACATCAAGAACTGATATTGAATTGTTAACCTTAACAATGTCTGTGGAACATCCACAGGTGTATGGTTTTCTACTAGAGTTACTAAACACATATTTATCTGTACCACGCTCTGTTCTAGGTACAGGAGAGTTCCACAAGTTGGAAGGAAAAAAAAAAAAATTTCAAATACTGGTTAGGATTTGAGATTAATTGTGTATATATATATATTTCCTATTATTTTTGTTAGTGTACATAGTAGTGCTTTCATGCATTTGCTGCGGTTCTGTCATGTTCTGTATTGAGACCAATTTACTTGACATTGTATGTGCTTGGCATTAAAAACAGGGTAAGAATTCTATTTTCAAAAGGGGCCTAGTTAACTGTTAGCCTCTGCCAAAGCAATTTTCCCCTCCCTTCCTTTAACCTCCCAAGGAGACAATTGGTGCCATTCTAAGCAGATGCTTGCTCAGGGAGTGGGCAGCAAGCCGTGGGCAGCCTGCTCGCTTCATTTTAAGCAAGATCTTTGTGTGTCTTATTATATTAATTAGTGTACTGGCAAGGTCCAATGGGATTTTTAAACCAGCAGGGGTTTTGCTGATCCCTTAATTTGCAGTTTGTGATGGCTCTTTTGTTTTTGTTTTCGTTTAATTCTTCCACCCATTAAACACTTCAGTGTAGCATTAGCTGTAACTCCCTGTAATGCTGAGCTTTAGGGAGTGATGCATGAAGATGGATGGTGGCCACAGGAAAGAGGGGCAAAGTGCACTTTTTCTTTGGTACTGCTGTGAAAGCGGGCAGCTACTTTCATTTTCTGCATGTAGGCGTTCCACCCGGGGAATGAGTGCTGAGAAAATGATGCCGCATTGTACGTGCTTTTTGGGGATGTGCAGGAAAATTCTTCAGCCTTTCATTTGAGCTTTAGGTGATGCAAGTAAAAACACCTGATTTAGACATCGTGGGCCAGTGAAGAGAAGACTGGAGGAAATGCATCAGAAAGGGACGTATTTGTGGATTTGTGTAAATGAATGTTGAGGGAGGTTTTCTTGTTGCCCTTGAAGGAACTGTTCGTCTTCTCACCACTGTTTGAGGGCAAAGACGCTTCCTTACCTCATCTAATCCCTACCATAACATTTTGGTTAATTATACTCAGTTCAGTTTAGCTTAATGCTTCATTTTTTTTTTAAGATTTTATTTTATTTATGTAACAGAGAGACAGCCAGAGAGAGAGGGAACACAAGCAGGGGGAGTGGGAGAGGAAGAAGCAGGCTCCCAGCGGAGGAGCCCGATGTGGGACTCGATCCCGTAACGCCGGGATCACGCCCTGAGCCGAAGGCAGACGCTTAACGACTGCACTACCCAGGCGCCCCTCATTTTTAAATTCTATATGAATCTTATTTCTTTCTCCACCCTCGGTACAGGCTTGACCCATGGCTTTAAGGGGAAAACTACGTGGGTAGCACTTATACCCTCTGTCTGTAGGCAGAAAGAGTCAGGGGTCCCCAGAAATAGATGACACACAGCTTTCTGACATAAGAAAAGTCATTTGAGGCCCCTCGCCGTCTCGTGATCTATGCCTGACTGACACTACTTGCCGCAAGCACATTTCTCGCAGAACTTCCTGGGTTATGTTGAAATTGCAGAAGAATAGACCTTAGTAGTCAATGATTCTACTAAAAGAACAAGAGAAGGTAAGAACAAACAGCCACCAGGCCAGGAGATAACCTAATCATATCAGGGACAATAAATCAATGGTGAAACTCTCAGTGCTGGTTCAAAAGTAAAGACTGAGCTGACACACATTCTTGCGTTAACTTTGCAGGGCTGAATCCCTGTGAGCACTCAGATACCAGACCAACTGGAGCCAGAGAGTTGATGACACCCCAATTCCATGCTGAATTCCCACTTGCTCAAGTCCCTTCATGAATATGGATGCACGCTTAGCTTAACACTTACCCGTGTTGTTGTTCAAGGAGACACTGTTTTGGGAAATACCCTCAGTATTCTCCTTTACTTGTCGCAAGTATACCTTTCCCTTTCCTATCCTTCGACTTGCTTGTGACTTTTAGCTTGACCGCAAGAGGTGGCTCCGGTTTTGGGTAACATGTCCAACCCCTAAAAATGGAGGAAATTCTTTATTACTTAAAAAGTATTTTGTTGAATATTCAAAATTTTAAAAAAATGAGGCCATGGTCGGGGTAGGGGAGAAACACAAAGGAGTTATTCCTGAGGAAAATTTGAGAATTAAAGATTGATGAGTTAGTAAATAGATGCCTTATGGTTAATTTGCAATATAATAAAATATCCCATTTTAGGTCAGGGTGGTTTTTTAAAATATTTTCTTAAGTGTATTTTGATAAATTCCTAAAGGAACAGGTAAAGTTTGTGTTAAAAGATCATAACGAAACAAATTCTTCCAAAACAAATGGAGCTTTAACTTTTTAAAAGTTACTACTCTTGGGGCGCCTGGGTGGCACAATGGTTAAGAGTCTGCCTTCGGCTCAGGGCGTGATCCTGGCGTTATGGGATCAAGCCCCACATCAGGCTCTTCTGCTATGAGCCTGCTTCTTCCTCTCCCACTCCCCCTGCTTGTGTTCCCTCTCTCGCTGGCTGTCTCTATCTCTGTCGAATAAATAAATAAAATCTTTAAAATAAAATAAAATAAAATAAAATAAAATAAAAGTTACTACTCTTTTTTTCTGGCGGGGGAGGGGGAGGGAAGGGGGTCCATTTGTAACTGAGGAGGGAATAAAGTGAAATGGCAGCCATTTTCTCCCCCCCTCCCCGCACCATTCCCCCCACAGTAAGACCAAGGTACACTTAGGAACACTGGGATCCTGAGAAAAATAATAATTAAGTAAAATAACTTAGAAAAAGAAAGACATAAATATGGAGAGTCGTTGAAATTATTTACAATAAAATAGCGAAGTTATAAATAAGCAGGTAGAATGGCCTCCAAATGATAAATTAATCCATCTTGAAAAAACATCAGGTATTGTGTTTAAAATCCATTTAACATACACTGTTTCTTTTTGCTTTCTCTTTTTATTTCTTTTTCAAGGACATGATGCTTGAAAGGGTACAGGACATATTTTTTGAAGTGTTCTCTTCATTCACCGATAATGGGAAAGACAGAAAAACAGAGACAAGGAAAACAATGTGGTATCGAACACCCATGGGGACCATTGAACACTGTGAAGACCGTCTAGGTTCTGAAAAATTACTTGGGAAAAGTCAGCACTGTTAGGTGTCTTGAGGAAGACTCCTGTCAGGGGTTTGTAAAGTGTATGTTTTTTCTGAGAAATGTTCTGGAGGAGGTAAGAAATATTAGTGACAATGATGCCTTAGAAGGGATGCTTCATGATAGTTTGATTTTAAAACCTCCATTTAAATTTTGTTTTCTGGTATTTATTTGTCAATGCCTTGTCGGTTATGAAAGGTTAGTCACTGTGTGGCTTACCATTTTTCAGAGGAAGAATTTTATTTGTAAAGCAGCACCCAGCTTCTGCTGTTCCCCAAGATCTTCCTTTGACTATTCTTATAAGGAAATAATTCATCTTGGAGAATGACACAGAATGACGTAGGGTCATAGACCAAGCAATGATCTTCAGAGTCAGAGAAATCTGGCTTCAAGTCCAGGCTCCACATCTATTGGCTCTGCCACTTTGAGCAAGTTACTTAACCTCTTCATGCGTGTGTGTGTGTGTGTGTGTTCCCCAACAGACTTCGTTTATGGATACTGAAATTTCAGTGTCATATCATTTTCACATGTCACAAAATAGTATCCTTTTCATTTTTTCTCAATCATTAAAAAATGTAAAAACCACTCAGATGGGCTAGATTTGGCCTGTAGGTCATACTTTGTCCACCAGATCTAAAGAGATTACTCTCCAACCTGATACTCTCCTCAATCCCTTAGCAGAAAGATTCTCCCAGGCCAGGCAGACACAGACCAGGCCCCAGGGTGGGAAATGGGTAGCTCCCACTCAGCCCTTAGTCTTAGGAAGAGGCTCTATTCAAACGCTCACATGGTACTTGTATAATTTAGAACCGCAAATAGGTGAAGGAACAGAAAGTCAGTTTGTGGCTCCTCCTTTCAGATGTGTGGTGGAGGCTTCAGGAATCCTGAGAACCAGACTTAGGGTTCAAACCCTAAATTCTTATCTTACAGCTCAAAAACATCAGGACCCAAAGAAGGAAGGCGATCAGCCTGGGTGAGTGAGTGCAGGGACCCAGGTTCACTCCTCCTCAGGTCCAAGGACTCCTCACTTCCAAACGTAGCTTCTGTAAAGTCAGGACTCAGGGCTGAGGGTCCTAAATTCCAGTCAGGAGGTGGATGAGCAGGGCCCGCCTTACCTCCAGAGTGATTACACACCTGCCGTTCTGGGCTGTGCTCCAAACCCGGGGGACCCCTGACCCCTCTGCTGATCCGAGCCACCTGTCGGTGAAAATGAAGGTCAGGGGCTCTGGCTGCAGACTGTGACTTCTGAAGAACTTTTGTGCCATTATAACCACCACCTGTCGAAGGAAGGGCACAGAGAAGGGCATCCATTTCTAAACTAGAAAGCTGAGGCCAAGCGACAGAAAGCGAGGTAGTAGCAGACTCAGGACTTGAACCCAGGTCTCTGAACTCCCTCCAGGCTCTTTCTCACGCCTGAACCACAGGGGGACGCAGGGGTCCCCATGACCTGCCTCTCGCTACCCTGCACGGTGCTGCTGCAGCTCCCCAAGTTCCTGGGAGATGGAATCAGGGACTCTCGGGTGCCCCCACCCAGCTGGCACTGCCGCCCTAGAGCCCTACTTTACCTCTTTAACCTTAGTTTTCTAATGTATAAAATGGACATTATAATGGTACTTACCTCCTAGAGTTGTGTGGTGTTCAGGAGAAACTGCATCAATGTGCTTACCACATTGCCTGGTACATATTGACACCAGAGCTGAGTAAGTATAAATTTTTTTTTAAAAGATTTTCTTTATTGGGCACCTGGGTGGCTCAGTTGGTTGATGATCTGACTCTTGGTTTCAGCTCAGGTCATGATCTCAGGGTTGTGGGATCCAGCTGGAGTCAGGCTCTGCACCCAGCACGGAGTCTGCTTGTCCCTCTCCCTCTGTTCCTCCCCCCAAGACTTGTGCTTTCTCTCTCTCTCTAAAGAAAATCTTTTCTCCCTCCGCGAGGGGGAGAAAGAGTCTCAAGCAGACTCCATGCTCAGCGTGGAGCCCAATGGGGGGCTCAACCCTAAGACCCTGACATCAGACCTAAGCTGAAAGCAAGAGTCCACAGCTCAACCGACTCCAGCATCCAGGCACCTCCATTATAACTATCTCTTCAAAGACTGTAAGTTTGTAAAAATAGGCCTCTCTTTCTTCAAGAAACAAAGGCACATTTCTGCCCTATGTAGAATGTGATTTCACTGAAAGTTCATGGACCATTAAACTGAATGAAAATCACAGATCAGGCATCGGATACAAGTTCTTATACATAAGTAAAGAGGATAATGTTTTCCAAGTTTCAGCAGAACAAACAGAAGTCAGTGGGAAGGATCTGAAAAGTAAAATAAAAACACAGCAAACTACACTTCTGGGTGGGAAGCACTGACACGTCATAGTCCAGTGAAAAACAGCAAGACTCCGTGGCCAGTCTGCCTGGGTTCAAATTCCTGCTTCGCTACGTGCTAGTTATGTGATATCAGGCAAGTTACTTAACCTCGCTGTGCCTCAGTTTCTACATCTACGAAGTGGGATAAATAAGAATAGCTGAAAGAGTTGTCGATATGATTCCCTGACTGAATGTTCACAAAGCGTTCCGGACAGCGTCTGGCACACAGTAAAATCTGTGGAGGTGTTTGTTCAATAAACAAATACGGCCGTTCTCTTATTACCTTAAAACAAGTCCATATTTAGTTTGCTAAGGTAATTTAAGAGGAAGAGACTCTCAGAAGAAAGACCTGTAACACACACAAAGCCCATGTTTGTCCTTTCCCTCTCCCCTCTTTTCCTCTTCTCTTTCTCAAAAGGGATATTTATTTTTACCCATTTAATTGTGGAGGGAGGAGAGCTATGATTTAACCATTTACCTTTTTAAAACTTTT
Organism: Ursus maritimus; assembly: GCF_017311325.1. Lineage (NCBI taxonomy): Eukaryota > Metazoa > Chordata > Mammalia > Carnivora > Ursidae > Ursus > Ursus maritimus. The sequence continues at coordinate 13,620,633 of NW_024426996.1, read as the reverse complement.
TTGGGTGCATGAGCTTGGTTTGCTGGGCACACAGTTTGCTATTCACCCTTTCTGCTTTCACGACTCTCATTTTTGGACCAGACCATAGGAGCATAGGAGACTAATGGAAGAGTTGGTGTTAGGTGTTTTTATTTATTTATTCGTCTAGTTCAGATGATCGGAGGGACCAAAACAAAGAGAGTATGCTGATTCCGAGGTTGGTAGGGAGCCCCCTTCCCCAAAGCACTGGCAGCTTCCAAAGAATTGGAAGCTATTGTTTTTGATGAGGCTGTAACAGGTTTTTATTTTGAAGCAGAAAGCTTTTATTCTTGATAAAGATCTACTTGTTGCTCATTATGCGTCATTATCACTGTCTCTGAAGTAATGTTTAGGGAAAAGCATATCCTCAGTTTTCCTTATGGGAGTAGTTTACTAGATCTTAAAGCAGTTTAATCTTTTTTTAAAGCCATGGGATTCATTTTTTAAAAAATATTTATTTTATTTTTAGAGAGAGAGAGTGAGACAGAGAGAGAACTCGTGAGTAGGGGGAGGGGCAGAGGGAGAGACTCTTCAAGCAGACTCCCCACTGAGCGTGGAGCCCAATGCAGGGCTCCATCTCATGAGCCCGAGATCATGACCGGAGCCGAAATCAAGAGTCGGATGCTTAACGGACTGAGCCACCCAGGTGCCCCCATGGGATTACTTCTAATTAAAAATATTTTTACTATTAAAACTCAATTTGTTTTCCTAATATCTAATTTTTCTTTGTTTATTAATGACAGAATTACTACACCCAAAACAACTCCAGATTGATAACTATAAACAACAATCTCATTGACTGATAAGGAACTTTCTTGGACAGTCCTCTCTTTGCACAGTACTATGGGACCATAAACACGACTATGCAAACCGAAACCATGCCAAGCAATCTTCATCAATGGGAAGAATTACAATAGTTCTGTGACCTTTTGTCAAAATATTAAAAACTTCTTATTGTTGGTTAAAAGTATATAAGGAAATGAAGAATAGAAAAACTAATATTTATTTAGTCCACTGTAATTTAAAACCTTAGATTGAGAATTAAAATGTTTGTAAAAAACTTATCACAAGGACTTTGACTAGCGCTTGCCCTCTCATCGTGTAAGTTACATGTAGAACTGGCGTCTTTTCTCTACCGTGGCGGATTCCCATACTCCTTCCTAAGTTTGGATCAGCTTCCAACACTTTATCCTTTGTGCTTTCAGTGTTGTAAAATAGCTCTGAGAATTGCCTTGATGTAAAGTTTTTTGCTGTTGTCATTTCCCCTGGGACATCTTTATCCTTTTTGTCAAAACCACTTTCTTCATTTACGGCCCCAAGTTTGCCGTTGCCACGTTCCTCTGGCTGCATATGCAATGTCGCCAGTTCTGTGGTCAGCTATTTCTTAATAGCTCCACTTATGCTCAATTGGAACTTGACATCTAATGTTACCATTTTTTGTTTCTTGGCTGTTCTTTCACCTTTCTTGGCCAAGTCCCTCTTTCAATTATCTGTTTTTGTAAAATGTCACATGGGTAAATCACCAGGAGACAAGAAGTCTCTACAACTATCTTTCCTGGCTGCCTGTGAACTGAATTACGGACGAGCAGTGACGATCACTGACAAACTTTGAAGACAGTGATGTGATTGGTCGCTGATCATGATGGGCATCTGTTATTTACATAGTGATTTGTGGACTAAAGAACAAGGAGTGAGTTGATACCTTATGTAATCATTCAGTAACTATACCCTGCTACCAGAGGTTGGAACTGTGTTGTTGGCAAATGATGCTATTTAACTTAAACCTATGGTAACTGAAATTTGTGCATATCAGAACCATGGAAAGTGAGACTGTCTATAACTCATGTTTTCTGTAGTATAATTTGAGGGACATTAAAGCAATGGCTCTCAACATACTGTTAGGGTGATCATTCTACAATGCTTATTTGATTACATTATTCCTCTGCTCAACATCCTTAGTGACTTTCTATACAAGCCAGTGAAAATGACTACAATCCTTCACTCCCCTCTGTGGCTCAAACCTTTTCAATATGACTTTTTATCTCCTCCTGTGAAGAGGTAAGGTCNNNNTCCCTACTTCTTGCATCTTGGCTGACCTTGTGACTTGCTTTGGCCAATAGGATGCAGTGATGGTACGCTAGCTCTTAGCGCACTTCCTCTTACTCTGTTGGGACCTTCCTCTCTGCTGTGGGAAGCCAGCCAGCTTCAGGATCAATGTTGCAGCAGAGAATGTCCTAGTTCCCAATTGACCCAGCAGGTGGCTGTAGACATATGACTGAACTTAGCCAAGATTAGGAGAATTGTCCAGCTAACTTACCTCAAAGTGCTGACCCCCAGATTTAAATAGCTTTGTTATAAGCCATTACACTTTGCAGTGGTTTGTTCTGCAGCAATATCTAACCGATATTCTGCCCAGTGCTTATAGGACCAATTCTGACCAAGAGGCTTTCCAGCCATGGTTTAGACACCCCTAGCAACAGAGAACTCCCCATCTCTAATAATAATCTCTACATTTTTGTAGTATGAGATTAAAAACAAAACAAAACCCCAAAAAGGTGGCTCTGGTAATTATAGTTATCAAATCTTTAAGCAGCATTGAGTATATTTGAAAGTTATTTCTTTATAGTAACTGAAATCTATTACCCTGTGGTTTCTAGTCATTGGACCTAGTTGTTGTTGTTGTTGTTGTTGTTCTTCTTCTTCTTCTTCTTCTTCTTCTTTTTAAAGATTTACTTATTTATCTCAGAGAGAGAGAGAGAGAGTTCAAGGGGAGGGCAGAGGAAGAGAATCTTCAAGTGGACTTCCCCTGAGCACAGAGCCCAACTTGGAGCTCAATCCCATGAGCCATGAGAGCATGACCTGACCTGAAACCAAGAGTTGGGCACTCAGCCGATGGAGCTGCCCAGGTGCCCCAGACCTAGTTCTACTCCTTAGGGATAAATAAAATAATCTAAGTCTCTCTTCCACATGGATGCTTTTCAAATACTTGGAGATAGCAATTGGGCACTTCATGAGTCCCTGCTTCTTCATGCTATATATTTCCAGTCCTGAGTGATATATAACTTTCACCAGAAATTCTTGTCATTTCCACTTCAACAGCAAATTCCTCCCTGTTGGTCAGAGTTTGCCACAGAGTAGCAATTCCCCTCGTCACTCCCTCTACATGATAAAGCTGTCAGACAAGTGAGGACATTTTCAGATCACTGCTCCTGGGCTGATTCAATTTTGTAATCTACATTATGAAGGCAACTTCCTCCTCCTCCTGCTCCTCCTCCTCCTCCTCCTCCTCCTTCTTCTTCTTCTTCTTTTTTTCTTTTTCCATCTGGCCTGCCATAGCAGGGACTTTTTGGAAATGATCCTGAGATTATTTCAAGGACAGAAAAAAATTAGAGAGGCTGGGATTCAAGTAACACACTTGCCAGGCACAAGTTGGGACTATTCTAGAATATTTTTTATCCCGTGTTTTTGTTTTAGGTGGATTCTTTGGATTTTTATTTTTTCAGGTGTTGGAACCTTGGAGAAAGACTCGTTATACCTTGCATATTGCTTATGTTTATTTAATGTTGCTATTTGGGCCTCTAAGGCCATAAATATTCACCTCTCTATCACTTCCAAATCTGAAGTGGTATACCATTTCACCCTGGGTGGGGGAGAGAAGGAGATCCTTGGAAATTGACTTTCTACAATATTTTTTTGCTTAAATTGCTTAGATTAGATTAGATTAGATTAGAGCAACGTCTTCCAACTTGCCCTGTTTTCCAAATTATGTTCCCTGCCATCTCTCACAGCAAAAGTCCTTTGACTAAGTAGAGACCTTTCCAAATTCCTATTGTGCACAGCCCCCAAATTGGCAGATGGGTTGTAGCAATTTTCTCTTGAACTCTGGCAAGCATTTTGTCACCAATATAAATGCACTGATGTCTTTGAGTCCCTGCCAATTCCCAGTGCTGGACCTGTACATGTTATATTAATAGCCACTTTTTCTTTATGTCAGTGGTATGTTCTGCTTAGAACTCCAAATCCTCCTGTCCTATCCTTGTTTTCTTCCAAACTATCTGTAGCAACAGGAGCCTCGACCACGGTTCCCCATATGTGCCTGATCACCAGCTCCACAGAAGCCATTCAGTCTTCTGAAAATCCTTTTTAGGTAGGTAAAGTAGGATAAGGGCTGGGGGAATATCAACACCCAGCATCCTAGGTCATCAAGAGCTTCTTGGACCTTTGCATTCCAGGAAGCTCATATGGTCCTGGGTATGCCTGGGTCTCTGTCTGAAATATTCTCTCTTAAATTGCACCTCCCTTAACTCTCACTCTCTTATTCCAGTCTGTAATCACGACCTCAGCGGTCTCCCTAACTTCCCTGCGACACAGATTGTATTCCAAAAGTTCTTACAGGTCATGTCCCCTTCCTCCACTAGGAGTCTCATAGTTTGGCAGTAACCGTGAGGGGCACACCTGGTGCTAAAACGAGGATTTCATCTGAGATCAAACTGGGTTTTTCACCTTAGTTCAAAGCAGCCTGGATAAGCTGAAAAGCAAAAGCGCGAAATAAAACTGTGAAAGGTAAAATAAAATGGAGTCACTTATGTTAAGGGGTTTTAACATGGAGCCAGGAGGCCATTAAGGAAGTGGGCCTTATGCCTGTCCTCAGCAGATGGAACCGTAAACTTCTTTTTTTTTTTTTTTCCTCTTAAAAGGTATTTATTTAAAAAAATGGTTATTGAGTGCTCACCCAATAACAGTGTTCTTTTTTTTTTTTTTTTTATAATGATTTTTTATTATATTATGTTAGTCACCATACAGTACATCCCCGGTTTCCGATGTAAGGCTCGATGATTCATTAGTTGTGTATAACACCCAGTGCACCATGCAATACGTGCCCTCCTTACTACCCATCACCGGTCTATCCCATTCCCCCACCCTCCTCCCCTCTGAAGTCCTCAGTTTGTTTCTCATAGTCCATAGTCTCTCATGTTTCATTCCCCCTTCTGATTACCCCCCCTTTCTTTATCCCTTTCTTCCCCTACCGATCATCCTAGTTCTTATGTTCCATAGATGAGAGAAATCATATGATAGTTGTCTTTCTCTGCTTGACTTATTTCACTTAGCATTATCTCCTCCAGTGCTGTCCATGTTGTAGCAAATGTTGAGAACTGCGTTCTTTCTGATTGCTGAGTAATATTCCATTGTATATATGGACCACAACTTCTAATCCAGTCATCTGTTGCAGGGCATCTCGGCTCCTTCCACGATTTAGCTATTGTGGACATTGCTGCTATGAACATTGGGGTGCATATGGCCCTTCTCTTCCACTACGTCTGTATCTTTGGAATGAAAACCAGTAGTGCAATGGCTGGATCATGGGAGTAGCTCAATTTTTAACTTTTAAAGGGACCTCCACACGGTTTTCCAGAGTGGCTGTACCAACTTGCATTCCCACCAACAATGTAGGAGGGATCCCCTTTCTCCACATCCTCTCCAACAATTGTTGTTTCTTGCGCTTGTCTATTTTTGCCATTTCTAACTGGTGTAAGTGTGGTATCTCAGTGTGGTTTTGATTTGAATTTCCTTGATGGCTAATGATTTTGAACATTTTTTCATGTGTCTGTTAGCCATTTGTATGTCTTCATTGGAAAAGTGTCTGTTCATATCTTCTGCCCATTTTTTGATTTGTTTTATTTGTTTCTCGTGTATTGAGTTTGAGAAGTTCTTTGTAGATCTTGGATACCAGTCCTTTATCTGTAGTGTCATTTGCAAATATTTTCTCCCATTCCGTGGGCTGCCTCTTAGTTTTTCTGACTGTTTCCTTGGATGTGCAGAAACATTTAATCTTGATGAAGTCCCATAAATTCATTTATCTTTTGTTTCTCTTGCCTTTGGGGATGTGTCATGAAAAAGGTTGCTTTGGCGATGTCGTAGAGGTTGTTGCCTATGTTCTCCTCTAGAATTTTGATGGATTCCTGTCTCACATAACAGGTCTTTCATCCATTTGGAGTTTATTTTTGTGTATGGTGTGAGAAGTAGTCGGAAAGTTTCATTCTCTTGCATGTAGCTGTCCAATTTTCCCAGCACCATTTATTGAAGAGACTGTCTTTTTCCCACCGGATGTTTTTCCTGCTTTATCAAATATTAGTTGCCCAAGAGCCGAGGGTCCATTTCTGGGCTCTCTATTCTGTTCCATTGGTCTATGTGTCTGTTTTCATTTTGCCAGTACCATGCTGTCTTTGTGATCACAGCTTTGTGTACAGCTCGAAATCCGATTGTGATGCCCCCAGCTTTGTTTTCCTTTTCAACAGTTCCTTGGAGATTCGGGGCCTTTTCTGTTTCCATACAAATTTAAGGACATTGTTTGTTCCAGTTCTTTGAAAAATGTCCTTGGTATTTGATCGGGATAGCATTGAAAGTGTAGATTGCTCTGGGTAGCATGGACATTTTAACTATGTTAATTCTTCGATCCATGAGCATGGAATATCTTTCCATCTTTTTATGTCTTCCTCAATGTCTTTTAAGAGTGATTTATAGTTTCTAGAATATAGGTCCTTACGTCTCTGGTTAAGTTAATTCCAAGGTAACGTATGGTTTTTGGTGCTATTGTAAATGGGATGGATTCCCTAATTTCTCTTTCTTCGGTCTCGTTATTCGTGTATAGAAATGCAACTGATTTCTGAGCATTTATTTTTGTATCCGCCACGTTACTGAATTGCTCTATAACTTCTAATAGTTTGGGAGTGGCTTCTTTTGGGTTTTCCATATAGAGTATCATGTCATCTGCAAAAGAGAGACATTTTGACTTCTTTGCCAAATTTGAATACCTTTGATCCCTTTTTGTCGTCTGATTGCTGTTGCAAGGACTTCCTAGCACTATGTTGAATAATAGTGGCGAGATGGGCATCCTTGTCGAGTTCCTGATCTTAAGGAAAGGCTTCCAGCTTTTCCCCATTGAAATAATATTTGCAGTAGGCTTTTCATAGATGGCTTTATGAGATTGAGAAATGTACCTTCTATTCCACACTCACTGAAGGGTTTTTAATCAGGAAAGGATGCTGTATTTTGTCAAATGCTTTTCGGCATCGATTGAGAGGATCATATGGTTCCTGAGTCTTTTCTTGTTGATGATGATATCACGCTGATTGATTTGCGAATATTGAACCACGCTTGCATCCCAGATATGAATCCCACTTGATCGTGATGGATAATCCTTTTAATGTACTGTTGGATTCTTATTAGCAAGTATCTTGTTGAGGATTTTGGCATCCATATTCTTGGGAAATCGGTCTGTAATTCTCCTTTTTGATGGGGTCTTTGCCTGGTTTGGGGATCAAAGGTAATATTGGCCTCATAGAATGAGTTTGTAGCTTTCCTTCTGTTTCTATTTTTTTGAAATAGCTTTAGGAGAATAGGTATTATTTCTTCTTTGAATGTTTGGTAGAATTCCCCAGAAAACCATCCGGGCCTGGAGTTTTGTTATTTGGAAGGTTGTTTATCACTGACTCAATTTCTTCATAATTAATTGGCCTGTTTAAGAAATCAATTTCTTCCTTTTTCAATCTTGGTAGTTTATAGGTTTCAGGAAGGATTCCATCTCTTCCAGATTGCTTAGTTTATTGGCATATAGCTGTTGATAAAAATTTCTAATAATCCTTCCAATTTCAATGGTGTTGTCGTGACCTCTCCTTTTTCATTCATAATTTTAATAATCTGGGTCCTTTCTCTTTTCTTTTGGATAAGTCTTGCCAGTGGTCTGTCAATTTTTGATTCTCTCAAAGAACCAGCACTTCTAGTCCTGTTGATCTGCTCTACTGTACTTCTGAGTTCTGCTTGATTGATTCAGCTCTAATTTTGGTCAACTGCTTCCTCGTGCGTGGATTAGGCCTGTCCTCTGTTGCTGTTCCAGCTTCTTGGTGAGAATATAAAAACTGCATTTAGATTTTTCTATTCTTTTGAGTGAGGCTTGGATGGCTATGTATTTCCCCCTAGGACTGCCTTTGCAGTATCCCATAGGTTTTGGACTGTTGTATTTTCATTCTCATTGGTCTCCATAAATTGTTTTATATTTGATTTTGATTTCCTGGTTTATCAGTCATTCCTGAGCAGGATGGTTCTTAGTCTCAAGTGTTTGAGTTTCTTCCAAATTTTTCCTTGTGGTTGAGTTCCAATTTCAGAGCGTTGTGGTCTGAGAATATGCAGGGGATAATTTCAATCTTTTGGTATCGGTTGAGACCTGTTTTGTGTCCCAGAACATGGTCTATTCTTGAGAAAGTTCCATGGGCATTAGAATAGAAAGAGTATTCTTTGGTTCTGGGGTGTAGTGTTCTATATATATCTATGAGGTCCAACTCGTCGAGTATGGCATTCAAAGCCTTTGATTCTTTGCTTAGTTTTGCCAGGGTGTTCTGTCTATTTCTGAGAGTGAGTATTGAGGTCCCCTACTATTAATGTATTTTTATTTATATGTCTCTTTATTCTGGTTAGAGTTGGCTTGTGTATCTTGCTGCTCCCCTGTTGAGGGCATATATATTTATAATTGTCATATCCACTTGTTGAATACTTCCCTTAAAATAATATAGTGCCCTTCTGCATCTCTAACTATAGTCTGTAGTTTAAAATCCAATTTATCTGATATGAGAATTGCTACCCCAGCTTTCTTTTGAGGTCCATTTGCGTGAAAGATGGTATCCATCCCATACTCTCAGTCTGAATGCATCTTTGGGTTTGTGAAATGAGTCTCTTGTAGACAGCAAATGGATGGGTCATTTCTTTTTATCCAATCTGCAACCCTGTGGCGCTTTATGGGATGGTTCAAACCATTTACATTAAGACTGATTACTGAGAGATATGATTTTAATGTTGCCATGTTGCCAGTAAAGTCTTTGTTTGTATTGGCTGTGACTTTCTGTTCTGTATCACTCTTGGGGCGTTTTTACTTTTATAGAACCCCCCGTATTATCTCCTGTAGGGCTGGTTTCGTGGTTATGAAATTGGTTAGTGACTGGCGATTCTGAAATATCTTTATTTCTCCATCAATTCTGAATGAGAGCCTTGCTGGATAAAGGATCCTTGGCTGCATGTTTTTCTCTGAAAGAGCTTTAAATATGCTCCCCCAACCCTTTCTCTCATTCCAGGTCTGTGTGAGACAGGTCTGATGTAATTCTGATGCTTTTGCTTGATACGTGAGGAAATTTCTTTGCCCTGGCCGCTTTCAGTACTGTATCCTTGCATCTAATATTTGAATTGCACTATGACGTGAGCGTGGCGTAGGTTTGTCATGGATTGAGCTTGGGAGGGTCCTCTCTGCCTCTTGAACGCACGAATGTTTGTTTCCCTTGCTAGATTAGGGAAGTTTTCAGCTACAATTTGTTCAAATATCTCTTCTAGACCTCTGTTTCTCCACCCCCTCGGGGATGCCGATGATTCTAACATTGGATCGTTTCAGAGGTCAGTAATCTCCGTAACCTACATTGCGTGATGGGTGGATTTTTAAGACCATCTTCTATTTTCATTTTTCCTCTATTAACCCATCCTCCAATTCACTAACCCGTTCCTCTGCTTCTGCGACCTGGCCGTCAAGAGCCTCTGTTTTTGCTGCATTTGGCTCATAGAATTTTTAATTTCTGTCCAGATTGCCTCTCATTTCTGTCCTTAGGGATTCTATATTCTCAGTAACCTTTTCGTTAATATTTTTTCAATTCTACTCATCATTTTGACCATCGTTACTCTGAATTCCATTTCTGATAATTTGGTTACATCCATATCCATTATTTCTGTGGCAGAGGCCACAGAATCACTGTCTTTTCTTTGCTGGGGGCTTCTCTTCTTGTCATTCTGATGAAGAGGTTGCGGGTTTCCAGAGCCCAAATTATTGACTGGGTCCAGGCCGTGCCCTTGTTTTATAGGGATCTTAGGGATGTGGGCTTCTTCTTTAAAATTTTATTTATTTATTTATGTGGCAGCCAACCACCGAGAGAGGAACAGAAGAGGGAGTGGGAGAGGAAGAAGCAGGCTCCCAGCGGAGGAGCCCGATGAGGACTGCCTCCTTCCGGCGCCGGGATATCGCCCTAAGCCGAGAGGCAGGTGCTCAATGACGTGCCACCCAGGCGCCCGGGTTGTGGGCTTCTTGATTTTCAGCCTGCCTTCTGGGGGAGGAGGCCTGCCGCGCCCGTACTCAGGCAGCCATGTTTGGGTAGAGTCTCGGCGTCCCCTGCGGGATGGGGATGGGCACTCCTGAGCCGGTTTCCAGGCTTTTTGTTCTCTAGCGGCTTTCCCTGGCGGTTTGCTGTGCCTCTTCTGAGAGTCAGAGAGCAGCGTGAGCCAAATTTCAGCCTCTGTCACAGAACAGAGGGATTGCGGCCTGTTCTCTACTAATGTTCTGGCCACTTTAACTCTGTTTCTGTTGGTGCTGCTCAACCCTGCAGCTTCCGGGATGTGCGCCCACACCCGGCGTCGCCAGCCCTCACTTCAGGGCCGGCGCGTCTCTGTCCCTTTGTGTTTCTAATGCCCCAGCCGCCAGCCGCCCAGCCTGCGCTCCCGGATCTCCGGTCTCAGTCTGGATCCAGTGAGCGCACGGGATTCCGGGGTTCGCGAGATGCCTGGTGGCGCGCGCACCCGGCTCACGGTCTCAGTCTGCTGTTTTGCCGGGTGCCCAATCCGCCCAGGCCCCCGCCAGCTCCCCCGTCGAAGTGGCTACCGCGCTTCCTGGCGCCCGAGCTTGCGCTCCCTCCCCTTCCGTTTATCTTCCGATATCTGTGCGCGGTTTCACGGCTCCCCGCTTCGTACCTCACTACTCAGCGCTGGAGAGGGTCATTTGTTTAGATCCAGATGCGTCTTCCTGCGTCTCAGGCTGGTTCCGTGGTTGTTTAGGCTGGTCTGGTACCTATCCAGCTCGACTCGGAGGACCGGCTGAAAACGGTGTCTCCTACTCCTCCGCCATCTTAACTCCAACAGTCGGAACCGTAAACTTCTGAACTGGTCCAAGCTGCAAATATTCCAAAGACTCTGCATGAACACCTGAGATTTGCTGCTTTGCTTAGTGACAGCCTTAGCAACCAATTATACTCAGCCAAGGTTAGTTTTCTGCCGCCAACACCAATCAAAATTATTTGTAAACAACCCACACAAGCATTCTCTTTTGTCTAGTCGGAACCGTAAACTTCTGAACTGGTCCAAGCTGCAAATATTCCAAAGACTCTGCATGAACACCTGAGATTTGCTGCTTTGCTTAGTGACAGCCTTAGCAACCAATTATACTCAGCCAAGGTTAGTTTTCTGCCGCCAACACCAATCAAAATTATTTGTAAACAACCCACACAAGCATTCTCTTTTGTCTTTTAAAACCCTTGATTTTTGTTCCCGAGGGCACACAAGTTGGGTTGCTACCCATGTTTGTGCTCCCTGAATTGCAATTCCGAGACCCCCAAATAAACGCTTTTATTTCTGCTCTGCCTCTTTTCTCAGTCGACAAATAACTTGTTACCTCTATGCCATTTGGGCACCTGGGCCCTCATATCGTGGTCTGTGAGGGTCTGATGGCCTCTGGATTCTTCACGCTTTCCTTTGCCTTCACCATTGCTCTTCCCTTCACGTGCATCTCCGATCAGCCCCCTCAAGATCCTGGAGCTGAAATCTGTACTTTCACCACTTTATACTCACTAACCTCAAGCCTTTCATGATTTTTTCCAGTAGATCTGCATGAAGAACGCTGGTGGTAGTCTTCACGAGATGTCACATCGTGGGCTTTTGTTATCCTCCTTCGGCTGCCTCTCGGTCTTTTGCTCTTCCTTTACTGAAACTACCACAAAATCCATCCCCTTGTCCTACGTAGGGCATTTTACCCACATTCAGATGCTCTCCGTTTCTGAGCTTCCAACATGCACAGGTTCGACAAGGTTTGTCTTCTGTAGCACTCTCCCTCAAGGGAATTCTTGTGAATTCAATTTTTCCTCTTCAATGCACTAGAAAAACAGATTTGGAAAGGTCATGCTATGGCTAGAACTACTTAGTGTCGTATTTTGGGAGGAGGTAATTTTTCATCTTTACTTTTGTAGTCTATTTTTTTTTAAGTTGGTTTTGCCAAATAGCTTCAAATAGCCCTAGCTGGAATAATTTTTACAGAATTATTTCTCCGTAGACAGAGAAATACTTCACCTTTGACCCAAATATTGTTGATTTGGTAACGCTTTCTGTTGGCATCTCCTTTCCTGAAAACTAATTTGATGCAGAATCTCTGCTAGTGTTAAGTCATTAGTTACTAATTTCTCTTTATTGCTGTGAAAAGCAAAGCTGAGATACTCCATGTCCTTCTCCCTCACCATTCTCCTTATTCTGCTAATCAATTCGTCCCGATTTAAAGAGATTGTTTAAAAAGAAGGAGAAAGAATAAGAGGAAGAACATTAGGAAGGGCTTCTTAATCACCGTTGCTGTTTTCCTTTATGTGCTAAAAAGACAGTCTGCAGTCCACTTGATATACATTACTAAGCATGATATTAGTGGGTGGAAGGGAGGACAAACTATTAATGGGTACACGACCAAGAATGGTTTATAGGGAAATGCATTTTTTTCATCTTTATTGTATCATTAATCATTCAGGGAGGATAGGAGGTTTTGTCCGTTTGTTTATTCCCTTATTTCTCCTTCTTGGAGAATCTCTGTGTTTTACTTATTTAGCTCAACTTTACATGAAGGAATTTAAAGAATACTTTTTTATTTTAAATGTTTGGGAAATTTGCAGAGTTATTTTCCTGTATCGCTATTAAATCCATCTCAGATGAGACTTCAGAGGCATTTGCCCAAGGTTTATGTAATAACAAAAGTTGCCAAGTTATAAAATTTTCTTTAGTGCTCTTGTGGTCTCTCTCTCTTTTCCAGTTTTTTTTCCCTGTTTTTAATACTTTACAAATATTTAACATTTTTTCCTCTTACATCTTCTGACACTGAGAATTTTATACCACTTCCCTTCTAGGAAGGAAGGAGAATATGAGTCTGTCTAATCTTGCTGCAAAATGACTCCGAGTTCCCTTTCAAACATGACTTCTGTGACAAATGAGAGATGGTGAGCAGAAGGCAGATAGAACCTTGTGCCTATTTAATGAATCACGTTGACCCACTGCCTAAATTGCTTTAGGCCTTTCCTTTTTTTTTTTTGTTTTTTAAGATTTTATTTATTTATTTGACAGAGAGAGAGACAGCCAGCGAGAGAGGGAACACAAGCAGGGGGGGTGGGAGAGGAAGAAGCAGGCTCCCAGCAGAGGAGCCCGATATGGGACTCGATCCCGTAACGCCGGGATCACGCCCTGAGCCGAAGGCAGATGCTTAACGACTGAGCCACCCAGGCGCCGCTAGGCCTTTCCTGATTTTTTTTTTTTTAACTACTGGGGCACTTGGGTGGCTTAGTGAATTAAGCATCCGACTCGATCTCAGCTCAGGTCTTGATCATAGGGTCGTGAGTTCAAGCCTTGCATTGGGCTGAACGTTGGGCATGGAGCCTATTAAAAATAGATAAAAATAAATAAAAATTTTCTTACTATTGAATTATACTTGACAGACAAAGTTATATTAGGCTCAGGAGCACAATGCAGTGATTCAACAATTCTATACATTATGAAATGCTCACACAATAGGGGTAATTACCTGATTTCTCTTTGTTCCAGGGCCATGGACCAGGACTTATTTTCATGGATGACTTATTCCTTTACTCTTTCTTCAAATTCAGAAAGTACCTGAACCACCCAGAAGAGAGAACTTTTTAAAAATTTGTTAAATAAAATAGATTTATCAAGTAACTATTTTTCTATTTTATTATATACTGCTTGACAGCTGCTCCAAGTAGCATTAATTTTAACTATATTTTTATAATTTAATTTAAATTTTTATTAGAGAAATACACATACTCAGATTTTAAGAAGGCTTGTAATGAAAAGTAGTAGCCTCTAACACATTCATCCCCGCCATCATCCTTCTCACCAGAAGGAACATTTACTTATTTTTTAAAAATTTTAAACAATGTATTATTCACAATGTTCTGCACAAAACTAAAATTGTTCTGGACATACCAAGAAGCAGAAAAGAGTGAACACCAAATCAAGAAAAACAGGAATTAATAGAAACTGACCTCAAGACGTGTAAACTGTTGGAATTAGCAGAAAAACTAAAAAAATGCTCAAGTCCCCCTCCTCTCCTGCCCTCACTACCACAATCATTCCCATTGATGTGTGTGTATCTGTGAGGGTTTGGTTTTGTTTTGTATTTTATTTCTTTTGTTTATTTAATTCCAGTATGGTTCACATACAGTGTTATATTAGTTTCAGGTTGCAACCTAGTGATTCAACAATTCTATACATTACTCAGTGCTCATCCTAATAAGTGTACTCTTAACCCTTCACTTATTTCTCCCATCCCCCCACCACATCCCCTTAGGTAACTATCTATTCTCTATAGTTAAGAGTCTGTTTTTTTGGTTTGTCCCCTCCCCCACACTTTGTTCATTTCTTGTTTCTTAAATTCCACAAATGGGGGCGCCCGGGTGGCACAGTCCTTAAGCGTCTGCCTTCGGCTCAGGGCGTGATCCCGGCATTCTGGGATCGAGCCCCACATCGGGCTCCTCCGCTAAGAGCCTGCTTCTCCCTCTCCCACTCCCCCTGCTTGTGTTCCCTCTCTCGCTGGCTGTCTCTCTCTGTCAAATAAATAAATAAAATCTTTAAAAAAATTAAAAATAAATAAATAAATAAATTCCACAAATGAATGAGATCATATGATATTTTCCTTTCTCTGACTGACTTATTTCACTAGCAGTATACTCTCCAGCTCCACCCACATCGTTGCAAATGGCAACATTTCATTCTTTTTTTTTTCTGGCTGAAAAATATCCCGTTGTATATATATACCACATCTTCTTTATCCATTCATGTATTGATGGACACGTGGGCTCCTTCCACAATTTGGCTATTGTAAATAATGCTACAATAAACACAGAGGTGCATGTATCCCTTTGAATTAGTGTTTTTGTATTTTTTGAGTAAATACTCAGTAGAATGATTACTGAATCTTAGAGTAGTTCTATTTTTAACTTTTTGAGGAACCTCCATACTATTTTCCATAGTGGCTGCAACAGTTTGCATTCCCACCAACAGTGCATGAGGGTTGCTTTTTCTCCACATCCTCACCAACACTTACTGTTTCTTGCGTTTTTGATTTTATCTATTCTGAGAGCTGCGAGGGGACATCTCATTGTTGTTTTGATTTACATTTCCCTGATAAAGAGTGATGTTGAGTTGTTTTTCATATGTCTGTTGGCCATCTGTATGTCTTCTTTGGAGAAATGTCTGTTCATGTCTTCTGCCCATTTTTTAAATTGGATTATCTGAGTTTTTTGGTGCCAAGTTGTATAAGTTCTTTATATATTTTGGATACTAACCCTTAATCGGATATGTCATTTGCAAATATCTTCTCCCATTCAGTAGGTTGTCTTTTATTTTGTTGACTATTTCCTTTTCTGTGCAGAAGCTTTTATTTTGATGTAGTCTCAATACAGAAGAGGCAAGAATATGTAATGGAAAAAAGACAGTCCCTTCAACAAACGGTTTTAGGAAAACTGGACGGCTATAGGTAAAAGAATGAAACTGGCCACTTTCTTATATCACACACAAAAATAAACTCAAGATGGATTAAGGACCTAAAGGTGAGACCTGGAACCATAAAAATCCTAGAAGAGAGCACAGACCATAATGTCTCTGACATTGGCCATAGCAACATTTTTCTAGGTATATTGCCTGAGGCAAGGGAAACAAGAGCAAAAACACAATCTATTTAATTTTAAGTGGCTGTCAGTTATTTATTTCCTGATAAAAAACATGTTCGCTCTACTATTTTTCCTCCAATTTTACATATTCTTTTTTTTTTTTTTTTGAGAGAGAGGAAGTCAGAGCATGCTCATGAAGGAGGGGAGGGGCAGAGGGAGAGGGAGAGAATCTCAAGCAGGCTCCATGCTCAGCATGGAGACCAACATGGGGCTCGATCTCATGACCCTGAGATCATGACCTGAGCTGAAATCCAGAGCCAGACACCCAGCTCACTGAGCCACCCAGGTGCTCCTCTTTTACATATTCTTAATTACTTTCTACAAATTAGTTACCTTACACCTCTAAAAAGTTGCTTTTTTTAGTGGTTTTTAGCTTATTCTTATCTTATTCACCCATCCTTCACTCTTTCTTAATGCTTGATAGCAGGATAAATGTCCTCTTAAGTTAATACATATGCATCAGGTAATGTATCTGCTCCCTGCAACTCCTCTCTCTTGCTCTCACTCTTTCTGCAAACAGCCCCTCCCTGCAGCTCCTTAGCCTTCTGTTCCAATTGGGATTGGTTGCTCTTTAGGTCTGATGCACAACTATCATCCTGGAACTTCCTTTGCCTTTCTGGTATTGGATTCACTGTTCCCTAGATCCTACATCTTTTTTTGTTAACTTTCCATTGTGTGGAGAACCTCTTCTGAGTAGCTTCCCAATAAAAGCTACATGATAAGCAAAAGTTTTGAAAACTTGGAATGTTTGAAGATGACTATATTCTACCCTCACGTTCATTTGGCTGGGAATTTAATTTTCAGTAGAAAATAATTTCTTCTGGGATTATGAAGACATCTTTCCATTGTCTTCAAGTTCCCATGTGTATGTTAAGAAGACTGTTTTTTCCATTCACAAGATTTTGTATATAAACTTTTTTCTCTTTCTAGAAGATTTTAGGAGATTTTCATCATCCTGGTGTTCTGAAAATTCATGTTGATGTGCTTTCTGTCAATATTTTTAAATTTATTGCCTATGATATTCAGTGGACTCTATCTGAAGAGTTACAGCCTTCATTTCTGAGTAAGCTCCACAAGATCAGGAATTTTATTGCTTTACTATTTACCGCTGAGTTCTTGTCACCTAGCGTGGGGTCTGGTACGTACTGGGTACTTACTAAACCTGAACGAATAAATTCATGACTAAATGAATAGGGGAATCTTTTGGTAATAATTTTTTGTTAATTTCCTCCCTCTCTTTTATTATCTGGAACTCTCCTGGTTCTCTAGTTTTCTTATCTTTGTTTTTATTTTAAATCTCTTTGTCTCTGTTTTACTTTCTGTGAAATTTCCTTGGCTTTACCTTCTAAACCTTTGTGTGTGTGTGTGTGTGTGTGTGTGTGTGTGTGTGTGTGGTTTTTTAAAAGATGTTATTTATTTATTTGAGATAGAGAACAAGTGAGCAAGCAAGAGCACAAGTTGGGGGAAGGGTAGAGGGAGAGGGAAAAGCAGGTTCCTCGCTAAGCAGGGAGCCCAATGAGGGGCTCAATCCCAGGACCCTGGAATCATGACCTAAGTGAAGGCAGATACCTAGCTGACTGAGCCACCCAGGCACCACCCCCCCTTTTTTGTGTTTCTAATGTCCATAATATATTTAACCTCTAAGATTTTCCCTTTTGTTTTCAAAATGTTCCTTTTTTTTTTTTTTTTAAAGATTTTATTCAGGGGTGCCTGGGTGACTCAGTCTGTTGGGTGTCTGCCTTCAGCTTGGGTCATGATCTCGGGGTCCTGGGATCAAGTCCTGAATTGGGCTCTGTGCTTGGTGGGGAGTCTGCTTCTCCCACTCCCTCTCCCTCTGCTCATGTGCTCTCTTTCTCTCTCATAAATTTTAAAAAAGATTTTATTCATTTATTTGAAAGAGAGAGAGCACAAGCAGGGGGAGGGGGCAGAAGAAGAGGGGGAGGGACAAGGAGACTCCCTGCCGAGCACTGACCTTGATTCTGCGCTAGATCCCAGGATCCCAAAATCACAACCTGAGCTGAAGTCAGATGCTTCGCCAACTGAGCCGCCCAGATGCAACCTCAAAATGTTCCTTCTATAAAACAGCACATTTTTCTTGTTCTAAGAATATCTTATGTCCTATAGAGGATCTTAAAACTTGAGGGTATCACACTTGTTTGCTTGTTTTACTTTAATTAATCAAAACTTAGGTGCAAAGATTAGTTTACTTCTTTTTGGTTTACCCCTCTGGGGTTTTAGGTTTCAGCTTTTTTCTATTCTGCTAAATTACTTAGCCCTCCTCCATCTGCTTTCTACATTCTCTTCTCTGTTGTAGTCTTTTTATTTTTTAGTCCTTTTATACTTTTTAAAGATTTCTGAATTGCTATTTTAGAGAAATTATGAAAAGGAACATGATAAGTTTATATCTCAACCTATTAGTTTAACTAGAATTTCCCACTACATTTTCAGTGAAAACTTTAAAGGATTAGATTAGGTAACTTTTTTATAAAGACTTGAGCACAATGTGGGAAAATAATCTTGATCATGAAGATGGTGAATGGGTTATTATCGTTTTTAGACAATAAAATACAATGTTTTAATAAACTGTCATAGCATATTATGAAAAGTTACTCTCCTGGATTTTATTTAAAAGTTCTAGTGAACTTTTTGAGGATTTATACCACTTTTGATGGCCTTTGCAAAAATTCTAAGACAAAGTAATACTAAGCACTTGTCTACCCAAAATAGGGAGGAGAGGAGGGAAAAATAACATCTCTAAAAATTATTCTTCTGTATATATTAAACATAGAAACAACAACCCAAGGACATTGCAAATAGTGCTTTCATTTCAGCATAGCCCCTCTGACGGCGGATTATTTTGCTCCCTCCTGGTGGAGCTGTCTGCAAGGAGTTTAATGAATCAGCCTGAAACCACTGATGCCAAAAGAAAGTGCAAGGAGTCACTGTATACAGTGATCATGTCCTAGAAGTACAGTTTATAAAGTCAAGATAAAATCTTGGTTTCCGTATTGTATAGAGCACCGGGTGTTATGCGCAAACAATGAATCATGGAACACTACATCAAGAACTAATGATGTACTCCATGATGACTAACATAACATCATACAAAAAAAAAGAAACAAATTAAAAAAAAATCTTGGTTTCCCTCTATAATCTAAAGCAAGCAATGTCTACAGCAGTGGTCTGTCATTTAAAAACAACTTACTTATAAATAGTTAATATATACACATATATTAAAAAGTTCAGTAGTGCTAAAGACTTCTAAAAATGTTTACCCCCAGGCGCCTGGGTGGCTCAGTTGGTTAAGCCTCTGCCTTCGGCTCAGGTCATGATCCCAGGGTCCTGGGATTGAGCCCCATGTTGGGCTCCCTGCTCAGCGGGGAACCTGCTTCTCCCTCTCCCCTCCTCCCTGCTTGTGCTCTCTCTCTCACTCTCTCAAATAAATAAAATCTTAAAAAAAAAAAAAAGAAAGAATAACTAAGAAAACATCTCCTGATGCTTGAGAACAGCCATACTGACCCATGTACACCACACCCTGAAGGTTTTCCAAGTCTGAGTTTGTCCCTCAATAAAAATTAAAAAAAAAAAAAGTATGGCTCTTTATCACTTCTTTTAGCTATTTCTTTTGGCATTTACATGCATATTCTAGGAAAATAAAGTATATACAGCCATCTTTTGATTATAATTTTAGGTATTATTAACTCACTTCTTAGTCCAGACCCTCCAAGAGGCAGACACAAAAGTGGGAAATTTATTAGGGAAATGCCTATAAGGAAAAATGGAGAGAGAACCAAGAGAAAACTGAAATGCTATCAGACTGATCTGCAAGTCTTACTAAGTCAGAGAGAGGGAAAGGAGAAAGACTGGGTGGAATCACTTTACAGCACAGAGCAATTCAAAGGAAAGGTCAGCAAGGCCCCTGGGGACTCCTCAAATCATAGTCACCCATTGGAGAAATCCCCTATCTCCCAGAAACCAGTTTACCTTAATATCCCTTTCTCTCTCAGTCACTGCTGGGAGCAGCCCATGGGAAGTATGGACTCCGCACAGATGTAGTGATGGATTTCAAAGCGCAGCGACTAGGCCCGTTGGACGGATATGTTTGTTCCCTGCAGTTGGAAATCTGAGAAGGGACATTCTCATGCCTGCCTCCACTTCCAGTACGACAGGTGAAGATTTTAGCTCCCTTTCACAGACCCTTTCCCCTGTTTTCTTCTCTCCAATATGATGATACTTCAATTTTGATTACATCCATATTCAGGGTTTTCGTTATTACAATTATGTAAAATTTGCTCATCGCTGAGCCAGATAACATGTTATAATTATAGTATTTTTACTGTGTACTTTTTGTTTTTCCTAGAGATAGTAACTACCTCATTTTTTCCTACTTGCTTAGTTTCGAAATTATGGCTAAAGTTTCCCATGTTCCCAAAAGTTTTGCAAAATACCTCTTACTATAAATTTCCATTGTTAAACTTTACAGCAAATCTGCAAAGTTCAGGAGTAGGCTGGTAAATGTTTAACAACTAGCTGTCCTTGGCGGGTAGGGGCAGCTGAACTCTGAAGTTTAGCTTTTCCCCTTCCGTTGTGTAAATACAGATTAACACATGACCCATTTCAAGCTACGAGTAGTGATATCACTGAATGCACGGTTGAAAAGAGAAGCACACTGTCTATTCTTGTGAGTCCATACAAGTTGGCTCCGTCACATTACGGAGATAGCCCTCCTGGAACTGCTCTGCTTCCTGCTCCAATCTGGACTTGTCATTCTGTAGGCCTGCTGTAACTTCACCTCTCTTGTATTTCACTGCTTTTCTTCTAATTCTTGCAATAGGTATTTTCTTAGTTTATCCTGTCATTTTGATGAAGTTTATCTTCTGGTTACTTCCTGAGAAAGGCCATATAGCAGGTTGACAAGCTTTCAATTCTGCTTGCATTTACATTTTCAAGCTTGCATCTCTGAGAATGTCTCCCTCTACCCTCTATTTCTTTGATAATTTTCTTGTAGAACTCTAGTTTTTTTTTTTTTTTAAAGATTTTATTTATTTATTTGACAGAGATAGAGACAGCCAGCGAGAGAGGGAACACAAGCAGGGGGAGTGGGAGAGGAAGAAGCAGGCTCATAGCAGAGGAGCCTGATGTGGGGCTCGATCCCGTAACGCCGGGATCACGCCCTGAGCCGAAGGCAGGCGCTTAACCGCTGTGCCACCCAGGCGCCCCTGTAGAACTCTAGTTTTAACATTATATCTCCCCAGAATTTTGTAGGCATTGCTCCCTAGTCTTAGCTCCCTAATGTTGCTGTTGAGAAGCGTGATACCATTATCTACTCAAACGTTTTTTTAAAAGGTTTTATTTATTTATTTATTTATTTATTTATTTATTTATTTATGAGAGATCGAGAGAGAGAGAGAGAGAGAGAGAGAGAGAGCGCGCGAGCACGTGCATGAGGAGAAACAGAGGGAGAGGGACAAGGAAACGCCACACTGAGCATGGAGCCCAATGTGGCGCTCAATCCCATTACCCTGAGATCATGGCCTGCTATCTAACCTGTAATTGTCAAGAACTCCATTTTGTTCTCTGTTGTTTCCTTTTAATAATATACTCTTTGTTTCTTGTGTGCAATATCTTTTCATATCTCTCCAAGGATATCAATTACAATTTAAGTTTTTATTTTCCTCTATTTATTGTTGATTTTTAGTCTTTAAAAAATTGTTTATGATCTTTATCTGCCATGCAGGAGGCATAGTTTTCAAATACCTGGCAATCCTGTGTCCCCAGTTCTGAAAAATCAAACACATTCTGGAGACATGGGCTCGTTCACTGTAGTTGTTTCAGAGGACCATTAGATTTTTCCGTTTTGGACCCCCAAATGTCAGAATCTATAGACCTTTCCTCTTGTGTGATTTAGTTTCTTAAAGAAATAGCTGCCAATCTCTTGCCTGGGGGATAGCTGGCATTCTGGAGAAGGATGGGGGAAGCGTTCCTCTCTCAACATCGTTTCAACAGTCTTATTATAAAATTTCTTCTAAACATGAATTGAGGTCTTACTGTGTATAGGCACCACGGAAGAGCTGGGAATCTGAAGAAGGAAGGACAAGATTCCTACACTCAAGGAATTTGATCCAGTAGAGAAGAAGGAGACAACAGACAACTGTAACCCAGTGTAGAAAGGTTATGAGAAGGCTCTGCAAATTGCTCTAGGAACCCTGACAGGGTGTACATGACTTTGTCCAGAAATGACTAAACACTACCACATCTCCAACTCAGATATGCACAAGCTACACACGCACCTACCTCCCATCCCATTTCCCATGCCACTCACTAGATCACAGTTGTGTTCTCTTGCCTTCCTACCATTAGCTTCATTTCCCTTTTCTTCTGGTGTTCTTAGTTTTCTGGGATTGATTATTTGGTTTCTTCCCAAAAAATCATCTTGTAGATGCAGTATTTAAGGTTAAATTATAATACTGTTCACCCGAGGGGCAAGACATGTGTTAGAAACGGAGAAACTGATTTTATAGGGATTGTTCTATAGATGGTCATAGAGAAGAGGAAGGCAATATGACATCATTAAGGACACCCAAGAAAAATATCCTGACCATAGCTTATTGGAAAATATATAATGTTTTAACTTATAATTGCTGTAGTATTTACTTAAAGTTAACTTTATGATTTTATTTTCCTTTAAATTTATAATAATTTTGTTATAAATGAATGCACTTTACATCAACAGTTTATCTTTAGGTTTTCATGTTTGACCTTTTTACTGTCTTTGAGAACATTGGGACAAGAGCAGACATTTTAGTGCTTCTGTGGCTGACTTGATTCATTCATTAATCCATGAGAACTTCAAACTTAAAAAAAAATATTTTTAAGTAGACTTCACTACACCCAACATGGATGGAGCTTGACCTCATGACCTAGACAGTAAGTTACATGCTCACCGACTGAGCCAGCCAGTTTCCCCTCAAATCAGAAATTTTGAACAGACTTCAAACTTACAGATTTTGAATGAAGTAGCCATATGAATGAGTGCCAGCCAAAATAAAACAAGAGGAGGTAATATATGTCATTTTCAGTCCACAAAAACTTTCACTGGTGATTCACTATCCTCTTATTCCCCCTGCTGAAAACAGAGGACATGCAAGCCCACTAGGAGAACAGACCTGCAAAAAAAAAAAAAAAAAAGCTTGGTCTCCTGAATGGACTTCATTTCAATGATAAATAAAATTCTATTCTACAGACCACTGGGATTTGGGGATTTATCCCTTACAGTGGTTACTGCTACCTTAATGGATACTAATGGATACTTCACAAAACTATCTTGCACCTTCATTTATTTAATTTTTTAATTAATTTAATTTAAAAAATTTAATTTTTAATATTTAATTTTTTCCAAGCTTGTTTATTTATTTATTTATTTATTTATTTAAAGTAATCCTTACACCCAGTGTAGGGCATGAACTCACAGCCCCAAGATTAAGAGTCACAAGTTCCACTGACCGAGCCCACCAGGCGCCCCTTGCACATTTATTTATTTAAGAAATATTTAACACCTAATAAATAGCAGGCACTGTATCAAGTCATTGAGATACAGTAATAAATAAGATGGATAAGGTGCTTGTTCTCTTGGAACTTACATTCTCATGGAAGGGAGACAACCATTAAACGAGTAAGCAAATAAATAGGAAACAAGGTGTCAGAGTAGGAGGTGCTAGGAAAGAAGACTGGCAGGATGAAGAGGCTGATTTAGATGGGCTGGTCATGAAAGGACACCGTGAGGAAATGACATTTGGGCTGAGACTTGAATGGTGCCTCAGCTATCTTTCTTTGGACAAGAAGCATTTTTCAAAATGAAAACCTCCTCTCTAAGATCCTTTCAAAATAAGCCTTTCTCTCCTGGATCAGAGTACATGCCAATGAATGATCCGAAATCGCTCCCTAACGTTAGGGTAGCTAACTGATTCCACAGCTAAAGCAGTAGCAGCCCAACAACGATCACCTGACTTGACTACAGTTGTTTTTGACAATCCCACAGCCTTTGATTACCTAATTGCTGAACAAAGGGGCATTTGTATAATCATAAATCCACATGTTGCACATGGATAAATGCCTCTGGAGAGGTAGAAATTCGATTACACAAGATCAGGGAACAAGCCCACTGGTTATAACAAATCTCATCTATTGACCCCCGACTTTTGACCTATTTACCTGGTTACCTTCCGGTTCGGGCTTCTGGTTTAGAACCATCATAAAAACTAGAATTGTCATACTACTTTTGATTCTGCTTTGCATAATTATTTTTAAGTCTTCTGCCTGTTGCTTGTCAAATCTTTGTAGAAATTATATATTCAGTAGGGTGACACCAGCTCCGTGCTTTGATACCCTCTCCAACATTTATGACCTTGACAAGATATAGACTTTGGATAAGAAATGCCTGAGAGTTCTCTTTCCTAATCACCCTTGTTTTTTTGGTTTTGTGTGTGTGTGTGTGTGTGTGTGTGTGTGTTGCCCAGGGGTGAGTGTGAACAAGTCCTCCCCTACCACAAATTATGTAGTTGAGTTTCCCGCATTTGGGGAAATCTCAAGGGTCAGCACATCTGGAATGCAAAGGATGAGCCTCACTGTGGGAAAATGACCTTCATGATCATGGTATCTCCCCTACCAGGTTAATATCCTAACTTTCCTTGTCACCAAATATGGCCTTAAATGTTTTCCAACTGCTATGCACTTGCCCTCTGATGTGGGACATAACAACCGGCAAAGGTCCTTCCTGGCACCAAAGGACAAAACCATCAAATGCAGAAAACCAAACTCTGGACCAGTGATGCTTTGGAGAAACATCTTCATCAAAAGGGGGAACTGCGAAACTGAATAAAGGAACCTCATTTAAAGTGGAATAAGGAGGCCAGAAGGGGAAGCCCTTACACCCTACTACTGGACATCAATTGCAGACCCAACAGGAAGAGACATACCTTGCCTCCTTGCCCAGCAACAAGCTCAACCAATAAAAAAATACCACAACCCAGCCAAGCAGAAACCATCACCACCCTAATCTCTTGCTTTCCTCCAAAGGAGTCTAATTCAAAGCAGCCCCTCCCAGCTTCCTCCTTTTCTCTATAAAGTAAGGCTTCTGTCCCTTCCTCTCCAGACTTGCTTATGGTTTGCCATAGCTTGCATGTCTCGAATAGCAATTCCTTTGCTATTTCTGGAAAAAAACATTTTGCTGGAAAAATAACTGGCGTTTTAACCAGGGTCAACCACCCTGAACAGAATCAATCTTATATTTAAAAAGATGAATTTAGCTGCTGGGGGCCCAGGAGGAAGCTGCGAGAACACTCAAGAGGCTGTTGCAATAATCCAGGCAATGCAAGACAATGACTTGGACCAGGGCAGCAGCAGAGGACACATGGCATGGAGGGGTTGAGTAACAGATGTGGTTTAAGTGAAGAGTGGACAGGATTTACTGATGGTTTCAATATGAAGATGGGAAAGGACAGTCAATGACAACTCCAAGGATTTTAGTCTGAGAATCAGAAGGATGAGGTTGCCGTCTACTGTGATAGAAAAGACCACAAGAAGAGCAGGTTTGAGAATGAATATTAAGGGCCTGGTTTTGGAAATGTCAAACTTGACATGTTAGACATTATATGCATTACCTTATCAATTGCCAAAATAATTCTGAAAGTATGTATTGTGGTCAATTTCATCTTATAGATGAGAAAACCAAAGTTGAGAGAAGCTAAGTTGCCCATCCTCACACACTAGTAAATGGCAGAAACAGATTAGAACCGAGTCTTTTGGAATCCAAAATCAGGGTTCATTCCACCACCAATCTGTGCTACTGATTTCTACGGACTATTTTTCACCTCTTTTTCTAGGACCTAGAACTTCTCCAAGTTGCTTTCAATACAAAGTCTTGTTAGTAACTCTCCATCTCTGGTACCTGGTTACTACATACGGTGTGATGATTAAGCATAGGATTGTGTGAGGACCATGCACGGCAGAGAGGGCTAATCATCCAGTTCCCCCTGAGTTTCCGATGTGTTCATGACTGCTTCGCCGGGCACTAAATTCTCAGCTCCCCTTACAGCCACGTGTGACAATATGACTAAGTTATGGCTGAACCAGAGGAACGGAAGTGGTGTATGTGACTTCCAGATCATAGAAGGAAGCTGCTTTCCTTTCTCTTGCTCTTTCCCCCTTCCTCTGCTCTGGCACCAGGACGTGCTGGAGCACAAGGCATACACCCTCAGAAAAGGTAGAGCAAAAGAAAGCGTCCCGGTCCCTAAATGATACTGTAGAGCAGAGCTGGCTTCTTCTCCTGGGCCATCCAGCAGCTTAGACTTTTAAAGTAAGAGAACTTAAACCTTCTCTATTGTGTAAGCCAGCATTAAGAGCAGCTGAACTACTGTCTTAGCTATAGATAACACAGAGTAGTCAATATACCACAGCTTCCCAGATAGTATGGTACAGTGGTTAAGAATACAGGCTCTATTGGACAGTGGGTCCAGTCCTGTTTATGCTATTCAGCAGCTGTATGTCCTGACCTAGAGGCATAATCTCTCTGTGCCTCAGTCCTGTATTTTATTTTATTTTTAAAATATTTTATTTATTTATTTATTTAGAGCATAAGTGGGGGAAGGAGCAGAGGGAGAAGGAGAGACAGAATCTCCAGCAGACTCTGTGTCAAGCATGGAGACCAACGGAGGGCTCGATCTCATGACCTTGAGATCATGACCTGAACTGAAATCAAGAGTTGAACACTTAACTGACTGAGCCACTCATGCACCCTTCAGGTCTTGTATTTTAAAATAAGGATAACAAGAGTATCTACCTCATAAAGGTTTTACTATGGTTAAATAATTTAATATGTGCAGGGCATTTAGAGCACTGGCTGGGGCATGGTAAGGGCTCGATAAATATTAGCTACATAGGTAATATTTTAAAAGGTGAGAATAAACTACTCACGTTGAGAGGAAATAATAACTCAGAAAACATCTTATTTGAATAGGGATGAGTGAGCATCAGGCAGGGATCTTTTTTGAAAAGAATACTTGAGTGCTTTGCCCCTTTCCCTTCCTGGTTATGGCAGAAAAGCCTAGCTGTCCACCCCAACTTTGTGCTTCCTCTTACAGTGTGGTGTTCCCACTTGCTACCTAGCCAGGGGCTATTTGCTCCCAGGCTTTCTTAACTAGTACTTGACTAGGGGCGCCTGGGTGGCACAGCGGTTAAGCATCTGCCTTCGGCTCAGGGCGTGGTCCCGGCGTTATGGGATCGAGCCCCACATCAGGCTCCTCTGCTATGAGCCTGCTTCTTCCTCTCCCACTCCCCCTGCTTGTGTTCCCTCTCTCGCTGGCTGTCTCTATCTCTGTCGAATAAAAAAATAAAATCTTTAAAAAAAAAACAAAAAAACAAAAACTAGTACTTGACTAAAGGCTTTATTTTTAGTATTATTGTGGTAAAATATACATAATATAAAATTTACTGTTTTAACCATTTTTAAATGGTTCAGTTATAGTCCCATGTTGGTTCGTACATTCACATTGTTGTACAATGACCACCACCGTCCATCTCTAGAACTTTTTCATCATCCCCAACTAAAGCTCTATTCAATTTATATATATATACATGTGTATATATACACACATATATTTATATTTATTAATTTTTAATCTTTTTTAAAATTAAGTTTTTAATTTTAATTCCAGTATAGCTGGAACACACAATGTTATATTAATTTCAGGTGTACAACACAGTGATTCAATAATTCTATACATTATCAGTGCTCATCATAAATGTACTCTTTAATCCCCATCACCTATTTCAGCCATCCCCCCATGCACCTCCCCTCTGGTAACCATCAGTTTGTTCTCTGTAGTCTGTTTCTTGGTTTGTCTCTCTCGCTCTCTTTTTTTTTTCCTTTGTTCATTTGTTTTGTTTCTCAAATTCCACATATGACTGAGATCATATAGTATTTGTCTTTCTCTGACTTATTTTGCTTAGCATTATACTCTCTAGCTCCATCCATGTCATTGCAAGTGGCAGGATTACATTCTTTTTTATGGCTGAGAAATATTCCATTATATATATATATATGTATATATACGTATATATATACATATATATATATATATATTACATCTTCTTTTTTCTTTTTTAGAGAGAGAGAGAGTGCATGAGTGGGGGGGAGGAGCAGAGGGAGAGGGAAAGATAGAATCTTAAGCAAGCTTCATGCCCAGTGCAAAGCCCAAAATGGGGCTCAATCTCATGACCCTGAAATCATGACCTGAGCTGAAATCGAGAGTCCGACATTTAACCAACAGAGCCACCCAGGCTCTAAATAAAGGTTTATTTATTTTTATTTTAGAGAGAAAGAGAGAAAGAGACAGCATGCACGTGAGTGGGGGGGGGGTTGGAGGGTGGGAGGGGCAGTGGGAGAGGGAGAAAGAGAGAATCTTAAGCAGACTTGGTGCTGAGTGTGGAGCCCGATGGGTGGGCTCAATCCCACAACCCTGAGATCATGATGTAAGCCGAAACCAAGAGTCCAATGCCCAACTAATGAGCCATCCAGGGCCTCTATACCACATCTTCTTTATCCATTCATTTGAGGGACACATGGGCTGCTTCCATAATTTGACTATTGCAAATAATGCTGCAATAAATATAGGGGTGCACATATCCCTTTGAATTAGTGTTTTTGTATTTTTTGGGTAAATACCCAGGAGTGTGATTACTGACTCTTAGGGTAATTCTATTTTTAACTTTTTGAGGAAACTCCATACTGTTTTCCACAATAACAATGCACGAGTGTTCCTTTTTCTCGCACATCCTTGCCAACAGTTGTTGTTTCATGTGTGTGTGTGGGGGGGTTGTTTTTGTTTTTTGTTTTTTTAGCCATTCGAACAGGTATAGGATGATATCTCATTGTGGTTTTGATTTGCATTTCCCTGATGATGAGTGATGTTGAAACTCTGTATATTTGAAACAATAACTCCCCATTCCTTCCTCCCACCAGTTCTTGGCCACCAGTGTTCTACTTTCTGTCGACACATATTTGGTTTTTTGTTTTGATTTATTTTTTAAAGATTTTATTTATTTGAGAGAGAGACAGAGACAGGGAGAGAGAATCTGAAGCAGACTCCACATTGAGCGCAGAGCCCATCATGGGCCTCAATCCCAGGACCCTGAGATCATGACCTGACGTGAAACCAAGAGTTGGATGTTCAACTGACTGAGCCACCCAGGAACCCCTGTCTACACGTATTTGACTAGTCTAGGTACCTCATATAACTGGAATTATAATATTTGTCCTTTTCTCTCTGGGTTACTTCACTTAACATGATGTCTTCAAAGTTCATCCACGTCGTAGCATGTGTCAGAATTCCCTTCCTCTTAAAGGTGAAATAATATTCCATTGCGTGCACCTGCCACATTTTGTTTATCCATTCAACTGTTGATAGGTGTTTGGATGGGCTACGGGATTTTTAGAAGTGGATGAGGCTTCTCCAGTCTCTCTTACACCATCCAATTTAGAAAGCCCTGAGACGTTGGAAAACAGACGAACTTCAAGAAGGAAGGAACTTGCACCTTGAAATAATCAAAAACTGCCCTCTGAACACGCATACCTGCCTGGGTCCTTTATACGAGTAAGAAACACATTTTCATTATGTTAATTAACTACTGGAAATGTGGAATTTATTTGCGACAATATCTTGTGTTACTGCAGGCTACTCATACTCCTTTATTTACTTGACAAAATAATTTTTGGTCACTGAACCACAAAAATAATTTTTTTTCCCTCACTCTACTACCACAATGTCTCTGCTTCTAGAAAACCACAGTCCTGGGGCTCCTGGGTGGCTCAGTTGGTGAAGCGTCTGCCTTCAGCTCAAGTCATGATCTCAGGGTCCTGGGATCAAACCCCACGTTGGGCTCCCCGGTCAGCAGGGAGTCTGCTTATCCTTCTCCCTCTGCCCCTCTCCCCACTCGTTCTCTTTCTCTCTCAAATGAATAAATAAATTCTCTTTAAAAAAAAAAAACAGAAAACCACCATCCTTTAATTTAAAAAGCAAGCAATATTGAAGGGGATCTTTGCACTTTGCCTCGATCAGTAAGAGTAAGAATTATGACTTCTTTTCCAGAACCTACTTAAGATTAGTGCATCATTTACCTTGACTGAACTAAGATAAGATATTCCTCTGTGCAACCCTGGATCATGTTTCAGTTCAAATAATGAATTTTGTTTTATGAAACTGCACAAAGTCCTTCAGACCAGAATCGTCAGGCCTTCACTTGGCAGGGGTCCCAGCAAATCAGGAGCAACTTCTGCCATTTGTATTGGCACCACCCCCAGATGTGTTTGTTTAAGCTCTACCACCCAAAATGTATAATGCTTACCTTTCTCATATTTAGCAAGGTTTTGAACAAAGAGGGCAACTCCTTCTGTGAAGCACATACAGACTGATCTTGACCTCATCTGGTGACAGGTTATGTAAGTGCGAATAAAACACATTAACAGTTTCCATGCTGACAAGACTGACTACGGTCAGACTGGCCCTACCCAAATTTCCAAGAGTCCAGGAGCCCTCCAGGTGTCTGGTCTACCTCATCTCCCTCAGATTCATCTTCAGGTCATTTCAAAGAGCAACTTGTTTTCCAACACATCCTTTAGCTGAAAGGTGGATTTTCCTGGCATTCAGTCTGGAAAAATTAGAAAGCAGGGGATACAAATTTTAAATGTGTGTTGGAAAAGTCAAGGGACAGTAGGTGACTCCACCTCTGCAAGGTTGAAAGGACCTGAGAGCATGGTCACTCTGGGAGTGCAGAGCTGGCATTAGTGGAAATGCTAAGCCTGGCTATTTCCTGCCACACTGGCTCCCAGGGTACCAGCTCTTAAAGGTCTCACCCTGAATGGGGAATGGGGGTGGGAGAGGACTTGATAGAAAGGGAAGAGTGAGAGAGGAGTGGGAATGTGAACATCAGAAATGGGAGAGAAGAGGCAGAATGGAGGAAGAGCTGGTAAGGTGGTGGGTGAATCAGGAGGGGAAGAAATGGAAGGAGAAAAGGAGAATAAAGCAGGGAAGAGGGAGAGGCGAAAAGGAAAGTGGGAAAGAGAGAGGGAAAGGGATGGAAATTAACATTCACCAAACCTTTTAGGTAAATGATAATAGTCTTAAGGCTGGAATCTTAGTTTTCAGCTTGATGGGACAGGGGTTGAGGCTGAGCTTTATGCACTGAAGGCCATGATGGCCACAAAATAGTGTCCTGGATGAGAGCTGATTGGCAGATGGAAGCGCCTTCAGCCAGGAGCAGGTGCACAATTTGCAGGGCCCTGCACAAAATGAAAATGCTTGATCCCCTGTTCCAAAATTATTACGAATTTCAAGATGGTGACAGCAGAGTATGGAAACAATGGCGGGGCTGCTCTGAGCACAGGGCCCTGCGAAGCTACAGATTTCATTTCCATGAAGCTGATCTTGTCTTCAACATATGGGTGTGACTAGAAAGCTAGAAAAGGAACTAACCTTCAAGTCGTATCTATATGATAGAAAACCATCTGGTTGACTGAAACTGCATCTTTGGCACCATTTAAGTGAAATGGTCTCTTTGAATTTTTCTTAGACCATCTATTTGCCTTGTGTTATGTCAACTTAGCTCAGTTTTCTTTCGTACCTGGCTCTACTGCCAGAGCTTTATCTTTAAGATAAGACTTGTGCTCGCCTACTGGACAATAACTACTATGAAATTAATAGCTACTCGTAGTTTTTAAATATCAGGCTCAAAGACAGTATTAATTGCACAATAAAGGGTCAGGCATTAGCTCAAATTTATCAAACACAGGGAGACCTTGTGATAAGCTCATGCAGACACACAGGAAGAAAGCATGAAGAAGAAATTCATCAAAATGTAATTATATCCAGTTATTAGGAAAACAGATGTAGTATATTTAACTTGTATATTTTCCTTCACGCTAATGAAAGATGACTCTAAGTCCCCTTTCGCCTGTATTCTGGGTGGCTCTAAGTTTCATATTCAGTTTGTCTTTTTTTTTTTTTAAGATTTTATTTATTATTTGAGAGAGAGAGACAGAGAGAGAGAGAGAGAACGAGTGGGAGGAGGGGCAGAGAGAGAAGCTGACACCCTGTGGAGCAGGAAGTCTGACTCGGGACTCGATCCCAGGACCCCGGGATCATGATCCGAGCCAAAGGCAGATGCTTAATGACTGAGCCACCCAGGTGCCCTAGTTTGTCTTTTTGCAAATACAAATTGCATTTTTTGGCTTGGTTTTGTTTAAAAAGATTTTATTTCTTTTTTAAAAAGATTTTATTTATTTAATCAACAGAGAGAGAGAACATGAGAGGAAGGGGGGGAAGAGGCAGAGAAGAGGCAGAAGCAGGCTCCCTGCTCAGCAGGGAGCTGGACACGTGGGTCCATCCCAGGACACCAGGATCACGATCTGAGCTGAAGGTAGATGCTTAATCCACTGAGCCCCCTAGGCACCCTGAAAAAATTCCATTTTATATAAAAAGTCAACGACTAAGAACTTGGTGGGTGTCTCTGCTTGGTTATTGGTTGTTGGCACTTGGCCCTCCTTTACACATCAGAAAGGTAGCTGGGTCTCTGGGCAGGAAGTTCTCAGCAAGCTCCCTGCTGCTTGCTCGAAATAGTATGATCAAGACCACCATCCCTTCATCTTTGCCTTCTCACAGTGTGCATTTCTCAGTCTCTAACCCATCAAGCTTGGAATTTTAAAAGGGCAAATCTAAGTTTTACTCAGAAGATGCCAATTACATATAAACTAGCACTCAAAAGCTTTTTGATTTTGAAATAATTTCAGATTTATGTAATTGTGGTAAAGATAGTATGAGTATAACCTTCAACCAGTTTCTTCAAATGTCAATATCTTACATAAACCATAGAATGATTATTAAAGCTGGGAAATTAACATTGTTATAATTTTATTCAAATTTTGCCAGTTATCTCACTGATTTTATAATGTTCAAACTATGCAGGCGCCTGGCTGGCTCAGTCCGTGGAGTGTGTGACTCTTGTTCTCGGGGTTGTGAGTTCTAGTCTCACGTTGGGTATAAAGATTACTTAAAAGTAAAATATTAAAAAATAAAATAAAGTGTTCAAACTACATAGAAAACAACCTGGTGGTTGCCAGAGGGGAGGTGGGGAGTGGGTGGGTGAAAGAGGTGAAGGGGATTAAGAGCACACTTATCATGATGACCACGGAATAATGTATAGAATTGTTGAATCATTACATTGTACACCTTAAACTAATATAACACTGTATTTTAATTATACTTGAATAAAAAAATGTAAATGTCAGAATTGAGTTTTAGTAAGATATACCTAATAACATATAGTTTTCTTAATTAAAGAATTTTCCCCTAAAATTTGTTTACCATCTGAGTTGTTTGTAGTCTTAGAGCAAACACTGATAATGGTGAAAATCTGAAGTTCTCATATTAAGGCAATCTCTACATAAATTATCCAGTTTTAGTACTTGAATGAGACATTTGTTTTGCCCTAATTCTGGAAAGACAAATTGGTGAGCTTCAATACCAATACAACAAGTCCCTACATTTTAAAAAATTGAACATTTTACTCACTGATAAGCTCTTTCTCTTCTTTTATTACGCCCTTTACCCAATTATATATCATGTACCATAATGATTATCCAGATGTATATAATATTATATTAAGGGCTTAACTTGCTTAATATGAAATGACATAACTTGGATTGAATTAATATGAAATAAAGAATATTTCCAAAAATATGATATATAGGATTTGCTTAAAAATAATAGAAGAAAGAGGTGGAAGCAATCCAGATGCCCACTGACAGACAGATACACAAAGAAAATGTGGTACATACGCACAATAGAATATTATGCAACCTTAAAAAAGAAGGAACTCTTCTCACATGCTGCAACACGGATGAACTTTGAGGACGTTATGCTAAGTGAAATGGACCACTTATAAAAGGACAAATACCATATGATTCCACACATATGAAGTATCAAAGGTAGTCAAAATCGTAGAAACAAGAGGTAGAAAGGCTGGGAGCAGGAGAAAGGAAATAAGTAATTTGACGATAAAGAGTTTTTAAAAAAAGTATAGAGTTTCAGTTTTACAAGACGAAAAAGTTCTAGAAATCTGTTGCATGATAATGTGAATACTCTTAACACCACTGAACTGTACACTTATAAATGGTTAAGGAGGAAAATTTAATGTTATGTGTTTTTTTTAAAAGATTTTATTTATGTATTTGAAAAGAGAGAAAGCATGAGTGGGGGGAGGGGCAAAGGGAGGGGGCAAGCAGACTCCCTGCTGAGCAAGGAGCCTGCGATCCTGACCTGAGCCAAAGGCAGACGCTTGACTGACTCAGCCACCCAGGTGCCCCAGTGCTATGTGGTTTTTAAAATCATATACTTAAGAAATATTAGAAGAGGTGAAAGTGGGTGGAAATACAGATCAAACAAGTTGGCCAAGAGCTGACAACTGGGGAGGCTGCACGATGGGCAAAGAGATTCATTATACTATTTTTACGTACATTTCAAAAATCTATATAATAAAAAGCCAAGAAAAAAAATACGAAGATTTTAACTCCTAAATAATATCTTCTTAATATAATTTCTCTTTTCTCAATACCCCCTTATTTATTTGTTTGTTTGTTTGTTTAGAGAGGCAGGGGGAGGGGTGGAGGGAGAGGGAGGGAGACAATCTTAGACTCCACACTCAATGAGGGGTCCTGCGGGACTCATGGTGGGACTCAATCTCACGACCCTGAGATCATGACCTGAGCTGAAATCAAGAGTTGGACGCTTAACTGACTGAGCCATCCAGGTGCACCTTCTTAGCATAATTTCTAATCACATAGCATTCTTTATCTGAAATGAAAAAGCTTTTCTCTTATGAAAATTTTATATTTTAAATGTTAATTGTCAAAATGAAAGAGAAAAATAAGTCCTAACCCAGACAAACAAGGAAACAAATAAATAAAAGTCTGGAAAGACCTTGAAAATAGAGATGACAATAGAAAAAAAATTAAAAACCATCTCAAACCTTACCATCCCCTGGAAGTGTTTCAGTGTATATCCTTTCAGAATTTTTAAATAAAAAAAGTTTTTTTAAATATCATTCGTTGCTGTCAGATAAGAAGAACCTATACTTACACTATACAGGAAATGATTCCTTTCTTGTTATCAAGAAAGTTTTTTGGGGCACCTGGCTGGCTCAGGTGGCGGAGCATATGACTCTTGATCTCCAGGTTGTGAGTTCGAGCCCCATGTTAGGTGTAGAGATCACTTAAAAATAAAATTAAATACTTAAAAAAATCTTTCAAAATAGATCCATAGAGTAGCAACTACACCTTGTATATACAAAATTATGTGTTTATATAACACTGCCCCCCCCAGAGTTACTATTGAAAAAGATCACATTCTAGAAATGGAAAGATTATAGCCTAAAAAGTTTAAGACAAGACATAGTTGGAAGATGGTTGTTCCAAGCTGTGCTATATAGCATTACAAGTAGTAAATTCAACACGATCAGAAAACAAATTATTCACATGTTCCTGTACACTCTGGGTCAGACTTGAATTTGTGACTATTATCAAAGAAGTGCCATAGCAATTTCTGAACGATTGATGCCAGTATTTACAGGTAGCACATGGATGATGCAAAGTCAAAGGTAATAATACAACTACCATGAAATAAATGGTAGGAGGGTATTGTAGAGGCTAGAAGACTCGTATTATTTCAACAAACATGTTACAAGCGCCATGGCATTATAAGTAATAATAACATTGCTACCTTTTCTTGTGGCAAAAGATATGAAATTAGCAAGAAATAGCTCACTTGATAATAAAGAAAAAAGAAAGGAATTGTTCCTGAACCAAATAAAGAGAGATGGGAGCTGGATACCAAGAAGAATCTTTACATGCACTGATTGGACAATAAATAAATAAATCTTCCTATTATTCTAAATCTTCATCAATAAGTCATTATGCTTCACATAGACTTATGAATTTTATAATATACATTTAAAAATTTTTTTTAATTATTAACCTCTACCCCCAACATGGGGCTTGAACTTATGACCTGAGACAGTCTCATGCTCGACCATCTGAGCCAACCAGACACCATTTTATAATAAATAAATATATATATATTTTAAGATTTATTTGTTTATTTGAGGTGGGGAGGGGCAAAGGAAGAGGGAGACAAACAGACTCCCTCTGAGCAGGGAGCCCAACCCATGGCTCAATCCTAAGACCCTGAGGTCATGACCTGAGCCAAAATCAAAAGTCTGATGCTTAACCGATTAAGCCACCCAGGTGCCCCTTTATAATATATTTTAAATCAACTAATTTTTATATACAGGAGTCCCACAACAAATATTTGCCCAGGGACCTGCACACCCTAGAGATAGCCCTGGAAATGGGATTTTAGTGGGAGTAAGAGCCCTTACGGAGAATCATGAGATGGAACCCGTCATGGTAAAGCATTTAGAAACTCACTTGGAACTTACAAGGAAGAAGTCTATACTCAAAACATGCAAGAAAATTGACAAAGAGAGCTCAATATTTGTGTTTCCAGGCATTTCTCTGAGTTTCTCCCACAAAGGGTTCAAGCCAAAAGTGGAATTAAAAAGGAAAGTTTTCTTCTTTGCTACTAACACTGAGATTTTATTTATTGGGGTCAGTCTCCAGCTCAAGTTTCTCAGATCCTTCCTTTCACACTCAGAAAAATCAAAACTTCTTACTGTGTCCTATGTGGTCCCCAGGAATCTGGTCACTGCCTACCTCTCTTAGGGCATCACCTATAGTTCTGCCCACTTGTGCTGCCACTCTGGCCTCATACAGTCTTTCACAGAAGTTTGGGTTTTGTCAGAATGTTCCTTACCCTAGGTATTTGCATGGGCCATGCCTTCACTTCATACACATTTCTGCCCCAGAATGTTGCTTCTTAGAGAGTTCTTCCCTGACTCTACTATTTTAAATACTCTCTTATAATATTTGTCTTCTCTTGTTTGCCCCACCTTCTCCAATGTGAGTTTCATTAAGGCAGGAAATACACACACACACACACACACACACACACACACACACCCCATGGCTTCTTTATCCATTCATCTATCAATGGAGACTTGGGCTGCTTCCATATTTTGGGTATTGTAAAGACTGCTACAGTAAACATTGGGATGCATATGTCTTTTGGAATTAGTGTTTTTATTTTCTTTGGGTAAATACAGAGTAGTGGGATTACTGGATCATATGGCAATTCTATTTTTAACTTTTTGAGGAACCTCCGTGCTGTTTTCTAGAGTGGCTGCACCAGTTTACATTCCCACCAACAATGCACAAGGGTTCCTTTTCTCCCTATCCTCACCAACACCTGTGGTTTCTTCTTTTTGATTTTAGCCATTCTCACAGGTGTGAGAGATCACTGTGGCTTTGATTTGCATTTTCCTCATGATAAGTGATCTTGAGCATCTTTTCACATGTCTGTTGGTCATCTGCATGTTTTCTTTAGAAAAATGTCTACTCATGGTTTTTGCCCTTTTTTCACTGGATAATTTGTGTTTTTTTGGTGTTAAGTTGTATCAGTTCTTTATATGTTGTAGATATTAATCCCTTATTGGATGTATCATTTGCAAATATCTGCTCCCATTTGGTAAGTTGCCTTTTTGTTTTGTTGATGATTTCCTTCACTGTGCAAAAGTTTTTACTTTGGTGTAGTCGCAATAGTTCGATTTTGCCTTTATTTCCCTTGCTTCAGGAGATATGCATAGAAAAATGTTTCTATGACCAATGTCAAAGAAATTGCTGCCTATGTTTCCTAGGAGTTTTATGGTTTCAGGTCTTTAAACCATTTTGAGTTTGTTTTTGTGTATGGTCTAAGAAAATGGTCTGGTTTCATTCTTTTGCATGTATCTGTCCAGTTTTCTCAACACCTTTTGTTGAAGAGACTGTCTTTTCCCATTGCATATTCTTGCTGCCTTTGTTTTAGATTAATTGACCATATAAGTGTGGGTTTGTTTCTGAACTCTTTGCTGTGTTCTACTGACCTACATGTCTATTTTTGTGCTAATACCACACTGTTTTGATTACTACAGCTTTGTATCTTGAACATATCTTGAATATCTTGAAACATATCTTGAAACCTGGGATTGTGATGCCTCCAGCTTTGTTCTTCTTTTTCAAGATTGCTTTGGCTATTTTTATCTTTTGTGGTTCCATACACATTTCAGGATTATTTGTTCTAGTTCTATGAAAAATGCTGTTGGGATTTTGATAGGGATTGCATTAAATCTGAAGATTGCTTTGGGTAGTATGGATATTTTAACAATATTGGTTCTTCCAATCCATGAACATGGAATATCCTTCCATTTGTTTGGGTCATCTTCAATTTCTTTCATCAAAGCTTTATAGTTTTCAAAGTGTAGGTCTTTCACCTCATGGTTAAGTTTCTTTCTGGGTGTTTTATTCTTTTTGGTACAGTTGTAAATGAGATTGCTTTCTAAATTTCTTTTTCTGCTACTTCATTTTTAGTGTATTTAGAAGTGCAATATATTTCTGTATATTAATTTTATATCCTGTGACTTTACTGAATTTTTTTTTTCAGTTCTAGTAGTTTTTTGGTAGGGTCTTTTAAACTTTTCTATAAATGGTACCATGTCATCTGCAAATAGTGACAGTTTAACTTCTTCCTTACTAATTTGGATACCTTTATTTCCTTTTTTTTTTTTTTTTTTTTTTTTTTTTTTTGCCTGACTGCTGCAGCTAGGACTTCCAGTACTATTTCGAATAAAAGTAGTGAGAGCGGACATCCTTGTCTTGTTCCTGCTCTTAGAAAAAAGGCTCTCAGTTTTTCACCATTGATTATAATGTTAGCTGCAGGTTTTTTAAAAAATATATGACCTTTATTATGTTGAGGTATGTTCCCTCTAACCTCATTTTATTGAGAGTTTTTATCATGAATGGATGTTAAATCTTGTCAAATGCTTTTTCTGCATCTATTGAAATGGTCGTAGGGTTTTTATCCTTTCTCTTGTTGATGTGATGCACCACGTTGATTGATTGGTGAATACTGAACCACCCTTGCATCCTGAGAATATACCCTACTTGATCGTGTTGAATGATTTTTAAAAAAATTTATTGTTGTTTTTAGTTTGCTAATATTTTGTTGAGGATTTTTGCATCTATGTTCATCAGAGATACTGGGCTGTAGTTTTCTTTCTTTCTTTCTTTCTTTCTTTCTTTCTTTCTTCTTCTTTTTTTTTTTTTTTTTTTTTTTTTTTTTTTTTTTTTTTTTTTTGTAGTGTCTTTATCTGGTTTTGTAGCAGGGCAATCCTAGCTTTGTAGAATAAATTTGGAAGCTTTTATTCCTCTTCTGCTTTTTGGAATAATTTGAGAAGAATAGATATTAACTCTTCTTTAAATATTTGGTAGTTTCACCTGTAAGTCCATCTGGTCCTGGACTTTTGTTTGTTGGGAGTTTTTGTTGTTTTTGTTGCGAGTTTTTGATTACGGATTCAAACTGATTACAATTTGTTCAAATTTTCTATTTCTTCCTGATTCAGTTTTGGAAAGTCATTTATTTCTAGGAATTTATCCATTACTTTTAGGTTGTCCAATTTGTTGACATATACTTTTTCATAATACTCTCTTATAATCCTTCGTGTTTCTGTGGTGTTGGTTGCTATTTCTCCTCTTTCATTTCTGATTGTATTTGCTTCCCACCCCACACACACTTAATGGGTCTGGCTAAACATTTATTAATTTTCTTGATCTTTTCAAAGAACTAGCTCTTGGTTTCCTTGACCTATTCAATTTTTTTTTTAAGTTTCTATTTCATTTATTTCTGCTTTAATCTTTATTATTTCCTTTCTTCTACCAGCTTTTGGCTTTGTTTTTTCTTCTTTTTTTAGTTCCTCTGCATGTAAAGTTAGGTTGTTTGAGATTTTTCTTGCTTCTTGAGGTAGGCCTGTACCACTGTAATTTTCCCTCTTCAAACACCTTTTGCTGCATCCAAAGATTTTGGACCATTGCATTTTCCTTTTCATTTGTCTCCATGTATTTTTTTTTTAAGATTTTATTTGCTTATTTGAGAGAGAGAGAGAGAATATGTGAGAGTGGGGGGGAGGGGCAAAGGCAGAGGGAGAGAGAATCTCAAGTAGACT
This sequence comes from Ursus maritimus, assembly GCF_017311325.1. NCBI lineage: Eukaryota > Metazoa > Chordata > Mammalia > Carnivora > Ursidae > Ursus > Ursus maritimus. The sequence continues at coordinate 13,580,626 of NW_024426996.1, read as the reverse complement.
CCACGCTGAGTCCAGAGCCTAACACGGGGCTCAATCTCATGACCCCGAGATCATGACCTGAGCCAAAATCAGGAGCCAGACGCTCAACTGGGTGAGTCACCCATGTGCCCCTGTCTCCAAGTATTTTTTGATTTCCTCTTTTTTTTTTAAGATTTTTTTATTTATTTGACAGAGATAGAGACAGCCGGCGAGAGAGGGAACACAAGCAGGGGGAAGAAGCAGGCTCATAGCGGAGGAGCCTGATGTGGGGCTCGATCCCACAATGCCGGGACCATGCCCTGAGCCGAAGGCAGACACCCAACCGCTGTGCCACCCAGGTGCCCCTGATTTCCTCTTTGATTTCTTCGTTGACCCATTCATTATTTGGTACCATGTTACTTAGCCTCCATGTATATGTATTCTTTCCAGATGTTTTCCTGTGATTGATTTCTTTCTTTTTTTTTTTTTTAAGATTTTATTTATTTATTTGACAGAGATAGAGACAGCCAGCGAGAGAGGGAACACAAGCAAGGGGAGTGGGAGAGGAAGAAGCAGGCTCCCAGTGGAGGAGCCTGATGCGGGGCTTGATCCCACAACGCCGGGATCACGCCCTGAGCCGAAGGCAGACGCTTAACCGCTGTGCCACCCAGGCGCCCCTCCTGTGATTGATTTCTAGTTTCATACTGTTATGGTTGGCAAATATGCATGATGTGATTTCAATCTTTTTGGATTTGTTGAGCCAAAGAAATGTCTATTACAAAGGAATTGTTAATTATAATATCATTTAGTACTGTGAGCCCCCAAAAAAGGATGAGGTTAAACTCTACTAAAGGAAAAGTCTGTTTGTGATACATTGGTAAGTTAAAAGAACAAGTTACAGAATAGAATGCATGTTATCAACCTATTATGTAACACATACAATAACGCATACAATAAAAGAATGCAATGTATTTATCATATATATGCTTGTATATGCAATAGAAAATGACCAGAAGGTTGTACATTAATAGCCTGACCTCTGGGGACTGGGATTGTGGGGGGTAGGCTTATATTTTCTACTTTACATATTTCCCTTTTGAAGTTTTGTAATCACACTTTTAAAATAACACATTTTAAGCTTCACTTATACAGTTCTTAGTTTTATTTATTTTTTTTAAAGATTTTATTTATTCATTTGTCAGAAAGAGAGTGAGAGAGGGAGAGAGAGCACAAGCAGGGGGAGTGGCAGGCAGAGGGAGAAACAGACTCCCTACTGAGCAGGGAGCCCGACGTGGGGCTGGATCCCGGGACCCTGGGATCATGACCCAAGCTGAAGGCAGACACTCAACTGACAGAGCCACCCAGGTGTCCCTACAGTTCTTAGTTTTAAAGCAAGGAATTAAAATGTCATCATGGGGATGCCTGGGTGGCTCTGTCGGTTAAGCGTCTGCTTTCGGCTCAGGTCATGATCCCACAGTCCTGGGATGGAGCCCTGCATTGGGTTCCTTGCTAGGCAAGAAGACTGCTTCTCCCTCTGCCTTCCTCTCCCCCTGCTTGTGCTTTCTCTCTTTGACAAATAAATAAAATCTTAAAAAAAATAATAAACAAATAAAATAAAATGTCATCATGAATAAAAATTATTGCCAAAGTAGCTAGGAAAAAAAATCTCAAAAAATAATACTCTGCTCAGTGTCACACACAGAAAGGATTTAGTAAGTCATTTGATGAACCAACACTCCTGCTGTCAAAGAAGCCAAAGTTGAGAGAAACCTGGGACCCCTTAATATCTGCAAGTTCTAGCTTTTACCATCCAGATCCTTGCTTCCTAAAGGAGGTTCATTGAGACTGAGAGATTAGAAATCAAAACTTGTATTTTATAACTACAAGAGGTTATTTTTTTAAAAGCACAACATTTATCATTTGTTTTTAAGAAATTTTTATTAATGATTTGTTTTTAATCATTCATTTTTAATAAAAACAGGCAGATAGTTGATGTAAAAGCAGTCTATTATATTTAAGAAAAACACAAAAACAAGATTACTCTTGATGTAGTGGGAATTGGATTTTTTTTCTATTAAAAAAAGAGACCACTCTTTTATCTCTTAGATCCATTGTCTAGTATTAGGTAGTCAGCCTGATTGCTTTTTCCATGTTAGTTTTCATTTTTGAAGCTCAAAACTATCTAAACATCTCTGGTACCAATGATATATGAAAGCATAAACTATAAAGAAAGAGGTTATCATGGGGTTAAAATTTCAGATATTCTGATATTCAAGAGAGGGTCACCTTTTGCAATGGCATAGTATTTTAAGAGATTATGAAAAGGGCAGAAAGTATAGAGCGTCCACTCTTGGTGGAGATAAGAGCTATACTAAGGACAGAATCAAGCAAGAAACTACAGAATACTGTTTTGGGCTGATGACAAGGGAGAAGCTACAGAAATCTTTGAAATGCTGAATTTCACAGCAGTAACCTCTCTGGCCTTTGGACACTGCTGCTCGCTTCAACTTCACGTCTAACTGCCAACTCACACGGTTGACAAGGTCTTCAACCTTCCCTGTGTAGATAAGTTCTCTATTTACTCTCAGGGAGGTAGATTTGTTCCCCCTCAAAGCAGAAAGAAAAGAAATAAACTACCTTAAGAAAAGTGGCCTTTTGAATATGTTTCTGTAAGCACAGAAGTTTTTAAGAGGCACGGAATGAAAAATAGATCTGACTGTTAAAGCTACATTAATATTCTTGAGAAAGACAGGTAATTAGTCTTGTTCATTTGACTGCTGCTAATGTCAAACCAATGTTTTTAATATTAACAGTATTGAAAAATGTGAAATTAAGCTTTGAAGCATTGATTCTAAACTTAGATTTACATCATTAAGGTGCATAATTCTCTGGCTGGAGCTCATTTATTCATTTCATTTTGGTTTTGTGGCCAATCACTGCTTCAAATTGAATGTTCTGTAAATGATTTATAGCTGCCAAGGCACGTTCAGGAAGAAATCTGTATGAAAAAAAGAGATGAAAAATTCTCAATTAAAAATTTTTGACATGAGAGTTCTTTTTTGTTGTCCGTTAAAATACCAAGAGTTTATCTGGTTTGCATTTAATCTTCCTGTGTTCCTCCTTTCTTCCTTCACATCTACCCCTCTCTCTTTTGTGTGTATGTGTGTCTTTTAATACTTATAGTTCAAATACTGTGAACATATAAAGAAAGCACTGATAGGTACTATTCTTCAAACCTTCTCATATTAGTGAAATCTTACAGGAGATTTTATATGATAAAGATCTGAAACTAAAGGTCTAGACTTACTGCTGACACTGTCAAGGAATCCTGATAGGAAGCATTCACAGAAAGACACCACCAAAACTCCATCCTTCCACCTCTCCTTAAATATTTACTGAATATCTATTACACACCTTATAATAAGGTGGACAAAAGTACTCAAAAAAAATAGCTATGGCCTGAGCAGCTTATTGTTGAGCTGAGAGGCTAAGAAAAGAGGAGAGGCTGTCTTGAAACAATGAATGAGAAATATCAGCCTTCTCTAATTAAGGGTTATAACTGTGAAGAGGATTCATGTGGGCTGGAATAGTGAAGAAAAACTTCCAAAGTGTTCAAGGATGGGTAAGATTTGAGGAGGCAGATGAAAGGAAGAGCATATGTGTGAAGATAACAAGACAGATGTAACACATTCCATGAAGAAAGTCATAGTGAAAATCACTTTGGTCTTGTTGACTAATGAAAGATTTACATCCTTGTTTCAGGCCAGGTGGAAGATGAGTGAATAAGCAAAGGGGCAGGGAAGCTCTGCTTGGGAGAAAGACCAGTATAAGAGAACTTGTACAGGCCTTTTAACTATCCTCACGAAGAAACCTCCATGCTAGTAATTGCATTTGCTCACAAAATTGTCTATCTCTGTTAAAGGAATTATATGTGAAGAAGATTAACAGTAAGTCCCTGTTGCTGAGTAACAAACCACCATGACAGCTCTACAATAATTCCAAAGACTTTGAGACTCTTGCTTATTGTACAGGGATATCTATTCTCCAACTCTGACAGTATGACTATGTTTATTATCTTGTTCATAAGCAACTATGCTATGATTTTGATTTTTTCCACATTAATATGACCTGTTTTGAGCCTAAAGAGAGGAGGAATCTTATGAAACTCCTTTCCTACAGTTGCTTAGCAACAAGACATTAGTCAACTCGAGATGATGTTGCCATGAGGTTGAGGTTATGCTGTTAGTCTATTGAAGCTAAAATGGAAGATTGAAATTGATGCAGCAATGCAGTTTGTCCCCTGTTCTTGAATGGTTCTATTCCAAGGTAGCACAGTTTATGTGGATTGGTTTCAAAATGACCCAAGAGCTTGTGAAGTTAGTATAGTTATCTTCTCATTGATACAATTTTAATCTATCATAAACTGTCCCTCAGTAGAAAGCTGAGATTATCTCTCTGGGTAAATAATCTTATCTCTTCTTAGCATTTTTTAAAATATTTTTTTATTTTTAAGTAATCTCTACACCCACTGTGGGTCTTGAACTCACAACCCTGAGATCAAGAGTTGCATGTTCTACAGACTGAGCCAGCCAGATGCCCTTTTCCCTAGAATTCTATGTAAGTTCTGCTTCCTAAGCCTTTAGTATCCGACTTCTGTGCTTTTTAATGGCAGGGGCTTTACTTGCATTATGTTATTGTTATGGCATGCTTAGAAAGGAGATATTAGCACATCTCCATTTTATATATGGAAAATCTGAGGCCACAGAGGTTAAATAATTCATCCATGGTCAAAGAACTACTAAGTGGTAAAGTGGTGTTTAATCTTAGGTGGAGCCTTCTTAATCACTGTATCATATTGTGTTCCTTTAAAAACAATCTTTGCTTCAGTTAGAACAGCCTCTAGCAGAGATGATATGGAAATCATAGAGGTGGCAGAGAACATCATTTAAGTACTGAAAAACAAAAAACTATCAACCAAGAGTTCTATACTCAGTGAACGTATCTTTCAAAGCTTAGGGCAAAATAAAGAATTTGTTAAACATACACAAGGTGAAAGAATTCACAACCAGCAGAGCTTCTCTGAGAAAATGTTAAAGGATACCCTTCAGGCAGAGGGAAAATGATACCAGATAGAAGTCTGGATCTACACAAATTAATAAAGAGCACCAGAAGTGTAAACCACATGGATACACATTTAAGAATTTACCTTGTTATTTAAATCTCTTTAAAAAGATATTGGCTGTTTAAACAAACGAAAACTATGTAATGTGGGTTTTTTAATATATGTAGAGGTAAAATGTATGACAATCACAGCATAAGTCAGAAGGGAGAGATAGAAGCATGCCACTGTAACGTTCTTAGCCTATACCTGAAGTGGTATAATATCATTTGAAGGTTGACTATGATAGGTTAAAGACACATACTATGAATCCTAAAGCAATAACTTAAGTAAGGAAATAAAGAATTATAGCTAGTAAGCCAAAAAAAAAAAAAAAAAAAGGAAATAAAATGGAAGTATAAAAATATTCAATTAAACCAAAAGAAGGCAGAAAAAGAGAAAAAAGGAACCAAAAACAAATGGGATAAATAGAAAACAAACAGCAAGCTTTAAACTTAGCTTTAAATCTAACTATGTCAACAATCATATTAAATGTAAAGAGTCTAAAAACCCCCAATCTAAAAGCATAGATTGCCAAATTGGATTTAAAAAAAAAAAAAGAACCAACTATATACTACCTACAAAAATACATTTCAAATATAAGGAAACAGGTTAAGAGTAAAAGAACAGAACAGGATATACTAAGATAACATTAACTTATAGAAACTGAAGTGGCTATATTATCAGATTTCACAGCAAAGTATGTTTCCAGGGATAAACAAGGTTATTTCCAACATGACAGAGTAGTTAATTCCTCAAGAGGACACAATAATCCTAATTGCTATGCACAAAATAATAGGGCTTCAAAATATATGAAGCAAAAATGGAAAGAAAATAGACAAATTCACAATTATAACTAGAGATCTTGAGACCACTTTCAATAATTGATAAAACAAATAGTCAGAAAATCAGTAAAAATATAGAAGATTTGAACAACACTATCAACCAATTTGACCTAAGCGGACATTTACAGCACACTCAACAATACAGAATACTCTACTCATTCTTTTCTTTCTTTATCTTTTCTTTCTCTCTCTTTCTTTCTTTCTTTTTATTTTTTAAGATTTTTTTTATTTGAGAGAGAGAGTGTGTGAGAGAGAGGACAAGAGCAGGGTGAGGAGCAGAGGGAGAAGCAGACTCCCCACTGAGCAGGGAGCCTGATGCAGGGCTGATCCCAGGACTCCAGGATCATGACCTGATGGGAAGGCAGCCACTCAACTGACTGAGCCACCCAGGTGTCCCACTACTCATTCTTTTTGGGTGCACATGGAACACTTGCCAAGATAAACATGTTCCAAGCTTAAACATGTCTCAATAAATTTAAAATATTTAAGTCATATGAAGTAATTAAATTAGAAAACAGAAAAATTTCGAGAAAATATCCAAAAAGCTAGAAACTTAAAAATACATTTCTAAGTAACCCATGATACAAAAGGGAAACTAGAAGTATTTTGAACAGAATATAAATGAAAACAAAATATGTAGAATTTGAGGGACAGAACTGAAAACAGTACACAGGGAAACTTTATAGCATTAAGTGCCTATGCTAGAAAAAAAAAATCAATGAACTCAGTTTCCACATTAACAAACTAGAAAAAGGGAAAATTAAATGGAAAATAGAATCAAATAAATAATTAAGATCAGAAAAGGAATTAGTGAAGTAGAACACATGAAAAATACATAAAAAATAAAATAAACCAAATGCTAGTTCTTTGAAAAAAATCAATAAATTGATAAACCTCAAGATAGACTGAAGAGAATAAAAAACCAAAAAATACAAATTACCAATACCAGGATTGAGATATTCTAAAGATATTAAACATACAATAAGGGAAGATTATGAATAAATTTATGCCAATAAATTTGACAACTTAGATGAAATGGACAAATTCCCTGAAAGACACATATTACCAAGAACAAATAAGTAGCCTGAATAGCCCTATAGGTTTTAAAGAAATTAGATTTGTAGTTAGAACTTGTGTATAAAGAAAACAACAGCCCCAGATGGGTTAACTGGTGAATTCTACCAAATGTTTAAAGAAAAAAATAATGCCAATCCCACACAAGCTCTTCTAGAAAAGAGAAAAGGAGAGCATACTTTCCAACTCATTCCATGAGGTCAATATTATACTGACACAAAAATCAGACAAAGATATTACAATGCTGGGGTAGTTTGTTCTTTAAAACTCATCAGTATAATACACCATATCAACAAATGGAAATGAAAATGGAAAGAAAATATGATCTTAACATAGTTAGTAAAAGCATTTGATAAAAACTCTCATCAAAATACTAATAGGAGGGAACTTTCTCAACATGATAAAAAGCATCTATGAAAAAATATCTACAGCTAACATTACACTAAATTGTGAAATACTTAATACTCTTCTCTTAAGCGGAATACTTGGATGTATGCTTTCACCAATCCTATCTGATATTGCATGGAAAGTTCTAGCCAGTGCAATAAGGTAAGAAAAAAAACCATACAGATTGGGAAAGAAGAAGTAAATGTGTCTTTATTTGCAGACAATACGATCATCTGAAATAACCTATAAAAAAATCTCTTAGAATCTACAAAAAATTACTAGAAATGAATTTAGCAAGGGTGCTAAATACAAGATCAAAATGCAAAAATCAAACACATACTAGTAACAAACAATGGGAAATAGAAAATTTTTTTGAATGCCATTTGCAATAGCATCAAAACATGAAATACTTTGGGATACATCTGATAATATGTGTGTAAGACTGAATGCTGAAAACTATAAAATGTTGTGTAGAGATATTAAAGAAGAGGGAAAAAAGGAAAGATATTTTATGTTCTCTATTTTCTTGGATTGGAAGACTCAATATTGTTAATATCAATTCTCCCCCAGTTAATCAATAGATTCAAGGCAATTTCCATCAAAACTCCAGCAGGCTTTTAAATAGACCCTTTATTTTTAGCTATATTGTGTTCTCTTTAAACAGCCTTTCCTTCAGTTGGAATAGTCTCTAGCAAAGATTAAACTGAGATGGTAGATGTGGTAGAGAAAATGAATCATTCTTTTTTTATAGATTGAATAAGACAGAGAAATAACAGAGAAAGCTTAACTGTTCTCCCCAGGCATGGGGAGCTTCCACAGCAACATTCACAGCTGAAAGACTCTTCATCACACTGATAGCTCTGTTTGTGTTTTAGCATTTTAGATGTTTTGTGCTATACTTACTTGTCTAGTATTAAGTAGATATTGAAATATGATGGAACAAAAATCATCTTCTTATTTGTAAGTATTCCATCTATCAAGCTTCTTGCAACTGTATCTGTCTCCAAAAGAGGCCATAGTCTGTGATTAAGAAGAAAAAAGTTTGGTTCTTTTTGTTGGTGTTGTTTTAATTATCAAAGGCAGGAAAATTAACTTATCACGTCACCAAATTAGGATTTAAAGGGTTCCAGGATTCACTGAACAATGTTTCCTGCTCCCACACATGCCATAGGGATGTTTTGTCATCACAATCTTAAACTTTCCCATCCAGTGGGCATGTTTTATGGCTCACTCGGTCAAAATATCAAAAGGGTGGAGGGGCGTCTGGGTGGCTCAGTTGGTTAAGCATCTGACTCTTGGTTTCTGCTCAGGTCATGATCTCAGGGTCCTGGGACTGCACCCCAAGACGGGCTCCACGCTCCATGGGGAATCTGTTTAAAGATTCTCTCCCTCTCCTCCTCCTCCTGTTCGTGCTCTCTCTCTCTCTCTCAAATAAATAAATAAATAAATCTTTTAAAAATATATCAAAAGAGTGGAGAGGAATTAGATGGTAGAGGTGAAGAGGCTCCAGGCAAGGAAGAGTAGCAGGTGGGATTATTCTTGGGACAGAAAGAAAACATCTGACATCTTTCTTCAGGGCTTGTGGGATACAAGGCTATTGCTAAGCATACTTTCTTTCTTCTGGAGTTATCCTGTAAAGCTAGATTATTGATTTTTTTAAAAAAAATTTTATTTGTCAGAGAGAGAGAGAGAGCATGCACAAGCGGGGGTGGGGGGCAGGAGGCTGAGCAAGCAGAAAGAGAAGAAGACTCTCTGCTGAGCAGGGAGCCCGATGTGGGGCTGAGTCCCAGGAACCTGGGATCATGACCTGAGCTGAAGGAAGACACACTCCACTCACCGAGCCACCCATGTGTCCCAAAGCTGGATTGTTTTGAAGGCATTTAATTCTCGAGTTCCATGTCTGAATTGCCTATGCTACAATTTAATGAAAGTTCAAGATGCACCCAGGGAGTATTGCATTGCAACTGGAGGCGTGACCTTGCTTATACTGAACACTGTGAGCATGAGTTCTTGAGAAGCACTTATAACCACAGGCTCAGTGTAGAATGCCCACTAGTGCAAGATGATGACAAGAAATTAAAATGTAAATGGACTGAAAGTGTTACATCAAAACTAAGATGCATGGGCTGAACAGAAAAAGGTTGGGTGGGAGAGTTAAGTTATAACCTCCTTTCCTGACATGTTCCGTGATTTACTACAGATTATTGTGTGATTGAGGTTTCCATGGCATTGACTAGCAAGCCAGCAGGCAGAATTATAAATTAATACCTTTCTAAATTATTGGGTTCTGCCTTTTCCCTCCCTGATTTTTCCTACCTGGTTTCTTCAACCCAGTGTCTGAGCGAAGCCTGACATTAGTATATGAATATTTCAGCTTTTGCCAAGGAGATTCAGAATCCAGCCGTCTGGGTCAACCTTCGGTAATGCCTGTCAGCCCCTAGGGTCATCCCCAGGCATCCACACTATCTGGGGTCACATTAGGCTTACTCTTCTCATCTATTGTGTCTTCTCCGCCCGTGGACCCGGTACTCTTGGCACACACTAAGCCTGAATGCTGGCCAAGAGGGTTTTATTAGGCCCAATTTGTTTAAGAAAACTGAGTCCAGAGTCTCAATCGTTCCACAGTATTTACTTAAATATTGGGTACTTGTTAAGTGCCTATGGTCTAGCACTGTTAAAAACTCCACTGCCAGGGAGTGACCACAGCTCCAGAGACCACACAGTAATTAGGTTAGACCACAGCTAATCCAGAGTTCCGAGTCAGTAGCTTCAAGGAAGCTTAAAGGAAAATTTGTTAGCTCTTTTGAATGAATGAAATTGGGTCTAATTCCCCTTTAGTAATAAATTGGCTTCAGATGGGCAAGTTTAGTGTATTTTGTTAACCTGCAGCAGAACAAATACCAGAGTTGAAGCAAATTTGTGAAGGTGTCTGAATGTTAGGGCCCATCTCCTTACCTTTCTGCTTTTTTTCCCTCTCCTTTCAGGACCAATTTCTCCTCTCTTATGGTTTCAAATCCTCCCTTACCAGACACAAATTTCTCACAGAAATTCATCTTGATTAAAGGGTTAGGAGCTCAGTTTATTGCTGCCCCTAGGAGCATTTGCATTTTTATGGAGGACAAGGAGGTAATGGTGATCAAATGCTGTGATTATATTTATTTACTTATTTTTAATATTTTATTTATTTATTTATTTGAGAGAGACAGAGATAGTGAGAGAGAGCACAAGCCAGAAGGAGAGGGAGAAGACGACTCCAAGCTGAGCAGGGAGCCCGATGCAGGGCTCGATCTCAGGACCCCAGGATCATGACCTGAAGGAAGATGCTAAACCAACTGAGCCATCCAGGCACCGCCCCCCTCCCCCCCCCCCCCGTGATTATATTAATACATCAATGTTTTCCAAACCTATTTCCAGACTTATCTGGCAGGTATGCTTGTAAAGCAAAGCAAAACAAAACATCTCATTCTTGGAGCTCATCTCGGCCTACTCAATCAGAATCTCTAAGAAAGACCCATAGAACATTTATTTTCTATGTACACACAGGTAATGATTCTTAGGACCAGACAAGTTTGAAAAATGTTAGAGTACTTCATGCTAGCACCATGGAAGATGGAAAAGGGGCGTATACCTGTACCTTTCCATACTCTTAGGAGGACAAACCATGAATGGGAGAGGGGGATGTTATATCACATTCATTTTGGGGGTGGGGTTTCTAGGAGAGGACACTCTTGACATCTCTGAGCACACCTCTCTAGCCTGTCCCACCCCCCTCTCATTCCCTCTTGGCACCTGAGTGTGTTGAACCTTTCACCTGGACACAAATAAACACCCAGTTGCCTAACTCATTGGCAGCTGGGTCACTCCTGCTAGTCATCAATGCATTTTCCCCCTTTATTCATCTAATTTCAAAATGAAACTTAAAGGCAGTATAACATTAAGAAGAAACATTTTTCCTTTTTCATTTTTTTCCTATTTTCTCAGTTGATTCACCTAAAAACTTCTTGTACAAATTTCATATCAATTTCTCATGCCATATTTTTATCCTGGCTTGACTTTGACCTCACCTTGTCTTTGGGTTTTTGGTGAACCCAGTATTCACAAAAACTGGGCAGAGACACGAGGTTTTGATTCCAGTTTTTCCCAAGGTTTCAAGTTCTAATGTCAGAGCTTTGTGGAAGCCAACAGCAGCAAATTTGCTGGAACTGTAAGAGAATTACCCACCATTATTACTAGCTTTCTACAAGAAGGCAATGCTGATTTGGTTTGAGAACAAGAAGCCAACTTCCACTTGGTCATCAATTTTCATTTACATTGTCTTACATGATTTTACAGAATTCTGAATGTACCAATTTCTTATTTAGCAATGATAGCAATAGAACGCATCCTAGTAACGTATTAACTGGCTTACTGCTCACGTTTCCACCCTAGTGTAAGGTGTTCCATGCAATCTTCAAACTGTTTTCTAATCAGTTTTAATTACTGTTTTTATTTTGAAAAATATGAAACAGAAAAAACATATTTAGAAAAACTTTGTAACTAATATCTACACTAAAACTTCTGTGGGACTCTACACATTTCTCCTCTCTTTCTTGTTAAGTGAGTTCCTAGTTTCTCTCTTGATCCTGGAGGCTGCTTTGGCTTCTAAATTTCATTGTGAAAATCTGCAGTAAAAAGACTTCAGGTGGTGCAGCTGTGCCTGTGTGCAGCCTTCAGCATATCGCTTTACCTTCTTTTTTTTTTTTTTTTTTTTTTTTTTTTTTTTTTTTTTAAAGATTTTATTTATTTGACAGAGATAGAGACAGCCAGCGAGAGAGGAAACACAAGCAGGGGGAGTGGGAGAGGAAGAAGCAGGCTCATAGCGGAGGAGCCTGATGTGGGGCTCGATCCCAGAACGCCGGGATCACGGCTCTAACCGCTGTGCCACCCAGGCGCCCCTGATTTTCTGATTTTTAAACACAGGTAATAAAATAGAGGGCTGACTTGAGGATTAAATTTTATAACATATGCCTTATAACTTCATTACCTATAAGAATCTATATAAATGTTCATTGTATTTTTGGCTCAGGTGACAATAAGAACAGTAAAATTAAAGGCCAGCTGCTTTCTTAAGGGAGAAACAAAAAGGGAGAAGTATTAGGACATTGGGTTTCCACATTTCTAAACATTAAAAGAGCAAATGTTTAATCTGTGAAATTCTTACTTTGAAGTAAGGTTTGATGGTGGTAGAAGCAGCTTGAAACAACCATATGTATGTGCAACAATCCCTGACACTGAAATGGAACTACAGTGACTATAATCAGTGTCAGAAGTAATTCCATCGGTAACTCAGTTTAACCTTGAACATAATGTATAAGTACATAATAAATCTATTAATGACCCACACCCACACCCTCCCACAGATATTCATGTGTTCGCTGTTACAAAAAGAACTGGACCAAATGTTAGCAAGTTAAATTTTTCTATGAGGTTCATATGAAGCTGAAATAGGAAATGAGATACCATTGAAGGAGTTCACAAGGAAAAGATATTTTGCAAAGAGTGTATCCTCGGCGCCATCCAACCTTTTCTGTCTGTGTCCTTGGTAGATCTTGGAGTGTACTATCTACATCTTTTAATCAGATAGGGGCTTTCTCCCTCTCGCTCTTCCCCCACCTTCTGTCTCTCATCCCCACAGTCTTTGGTGGCACGAGCACACTGGAAACCGTTTTGGTCCGGGGCTTGCTCTGGTTAGCTGATCTTGGGCACGCAGGTGATGGCATACATTGATGTTCACCTGGACTTCCGTATGTTTTACTTTGGTCTGTGGTTCCCTGTTTCTTTTATCGACAAGTACTCATTCCAGGATACAATGGAAGCACACTTGGCATTATATTTCATTGCTCTACAGAGGAGCTTTCAGAAGTCTGAATATATTTTAACCATTACAACCAGTTTCATTGTTTTAGGAGAAGTCATTTTTAAAAGTTTATTCTAGATGACTATGTAAATTCTGTAAATAACCCTGCTACGAGGATTGGAATCTAAAGTCTAATAAACCTTTGAAAGGGTTATATAAATATCATTGCTGGAAAATACTTACCAATATGGAATAAGATAAGGAATCACTCCATGGCCACACACTGAAGCCACTGTGACGATGTGGCCATGATTTCTCTTCATCATGGATGGAAGAAGTGCTTTTGTGATCTTAAAGGTCATTGCAGAAAGAAAAAAAATGACTCAGGTGTTAGGTTTCTAAATTAGGTAGTTTTCTTTTTAAGAAAAAATAGCATTTGAGACAACTTTTAAGATGAAATTAAATACGTGTCAAGATTCCATAATTACTTCTATATAAATGACAGATATGAAAAAGATTGAAATGTATTTGTTTAAGTTGGCATTGAGGGCCGTGTACTAAATATCACATGCTAAGAACTCATCTTAATATTTCCCCTTCTTCCCAGGGCACCTGGGTGGCTTGGTCAGTTAAGTGTCTAACTCTTGATTTTGGCTCAGGTCATGATCTCAGGGTCATGAGATTGAGCCCCATGTGGGGTTCCGTGCTCAGTGCAAGGGCTGCTTACAGTTCTTTCTCTCTCTCTCCCCCAGCTTGTGTGTTCCTGTGTGCTCTCTCTCTCCCTCTCTTTAAATAGATAAGTTAAAAAAAAAAGATTTTTTAAATCAATTAAGTTTTTATTTATTTATTTGAGAGAGAGAGAACAGGAGCAGGGTAGGGGGCAGAGGAAGAAGCAGACTCCCCGCTGAGCAGGAAGCTAATTCAAGGCTTGATCCCGGGCCCTTGGGATCGTGACCTGAGCCGAAGGAAGACACTTATCCGACTGAGCCACCCAGGTGCTCCAAAAATAAAATCTTAAAAAAAAGAAAAATATTCCGCCGTCTTCCCTTCAGAAGGAATCAAATATCTCCTTTATGGATATATCATCTGAATAATATCAAGGGAAAAATTCAGTGTTTTCAGAACTGAAAAGACCCCTATGGTAATCTGGTATTGTGTAATTTTTTTTTGGTTTGGGGCTTTATCATTCTAATGAGAAGAATCTTGTGTAACGATATCAAATTTAAAAGCTGAATTTCGTCCTGATCCACAATCAGTATCCATCACGGTTGGATTTAGTACCTCCCTATTTGTAACACTGCGTATTATATATTGATGTGACAGGAAACAAAAAGTCTTTATCTTCAAAAAGCTTTTGCTGTTTTGTGAGAAATATCAATATTTTATGAGAATTTTATAAACACACCCTATGGACCTTATGCAAATTCACAGCCAGAACTGCCAAACCAAGCCACTCCCAAACTTCTGACCCACAGAAATTCTGAAAGGAAAACAAACATTTATTGTTGCTTTCAGCCACTAAATTTTGATATAATTTGTTATGTAGCTATAGATACCTAACACAGGAGGTCTCTATGCAGTTTGGTGGTCATAATCATCAATCCTCATTAGCACGTGTGAGGGGTGGGGGCAGGTGTGAGGACGACACATCTCTTTTTCTTCTCTTCCAGACTCCAGGTTTGCTCTAGGTTCTACACTTAATACTAAGGCGCTGGGAGATTAATCCATATAAATGCTTTTTACAAAGTCATATTTCAGTCTTCTGATAGCCAATTATAAGAGGCCTGTAGAACCATATATCTACGTTTGGACATGGATCTAGGGTTTGTCTGAGTCCCATGCAGAAAAGTTCCTAACCCCTATATACACTGGAGTAGCGATTCATGTTGTCCTTTCAGTTCTAAAATTCCATGGTATGAGGTCACAAGTGAATGTATGTTGTATATATTTCTTCTAAAGCACTGAAAAGATGTGCACTGACAACTCTTAGCAAAGCTCCCCAAATACATTGAGCACTTGGTCCATCCAGGCCATGTTTTGTGTTAGATTCTGGTGGAGAAGACAGACCAACTAGCCTACATTCTGGTGAGTTGTGTCCCTTCAAGCTGTGCCCTTCTGTCAGAGACTCTTCCACTCAAATTAATTTGGTGAGTCTTGATTTGAGGCAAATATAAAGGTGTGAACTTAACTACAACTTCATGTACCTTCAGAGGTGTGAGATACGCACAAACCAGAAATGTTTCTCACACTCACCCAAAAATGTCCTAGGATGTTGACCTCAAAAGTTTTGGTAATCTCTTCATCCTTGCTACTAAGAAGGTCAGCTGGATATATTGTCCCGGCGTTATTCACCAGGATGGTTACATCTCCCACTTCTTTCTTTACCTTTGAAATGGAAAAAACACATTCACTGTTACAGAAACTCAAAGTTTTGGGGGGCGGGGGAAGGAAGGAAGGAAGGAAGGGAGGGAGGGAGGGAGGGAAGAAGGGAGGAAGGAAGGAAGGAAGGAAGGAAGGAAGGAAGGAAGGAAGGAAGGATAGTTTCGGGGCTGATGTCATCCAGGGATTAGATTCTTTATTTCACTTGACGAGATCTCTTAAGAGTTTAGGCAGGAAAGAACTTGAGGCCAGAAAGTGGATGCAAAGGGAACACTGTCATAAAGCTAGGAGAAACTTCTTTTAACATCTAAATTTCATACCCTGTAATTCATAGATTTTTAAAACTTGTCTATAAAGTGAAATTAATATTTGTGTTGATTAACTGATTTATCAGTCCTGACCAAATATGTTTATAGTGCTGAGTAATGTTGGTCCTACCACCTACTAGCCATGTGCCCCCGGACTGGCTAACCCCTCTCAACCTCAGTTTGCTTGTCTATCCGGTGAGGTCAGTAGGGTTATTGTAGAGATTGCAGTCATTTATCAGAGTGTTTGGCTCATTGTATTTGATATCTACTCTTTTAAAAATTGTTATAACTATTAACATCACATTTTCTATAGAAGACTAGCAGCAACATAAATAAAATCCCTTATAAAAAAAGAATTACTGCACAAGTAATAGGACTAAAATGAAATTAGTGAGTGATCCTTTCTCCTGGGGATAAATCTCTTCTCTGTCACTCTGTATCACTGCGAAACTTCTGATCAGAAAGAAACCGACTGATGATATGAAACAATAAGAAGAGACAGAGTTGAGGGAATTCTATGCAAAGAAAAAATACATGCCCTTCCTTCTTCATACAACTTCCTCAGTTCTAATCTAAATCAGGCAGCCAAAAGGCACCTTTACATTTCCCATGTCAATGGATACAAAATGATTTGAAGGAATTTGTATTCTGAAGTCTCACCTGCTTGACGAAGTTATAAATGTCTTCTCGGCTACCGCAGTCCACCACATACGCATGCGCAGTGGCCCCC
Organism: Ursus maritimus; assembly: GCF_017311325.1. Taxonomy (NCBI): domain Eukaryota; kingdom Metazoa; phylum Chordata; class Mammalia; order Carnivora; family Ursidae; genus Ursus; species Ursus maritimus. The sequence goes on along the minus strand of NW_024426996.1, from coordinate 13,563,951 downwards.
AGTTTTCGGCACTCGGCGGCCGTCTCCTCAACACCGTGCTGTCATCGGAAAAGACAAACGCAGAAAGATGTAGGTCAGTTAGGGGACAAGAGTGGGAGAGAAGGAACTGGAGAAGAAATATCTTTAAAGATTAAAATTCATGTCCAAAATGCCCTCCTTGTTTGTACGAAAGCTTCATGAGAGACGCTGCTTGGCTAAGTGCGCAGAGATTTTCCCTGGCTTTTCTGCCAGCGAGCGCTCCGATCAGGCGCGGGTTTTCACTTTGTTTGGCTTCATTCTCAACAGCCATTCTCCGTCAAAGTGGGGAGGGGAGGGAATCCTTCATGTTTTTCTAGCTTTTTATCTCAGGTGAGAGGACTTCTCCGGGAGGCAGTTTTTCTAAAGCAGGCTACTCTCACAGCTAGAGCGTGCTTGAAAGATGTCGCTCTTTGTGGGGCCATGAATGGAGGTGGTTGAGGACACAGAAGAAAACTCAGTTTTTTCATTTAACATATATCTTTGGAGCACCAACCACATAATAGGTAGCAAAGCAATTCTAAACACGTGGTAATTTAAAACTCTATGCCCCTGCCTGTCATAGTTTTCTCGATGGTTCTAATTGAACCCTCTCACAGGGAAGGAGAAAGAGGGATCCTTATTTGAGGAAGACTTTCATAGGGAGACAATGCTACTACTCATGGGGATATAATCTTGTGTGCAAGTGTTCCTGAGGGAAAATGGGGGAGGGCCACTGGATAGAGTCTCGTCTATGTAACAACTTTGCGGATGTAATAACTTTGTAGTAACTTTATAACAACACTAGGACATGGAGATAGAGAAACTTGTTTTCAACCTAAATTCAAAGACCTTTCTTCTAAGGTAAAATTGTCCTGTTTCTAGACCTGCATTTCTGGAAAATTGGAATTCTTTTCAAATTTTGACCTCTATTGATTTTATTGAGATTATAAGATTTTTAAAAAATTACACTTTTTCCTCTCACAGTATATAGACTCTTCACTGTGATGAAGAGGCAAGGGCACCTGAAAGCCCTTTTCTCACACCGGGATGTCAGTAGTGTGGCTGTTGCTTGCGGGCAGTCCCTGAATGGGTGGCAGGTGGGTTCCCTTAGCCAGCGCCACCTGCCTTGGGTCCTTCATATTCCACTACCTCAGGTAAGCCCAGGAGCAGTAGCCTGAAATCCCAAAGAATAGACCCAAACAGAAATTAGGACATGTAGTCACAGAGTCAATGTCCCCTCATAGACTTCTGGGGGTTGCAGAGGAGTAGAGAGGGAGGACAGGAGCTCTTTCACCAATTTAGGCTTTAGCTGGTAGCTTGCTTATTGCCGGATTACAAGAACCACCAAGCATTCTTTTGGCTCTAGATTCACGGTTAGTAGAGAGCATTGGTAACCAGAGCTGTCCTCAGAGGCTTTGACTGAAGAATTAAAAATTTGTCAGGCTTATAACTGAGCTACAGAACTGCAAAAATATAATGCCTTGTCTTTTTGTGAGCAAAATAGTTGCTCTAGCTTCAACTCCAGGTTGCATGGTTTACTCCACTTTTCAGAGTTTTCCTAAAGCAAGTTTAGATCGAGTGAGGGCAAGCTGCTAGTATATTCATTAGGTAAGGCAAAAGAAGCCAGCCATAACAAAAAGGAAGTTGGTACCTTCCACAGGTAAAGGAGATCTGAGTTACATTTGCAGCCTTAGAGTGAATAATTTAATACCTGTAATGTTTAACCATAAAATCCAAAGATTCAAAGAAATCCTGTGAGGTTAGGTGACTCATCCTTCAGGCAGAATCTTAAATAAGTCATTTTTATTCCTTGTCACTGGAACTTTAAAAATGTAATAAGAATGAATCCTTTCCCTCCAACCACACATCTGGAAAGATCCAAAGGTTAGATTTTATCAAGTCTTTTTCATGGATTTATACTTATTTCTATTTTTTTGATGAATGCTTGAGAACACCAGACAACTCAATTTGTAAATTCTTGTCCTCTTCTAAAAAGTGCATTGGAACCTCTTCAAGGCCCAAACTGATGCCAAATCACTTTCATGTATATCAACTCATCTATTAAATGCCTGTGTCTGTTACACAGAAATTTATCAACTTTTCCTTGTATAGTATTCTTTGCTGTCTGGAAAGAACCAGAAAAGAACTACTTTTCTAAGTTCAAGTGACATTTCTTTTTAAAGATTTTACTTTTAAGTAATCTCTGCACCCAACGTGGAACTCTGACTTATAACCCCAAGATTGAGTCACATGCTCTATCAACTGAGCCAGCCAGGTGCCCCCAAGCGACATTTTTGAAAGCTTTAAGAAATAGGGGACAGCTGGACATGATAGCAAAGAACATGGGAGAGCAGTAATATAATGGCAGTTAAGATCTCACTGTGATTTGTGGAAAATCTGATTCTTAAAAAAAAACCAAAAAACAAAAACAAAACACTTCACGGTTTTTTCCAGTCTTAAAATCCGGTAACATTTTTCTATGTGTATTTTCATGGCCTTACCAGAATTCACAAGTTTAGGGGAAAGGACACAAAATTTCAGCTATTTCACTCTTAATCTGAGTAGCTAATATAGCATTTACAAATAATAGTACAAGAAAAATGAGTGCTCAAGACAAACTTAACCCACTGCTTGTGGGTTTTATTTAACACAACTAATATTTACTATGGCTGAGCATTGTTCTAAGCACTTACAATATTTACTTGTTTAATCCGCTTGCTCAGGAGTACACAAACTTTTCTGTAAATTGCCAGAAAGTAAATATTTTAGGATTGTGTGGATATGAGGGGAGGCACTAAGAGGTCCTGTCGTATGTTCTTCTTTGTTTCTTTTTTGGTTTTTGTTTTGACATGCTTTCAATAATGTAAAAAACATTCCTAGCTCAACAGCCTACTCAAGGACCAGGTTTGGCCCGTTAGCTGTAGTTTGCTGACCCCTGTTCTTGCCCATCCTGTGAGGTATTATTTCCTTTTGAAAGATAAGGAAATGATGGGGCGCTTGAGTGGCTCAGTCGGTTAAGCATCTGCCTTCGGCTCAGGTCATGATCTCAGGGTCCTGGGATTGAGTCCCACATTGGGCTCCCTGCTCAGTGGGAGTCTGCTTCTCCCTCTCCTCTTGCCCCCCACCCCACCTCGCTCGTGCTCTCTCTCTCAAATAAATACATAAAATAAGAAAGAAAGAAAGAAAGAAAAAAAAAAAAAAGGGAAGCTTGGAAGTAGCCTGGCTCCGAGTCTGTGTTATCAACCTATACATATCATGGCATAAAAAAATCACTGCTTAGTTCTCAATTATGTTCCCTTTGTCAAACCATCCAAATGCAAATGTAGAATAAGGCACTGGAGAATTTATGAAATGCTGAAAAAGAAAAATAGAAAGGTAAGCAGTTGCTAAGTCAAATAATGTTTACAATATATGTCTTGTGACTTTAAAAGATGGGCAAGTGAGTGCATTACCTTATTAATATCCCACAGAACCAGCTGGCTCTTCCGTTTCGCAAATTCATAGGCAGTCCACCTGCCTATTCCGTGCCCGGCTCCTGTAATGAGAACAACCTCCCCGGCCACAGATTTTCTTCTTCGGGGAAAGAAAACCTTCACCAGTGCCTCCAAGTAGGAGTAGGTGATGGTGAGCAGAAGCTGGAGGATACCCAAGACAATATTCATGGCTCTGCTCTGTACTCTTCTCCGGCTCAGTCCTTGTCTAATGCCAACAGGGAGCCACCCTCCACACAGAGATCCCGGGAAGAGCTGCACTCCAAGTGTGGATGGGACTGGCAGAAGTAAGCCAGGTTTGCTGCAGACTTTGTCCACGTGTTCTAGTAGATTGGAAACACCTGAGTTTGGACGTGATGCAATTCCTACTTAAAGCTTGGCACAGGGACAAAGGAATCCTGGAGAAAGAGCTCTCTGGACTTGCTTACAGAGCAGCAGTTCTGTGCTGTGTTGCACAGTGAAGTTTCACCTCTAGAAATAATTCTGTTTTTTAAAATTTTATTTTCTTTTATTTATTTGAGAGAGAGAACGAGTGGAGGGAGGGGCAGAGGGAGAAGCAGACTGCCCACAGAGCGGGGAGCCCGATGCAGACTGACCCCAGGACTCTGGGACCATGACCTGAGTCGAAGGCAGACATTTAACTGACTGAGCCATCCAGGTGCCCTCTAGAAATAATGCTAGAGATAGTGCATCAGCTAATGGTCTTTTGGTATTCTCTTGGTATCTCTCTGTAAACCATTGTGTGTGTGTGTGTGTGTGTGTGTGTGTGTGTTTAATTGAAGGAAAAGGAGAAAGCAGAGATATTATCTTCAGGAGACTTAAATAAGTATTGGCCAACCAACCTTAGTGTGATTCATTTATTCATGAAATTTCAGCATCCATATTTCAGTGAACTAATTATTTCACAGGAGGTGCCCATTTCCCCCAAAACCTCTTAAGTTTGGAGGAGATTGGAGGTTATATAAAGCAATCAATCCCCTCTGTGATGCTATGGGAATGAGCATTAGATTAGGAGCCAAGTCGCCACTTAAAAGTGGTGTGACTTCCACGTGATCTTAGCCAAAAGGCCGAGAAGTGATAAAAGCAGCGTGACTTCCAACACCCCCAAGGTAGAAACAACTCAGGTGTCCGTGAATGGATGAATGGATAAACAAAATGTAATATATACAAACAAGGCCATATTATTCCTTTTTTTTTTTTTTGTAAGATTTTACTCATTTGTCAGAGAGACTGAGATAGAGCCACAAGCAGGGGGAGCAGCAGGCAGAGGGAGAAGCAGGCTCCCTGATGAGCAAGGAGCCCGACATGGGACTCGATCCCAGGACCCTGGGATCATGACCTGAGCTGAAGGCAGCCACTTAATCGACTGCACCACCCAGGCATCCCATATTATTCCTTTTTAAAAAATGAATGCAATTCTGATACATGCTACAACATGCATGAACCTTACAAACATTATGCTAGGTGAAATGAGGGCCCGAAGGGACAAATATTGCATGACTCCACTTAAATGACCTAAATAAGTCAAATACACAGGGACAGAGACTGGAACCTTGGTTATCAGGAAATACCACCCTTTCTTTGGATTCCATGAAATGAGAAAGTTATAGGATTTATGTACATTACTGTAACCCACTGTTTGTTTAGTCTAACTATAGTAATTTGCCAAGTACAAGTTGAAGAATGTAATCTCTTCAAATAAATATTGTTCCCCTCCTTTCTGGAGAGTTCATTAGTACACTGTCAAAGGTTCTGTGTACTGCCAAACTGATAAAGCGGTATTAGGTAGTCTTAAATGTCTTGTAAATTTCTTGAGGCTCCTAAACCTAGTTTCTTTTTTTTTTTTTTTAAGATCTTATTTATTTATTTGAGAGAGAGAGAGTGAGAGCACAAGCAGGGGGAGAGGGGCAGAGTGAAGCAGGCTCCCCACTGAGCAGGGAGCCTGACGTGGGGATCTAGTCCAGGACCCTGGGATCATGAACTGAACCGAAGGCAGATGCTTAACCGAGTCTCCCAGGCACCCCAAAACCTGATTTCTATCCAGACAAACCCCAAGTTCACATCTTATAGAGGCCTCAGCTTATTTTTTGTTTATGAAACCTGTTGCTTCATCTCTGCATATCAATCCAACTTCTTTCCTTATAGTAGCAAAGAGAGGGTCTTGATCTCTATAGTGTACTTTTCAGTATTTCTTTCCTTGTTCCTCTAATTATTCTTTCCCTATTAATTCCAACTTCTTCCTGCCTACAGGACCTGTCTCTTTTGCTTTCAACTATTTTCTGTTTTCTACCATTGTAAAAATATTCTGTGAAATCTTCTTCCACCCCACCCGTTTGCCATTGCATCGTTCATCTCGTACTATCAAAGTATTACACAATGATTACCTCTGTTTTCTGATTTCTATCCTTGGGAGGATAGAAATCTCTTGCCCCTTTACTCTCTATCTGGTGCAAAGTGCTACAATGGTCCTAAATAGAAGGAGCCATCTGAGCATCACCAGACCTGAAGATGGGGGGAGGGTGTGAGGTGAGCCATAAATGGGACCTAAAGGGTGAGCAGGGCTGGCCATGTGGTGAAGAATGTTCCAGATATAGGAAACCATGTGTAGAGGCACTGGGAGGTGAGAGATCATGGCACATTCAAGGACTAGGAAGGTCCGTCTTGGATAACAGAGTGTGGTGCAGAGAGAAAATAGAGAACATATCAGAAGCTCAGTCACTCAGAGTCTCAGCATCAAGGAGGGCTAGTGAAAGGTTTTGAGCAGGGGACGGCTATCATCAGATTTACAAATACTGCAGGATGGAGAATGCATTAGAAGAAGGGCAAGAATAGATGGAGGGAGACCAGTTGGATGTCTGTTCAGTAACCCTGGCCAGAAATGGTGGTGGCCTGAATGCACATGGTGGCAAAGAGATATTTAGGAGAGGGAATAATAGAATAAATGGGCATTCACTCAATAAATACATATCAAACCCTTTGCAAGTCTTAGCTACTATTCCAGGCATTGGGGATATACCATTGAGCGAAATACATAAAAACAAATCACTTCCCTTAGGAAGCTTTGCTCTAGGGGCAATGTAGACAATAAAGAAGGTAAATAATCAAAATATATAGTATACTCCACAGTAATAAGTATCAAGGAGAAAAATAGAGGACAGAGGAATCTTACAGGGCATGGCCCTGTAGGCAGGGTTGCAATCTTAGATATGGAGTGAGAAGTTCTAAAAAGACTTAAAGGGAAGATAGAGGTAGCCACGTGGCTGTTCTGCAGAAGAGCATTCTGGAGAGGAAGCAGTAAAGTACAACGGTCTTCAGATAGAAACATGTCTGTGGGCTGAGGATCAGCAAGGGGACTGGTATGGCTCGAGAGAACTGAAAGAGTGTGAGGCTAGTGAGAGTTTTATAGGTCAACATAGTTAAGCTATAGTTTTCAACTCTTCAGTGCAACACTAATCTAGATATTGTTGTGAAGTTATTTTGTGGTTAACATTTATAATCAATAGCTTTTAAATAAGACAAAATTATTCTTAATGATGTGGATGGACCTTATCCAATGAGTTGGAAGGCCTTGAAAACAAAACTGAGCTTTCTCTGTGCTATGGACTGAATGTTTGTCTCCCCCCACAAAGTTCCTAGGTTGAAACCTAATCCTCAAAGTAATGGTGTGTGGAGGTGGGGCCTCTGGGATGTGATTAGTTCATGAGCCCTCATAAATGGGATTAGCATTCTTGTAAAAGATCCTGGAGAGCTCCCTTGCCCTTCTGCCATGTGAAGACACAGCAAGAAGACAGGCTGCTTGGCTGTGAACCAGGAGGCAGGCTTTCACCAAGACACTAAATCCTGGTGGCTTGATTTTGGAATTGCCAGCCTCTAGGACTCGGAAGAATAAATTTTGGTTGCTTACAATCCACTTGGTCTTTGGTATTGTGCTGTAACAGCCTGAACTAAGACACCCGGAGCCAGAAGAAATTCTGCCTCAAGACTGTAGCATCAACTTCTGCCCGGGAGTTTCCAGTCTGCCAGCCTCTCCTACAGGTTTCAGAGTTGCTGCCTCCCACAATAATGTGAGCCAATTCCTCAATGCCTTGAAAGATATCTCTCCTCGTATGTATGTATGTATGTATGTATGTATGTATGTATGTATGTATGTATGTATGTATGTATGTATGTATGTATGTATGTATGTATGTATGTATGTATGTATGTATGTATGTATGTATGTATGTATGTATGTATGTATGTATGTATGTATGTATGTATGTATGTATGTATGTATGTATGTATGTATGTATGTATGTATGTATGTATGTATGTATGTATGTATGTATGTATGTATGTATGTATGTATGTATGTATGTATGTATGTATGTATGTATGTATGTATGTATGTATGTATGTATGTATGTATGTATGTATGTATGTATGTATGTATGTATGTATGTATGTATGTATGTATGTATGTATGTATGTATGTATGTATGTATGTATGTATGTATGTATGTATGTATGTATGTATGTATGTATGTATGTATGTATGTATGTATGTATGTATGTATGTATGTATGTATGTATGTATGTATGTATGTATGTATGTATGTATGTATGTATGTATGTATGTATGTATGTATGTATGTATGTATGTATGTATGTATGTATGTATGTATGTATGTATGTATGTATGTATGTATGTATGTATGTATGTATGTATGTATGTATGTATGTATGTATGTATGTATGTATGTAT
>NW_024426996.1:13539363-13555694 GCF_017311325.1 Ursus maritimus | reverse complement strand
AGGCGGAACTTGGCTTAACCTTCAAATTAAAGGAAAATGGATTATGCAATCAAAGAACTTTTCTTTAACATCCAGAACTTTCTCAGATGTGAGTGATGTTCAGTGAGATGAGAATATAAGATCCAACTTATAAATGGGAAAAATAAGCAGGCTTGTTGGATTTCTATTGAAGAAAAATATTTCCAAGACTGTATTAGACATATACAAAGGAAAGAACTTTGGTCCTTGTATCAGAAGGTTCACACTCAGAAAACATAAATCAGAATACTGACTCTTGTGAAATGGAGTAAATGAGTCACATTAGGTAAAGTTCATGGTAAAAGATCTTATTTCGTTTCTAAACAGAAGCGTATTTATTTAATATTTGCTTGTTACCTACAGCAATTCTGTGTAGCAGGCGGTGTTGAAGACATCGTTGAAATTCCCGTAGGGAGCAGGAACCCAGAACCTTAGAGGCTGCAGCCCCGGCTCTGCTGAGAGGTTCCTGAATACTGTGCAGGCTCTCGGCTTTTATTCTCCGCCATCAGGCAATTATGCTGTGGCTCTAGGTCAAAACTTCTAACGTTTTATTTAAGTCTAAACACTTGACCTCTCCAGCAAATTAAGCAGTCTCATCAGTGCCGTGCAGATTAGAAGGATCAATGATATCTGTTTAAGGAAGGGTACACTGTAGATTCTATGATAGATGAGAGAACTTCACAGCAGGTGTTCCTACAATACATTTCTCCCCGCCCATCAACTTCCTTCTTCTGATACAGAGAATCTAAATACAGTTACATTCTACATTCAAGCGGTATCTGTCAAGAATGCAGTCTTCGAAAACATTGTTATATCTGAATAACAGAACTGACATTCTTCTCCACACAGGAGCAATACTGTGGTAGCACTCTATTAGAGTGCCTGGGAATAACTCACAGAATTTATAGATTTACCTAGACCCTGTCCTGTTAGCAGAGATTAACACTAGAAGATGGAGAGTCTCTTATGTCGAAACAAGTCATTTTGAAATACATGTAGTGTTAATTCATTGCTGTAAGTTATACCCATTCAGCTTGCCAAGCGGAACAATGAAGTAGGTAAGGAGAAAACCTTCAGCGAAATCTTCGGTAAGATAACTGAGGCCCCAGATATACTGATAACTTTCCTCTTTTTACAGTAAACATGTTTAGCTCTTAATACTCTTGTCTGAAATTAACATCTGAGTGGGCTCCGGCATTAAGCATTACGAGAAAGAAGTACTACTTCTTGGATGGTATGCTGACAAGATGGGGCTTGGTCCCTTTTCGGGGTGCTAAGCACACGCTAGCACGGTTTGCCATTTAATCCTCCTGCAATTCTGTGTATAGCAGGCGGTGTTGAAGGCATTGTTGAAATTCCCGTAGGGAGCAGGAACCCAGAAGAATCTTAGAGACTGGGACCCCAGCTCTGCTGAGAGGCTCATGAATACTGTAGAGGTTCTGGGCTTTTATTCTCTGCCCTTTAAAAAAAAAAAAAAGTTTGCTCTGATTCGCTAACATCAGGCAATTACTGCTGTGACTCTAGATCTGAATTTTTTTTTTAAGATTTTACTTATTTATTTAACAGAGAGAGAGTGAGAGAGAGAGAGAGAGAACACACAAGCAGGGGGAACGGCAGACAGAGACAAAGGGAGAAGCAGGCTCCCTGCCAAGTGAGGAGCCTGATGTGGGACTCGATCCCAGGACCCTGGCATCATGACCTGAACCAAAGGCAGCCACTTAACCAACTGAGCCACCCAGGCATCCCTAGGCCTGAAAACTTTTAACTGTTGATTTGAGTGAATGAATTCAACTCTAAACCCACTTCTCCACAATTTAGTGGGAAAATTCATCTCAGCCATCGATAGGGCTGCTTCTGAGAATCACACCAAAATCAAAGAGGCTTATGTTGTCTTGGGGTAAACAGGAAAGACTTCTCTAATTATCAACTGTCATGGTATTCTGTGGTCCTAAACTAAGACCTTGATGACAGATGGCTCTTTTGTGGGGTAGAGAAATTCTGACCGTTGGCAAGGAACCAGCCCTCCCTGGACACACCATAAAGTCTGAGCCCTTGCTATCACCCTTGGGGCTCTGCCTGGGATGACTAGGATTCACTGGCCTTTCTTATTCCCTTTGAGAATATTCCCATGCTTGCCTTCAGAAACACTCTTCCCTGTCCCTGTCCCCATGCCACCATTCTCACTTGCCAGAAATCTATTCTTTTTAATGGAAATGATGATTAGAAAGAGTGAGGAATCAGGTCAAGGAAAAGGGTTACAATTGACCCTTAGTACGTCATCAACACCAGCTTGGCTAGTGCGTAAACAGCTAAGAAGGATTTTGCTGTGGGGACAGGGAGCAGTTATTAAGACCTTCCTCTTCCAGGCTTGGTGATAGATTTATTCCCTTGAAGAATTCTGGTGGTAGACATCATTCTTCCCATTTTATAGATGAGGTAGCCTGAAGAGATTCAACAAACTTAACCGAAAATCACACAGCTACTCAGAGGTCAGGCTGAGGATTTGAATGCAACCGCACTGTCGGACAGCCTCAGTGGGATTCTTGGAGAGTCGAACCATCACCCTAAACACCCTGTATCTCCTTTTGCCCAAGCTTTCCTTGGTATTCAAACAATATTCCATAATCAGCCAATGATAATCTCTGATTGAAGCTCTTTCATCTAGGAATTATTTTAAGGTGAAACAAAATGCTGCATGCAGGTGCCCGAGTATTCTACCTGAAAAAAGGCTAGCCTGGACTGACCCAATATCACAACAGTCTCAAGTTTCCTAAAGTTAAAATCCTGAGCCCGAAAATACTGGGATAGTCTGGGCCTGTGCTGGACATCACATCCTTCCAAAATACATAGGAATTTCCACTTGACCATAGAGTCGATCTGACCACTGAAGGTTTTTTTTTTCCTTTTTCTTTTTCATTTCCACTTTTTTTTTTTTTAATTGGTATAGGCATGGCTGGACAATCTTGGGACAAAAGAGATGTGCCTTTTACTTTCATAGTCTTCCCTATAATTACACGTGGCCTAGTACGGCAAAAAGAGCACTGGGCCATCTAATTCAAGCTAGCTGCGCTGGAACCTCTGTTTCAGATTACACAGTCTAATTCAGTCCTTTTACAGATGAGGAACCTCTGTTTCTCATCTGTAAAAGGACTGAATTAGATTGTGTAATCTCCTCTGTTATCTCCAGTTCCAGTTACATAAATCTCTTATAACCAACACATGCAAAACCTAGCATCTTCTGTACACCGTCTGTGTTCCCTAGCAGAGAATGGCATGTCTACCAAGTGTCCAAGGTAAAAACTTAGAATTACTCCTGCCTCCTTCCTTCTGCGCACCTCATCCCTCACCTCTCCAAAACCCTCTAACCTCTGGCACACACATTCAATATTGGTCACCATTCCCACATTTCCAGCCTGAATCTCTCCTCTGAATACCACACACATATAACCCCCTTTTCTTAATGTCTCTGCTGGTGTGACCAGCAGCATTTCACCTAAGATTTATGAAACTGAGCTTTTGATGTTACCCCAAACCTGTTCCAAACCCCATTATTCCAGTTGTTCAGGCCAAAAACTTAGTGTAATCCTTGATTCCTTCCACATTCATTACAAAAGCAATTCTGTTTGCTCTACCTTGAGAATATATCCAGAATTCTGTCACCTCTTATCACCTCCACTGCCACCACCCTGATGCAAGTCACCATCACCTCTTGTTCCCCCAGCATAGCAGCCAGAATGAATCTTTTTTTTTTTTTTTTTTTAAGTAGGCTCTACATCAGCATGGAGTCCAAAGTGGGGCTTGAACTCAGGACCTTGAGATGAAGACCTGAGCTGATATCAGGAGTCGAGCATAACTGAATGTGCCACCTAGGCACCCCCAGAATGAGTCTTTAAAATATGAGATCATGTCATGCTTCAGCTCAAAATCCCCATTACTTCTCACCTAAAATTTAAAGCTAAAGTCCTTACCATGAGCTAGAAGGCCATATGTAATCCAATCTTACTTACCCCTAGCTTCTTACCATATTAGAGTTCTCCAGAGAAATAGAACCAGGAGGAGGTTTTACATACATACATACATACATTTCACATACGCCAGGAGAATATCTTTCAAGGCATTGAGGAATTGGCTCACATTATTGTGGGAGGCAGCAACTCTGAAACCTGTAGGAGAGGCTGGCAGACTGGAAACTCCCGGGCAGAAGTTGATGCTACAGTCTTGAGGCAGAATTTCTTCTGGCTCCGGGTGTCTTAGTTCAGGCTGTTACAGCACAATACCAAAGACCAAGTGGATTGAAAGCAACCAAAATTTATTCTTCCGAGTCCTAGAGGCGCAATTCCAAAATCAAGCCACCAGGATTTAGTGTCTTGGTGAAAGCCTGCCTCCTGGTTCACAAGCCAAGCAGCCTGTCGCTCTTGCTGTGTCTTCACATAGCAGAAGGCGAGGGAGCTCTCCAGGATCTTTTACAAGAATGCTAATCCCATTTATGAGGCTCATGAACTAATCATCCCAGAGGCCCCACCTCCACACACCATTACTTTGAGGATTAGGTTTCAACCTAGGAACTTTGTGGGGGAGACAAACATTCGATCCATAGCACAGAGAAAGCTCAGTTTTGTTTTCAGGCCTTCCAACTCATTGGATAAGGTCCATCCACATCATTAAGAATAATTTTGTCTTTTAAAAGCTATTGATTATAAATGTTAACCACAAATAACTTCACAACAATATCTAGATTAGTGTTGCACTGAAGAGTTGAAAACTATGAAGCCTATGTTGACCTATAAAACTCTCACTAGCCTCACACTCTTTCAGTTCTCTGAGCCATACCAGTCCCCTTGCTGATCCTCAGCCCACAGACATGTTTCTATCTGAAGACCGTTGTACTTTACTGCTTCCTCTCCGAGTGCTCTTCTGCAGAACAGCCACGTGGCTACCTCTATCTTCCCTTTAAGTCTTTTTTAGAACTTCTCACTCCATATCTAAGATTGCAACCCTGCCTACAGGGCCATGCCCTGTAAGATTCCTCTGTCCTCTATTTTTCTCCTTGATACTTATTACTGTGGAGTATACTATATATTTACGTTAGTTTACCTTCTTTATTGTCTACATTGCCCTAGAGCAAAGCTTCCTAAGGAAGTGATTTGTTTTTATGTATTTCGCTCAATGGTATATCCCCAATGCCTGGAATAGTAGCTAAGACTTGCAAAGGGTTTGATATGTATTTGTTGAGTGAATGCCATTTATTCATTTTCCCTCTCCTAAATATCTCTTTGCCACCATGTGCATTCCAGGCCACCATCATTTCTGGCCAGGGTTGCTGTGAACAGACTCCAACTGGTCTCCCTCCATCTATTCTTGCCCTTCTTCTAATGCATTCTCCCATCCGCAGTATTTGTAAATCTGATGATGCCGTCCTACCAAAACCTTTCACTAGCCCTCCTTGATGCTGAGACTCTGGTGACTGAGCTCTCTGATATGTTCTCTATTTTCTCTCTGCACCACACTCTGTTATCCAAGACGGACCTTCTAGTCCTTGAATGTGCCATGATCTCTCACCTCCCAGTGCCTCTACACATGGTTTCCTATATCTGGAACATTTCGCTACCAATGGCCAGCCCTATGCACCCTTTGGTCCCATTTATGGCTCACCTCACACCCTCCCCCATCTTCAGGTCTGAAGTGATCTAGATGGCTCTCCTTCTATTTAGGACCATTGTAGGCACTTTGCACCAGATATAGAGGTAAAGGGGCAAGAGATTTCTATCCTCCCAAGGATAGAAATCAGAAAAACAAGTGGTATATGTGTAATACTTTGATAGTCTGAGATGGAGCGATGCAATGGCAAGCGGGTGGGGTGGAAGAAGATTTCAGGAATATTTTTACAATGGTAGAAAACAGAAAATAGTTGAAAGCAAAGAGACACGGTCAGGCGGAAGAGTTGATTAAGTTAGGGAAGACTAATTAGAAGGAACAAGGAAAGAAGAATACTGAAAAGTACACTATGAGATCAAGACGCCACTCTTTTGCTACTATAAGGAAGAGTTGGATTGATATGCAGAGATGAAGCAACAGGTTTGATAAACAAAAAATAAGCTGAGGCCTCTATAAGATGTGAACTTGGGGTTTGCATTGGATAGAAATCAGGTTTTCAGGGTGCCTGGGAGACTTCGATTAGCGCATCTGCCTTCGGTTCATTCTATGATCCAGGGTCTGGACTAGATCCCCACGTCAGGCTCCTGCTCAGTGGGGAGCCTGCTTCACTACTGCCCTCTCCCCTGCTTGTGCTCTCACTCTCTCTCTCTCAAATAAATAAATAAGATCTTAAAAAAAAAAAAAAAAAAGAAACTAGGTTTAGGAGCCTCAAAGAAATTTACAAGACATTTAAGACTACCTAATACCGCTTTATCAGTTCGGCAGTACACAGAACCTTTGACAGTGTACTAATGAACTCTCAGAAAGGAGGGGAACAATATTTTTTGAAGAGTTACATTCTTTAACTTGTACTTGTGAAATTACTATAGTTAGACTAAACAAACAGTGAGGTTACAGTAATGTACATAAATCCTATAACTTTCTCATTTCATGGAGATCCAAAAGAAAGGGTGGTATTTCCAGTAACCAGGTTCAGTCTCTGTCCCTGATGTTTTGACTTATTTAGGTCATTTAAGTGGAGTCATGCAATATTTGTCCCTTCGGGCCCTCGATCACCTAGCATAATGTTTGTAAGGTTCATGCATGTTGTAGCATGTATCAGAATGCATTCATTTTTAAAAGGAATAATATGGGATGCCTGGGTGGTGCAGTCGATTAAGTGGCTGCCTTCGAGCTCAGATGGTCATGCGGTCCTGGGATCGAGTCCCATGTCGGGCTCCTCTTCATCAGGAGCCTGCTTCTCCCTCTGCCTGCTCTCCCCTGCTTGTGGCTCTATCTCAGTCTCTCTGACAAATGAGTAAATCTTACAAAAAAAAAAAAAGAATAATATGGCCTTGTTTGTATATATTACATTTTGTTTATCCATTCATCCGATTCACGGACACCTGAGTTGTTTCTACCTTGGGGTGTTGGAGTCACGCTGCTTTATCACTTCCGGCCTTTTGGCTAAGATCACGTGGAAGTCACACCACTTTTAAGTGGCGACTTGGCTCCTAAATCTCAATGCTCATTCCTATAGCATCACAGAGGATGATTGCCTTTAGTATATATCCTCAATCTCCTCCAAAGCTTAAGGAGTTTGGAAATGGGCACCTCCTGTGAAATAATTAGTTCACTGAAATATGGATGCTGAAATTTCATGAATAAATGAATCACACTAAGGTTGGTTGGCCAATACTTATTAAGTCTCCTACGAAGATAATATCTCTGCTTTCTCCTTTTCCTTCAATTAAACACACACACACACACACACACACACACACACACACATGGTTTACAGAGGAGATACCAAAGAGAATACCAAAGACCAGTAGCTGATGCACTATCTCTAGCATTATTTCTAGGGCACCTGGATGGCTCCAGTCAGTTAAAATGTCGCCTTCGACTCAGGTCGAGATCCCGAGTCCTGGGGTCAGTCTGCATCGAGCACCACTCATGTGGGACGTCTGCTTCTCCCTCTCCCTCCTCCACTCGATTCTCTCATCAAATAAATAAAGAAAATAAAATTTTAAAAAACAGAATGTATTTCTAGGTGAAACTTCACTGTGCAACTCAGCACAGAACTGCTATGCCTAATGATCAAGAGCTCTTTCTCCAGGATTCCTTTGTCCCTGTGCCAAAGCTTTAAGTAGGAATTCATACGTCTCCAAACTCAGTGTTTCTCAATCTACTAGAACACGTGGACAAAGTCTCAGCAGCAAACCTGGCTTACTCTCCAGTCCCATCCACACTTGGATAGCTCTTCCCGAGGATCTGTGTGGAGGTGGCTCCCTGTTGGCTTAGAGCTAAGGACTGAGCCGGAGAAGAGTACAGAGCAGAGCCATGTATGTCTTGGGTATCCTCAGCTTCTGCTCACCATCACCTACTCCTGCTTGGAGGCACTGGTGAAGGTTTTCTTTCCCGAAGAAGAAATCTGTGGCCGGGGGAGGTTGTTCTCATTACAGGAGCGGGCGACGGAATAGGAGGTGGCTTCTAGTGAATTTACAAGGAAGAGCAGCTGTTCTGTGGGATATTAATAAGTAATGCAAGCCACTTCTGCCCATCTTTTAAAGTCACAGCATATTTGTAAAGCATTATTTGACTTAGCACTCTTCTATTTCTTTTTCACAGCATTCAAACCATTCTCCAGTGCCTTATTCTACATTTGCATTTGGATGGTTTGACAAAGGAGACATAATGAGAACTAAGCAGTGATTTTATGCCATGATATGTATAGGTTGATACTACAGACTCGGAGCCAGGCTGCTTCTGAGCTTCCCTTTTTTTTTTTTTCTTTCTTTCTTTCTTTCTTATTTTATGTATTTATTTGAGAGAGAGAGACACAAGGCGAGGTGGGGTGGGGGCAAGGAAGAGGAGAAGAGCAGACTCCATGAAACAGGGGAACCATGGACTCAATCCCAGGACCCTGAGATCATGACCTGAGCGAAGGCAGATGTATCGACTGACCACTCAAACCCCATCATTTCCTTATCTTTCAAAGGGAAATAATACTCACAGGATAGGCAAGAACAGGGTCAGCAAACT
Source organism: Ursus maritimus (assembly GCF_017311325.1). Taxonomy (NCBI): domain Eukaryota; kingdom Metazoa; phylum Chordata; class Mammalia; order Carnivora; family Ursidae; genus Ursus; species Ursus maritimus. Next base: position 13,546,997 of record NW_024426996.1, on the reverse strand, counting down.
ACAGCCTAACAGGCCAAACCTGGTCCTAAGGTAGGCTGTTGAGCTAGGAATGTTTTTACATTATTGAAAGCATGTCAAAACAAAAACCAAAAAGAAAGAAAGAACACTATGCGATCAGGTTACTCTTGAGTGCCTCCTCATATCCACAAATCCTAAAATATTTCTTTCTGGCAATTTACAGAAAAGTTTGTGTACTCTGAGCAAGCGGATTAAACAAAGTAACTCTTGGCTAAGTGCTTAGAACAATGCTCAGCCATAGTAATATTAGTTGTGTTAGAATAACATGCCGACGTGGTTAAGTTTGTCTTGAGCACTCAGTTTTCTTGTACTATTATTTGTAAATGCTATGCTAGCTACTCAGATTAAGAGTGAAATAGCTGAAATTTTGTAGTCCTTTCCTGCTGAAACTTGTGTGAACTTCTTATGAAACATGCCATAGAAAAATGTTACCGGATTTTAAGACTGGAAAAAACGCGTGAAGTGTTTGTTTTTTGTTTTTTGGTTTTTTTTGAAGAATCAGATTTTCCACAAATCACAGTGAGATCTTAACTGCCATTATATTACTGCTCCTCATGTTTCACTGCTATCATGTGTCCAGCTGTCCCTATTTCTTAAAGCTTTAAAATATAATCCTGGGGGCACCCCAAGGCTCAGTTGATAGAGCATGTGTGACTCAATTGGGGTTATAAGTCAGAGTTCCCGTTGGGTGCAAAGGACTGCAAAATAAAATCTTTAAAAATGTCACTTGAGCTAGAAAATGATTCTTTTCTGGTTCTTTTCAGACAACAAGAATATAACAAGGGGAAAAGTTGATAGAATTCTGCATGTAACAGACACAGGCATTTAATAGATGAGTTGATATACATGAAAGTGATTTGGCATCGAGTTTGGGCCTTGAAGAGTTTCAATGCGACCTTACAGGGATAGAATTTACAAATTGAGTTGTCTGGTGTTCTCCACAAGCATTCATCAAAAAAATAGAAATAAGTATGAAATCCATGAAAAGGGACTGATAAATCTAACCTTTGGATCTTTCAGATGTGTGTTGGAGGGAAAGGATTCATTCTTTTACATTTTTAAAGTTCCAGTGACAAGGAATAAAAATGACTTATTTAGATTCTGCCTGAAGGATGTGTCTCTAACCTGCACGGATTTTGGCTTTGAATCTTTGGATTTTATGGTTCATTATCAGGTATTAAATTATTCACTCTAAAGGCTAAATGTAACAGGTCTCCTTTACCTGTGAAGTACCAACTGCTTTGTTGTAGCTGGCTTCTTTTGCTTACCTAATGAATATACCAGCTTGCCCTCACTCGATCTAAACTTGCTTTTAGGAAAACTCAGAAATTAAGTAGTAAGACCATGCAACCTGGGTTGAAGCTAGAGCAACGTATTTTTGCTCACAAAGACAAGGCATTATATTTTTGCAGTTCCTGTAGCTCAGTTATAAGCCAATACGATAATTTAATTATTCAGTCAAAGCCTCTGAGGACAGCTCTTGGTTACAATGCTCTTTCTGACTAACCTGGTGAATCTAGAGCCAAGGAGTAAGCAAAGCTAAATAACTATCAAGATGAAAAGATGGAGACAAAAGTTTAAGTCTGATCTGTTTATTGTTGCCATTGTGGGTACATTCTCCTAATTCTCTGCCTCAAATCCCAATGATGTCTTTATACCTGCAACACGAGTCGATCTCTGGTTTCCTTGAGCTAAAATGTCTGGCTTTGGAATGTGAGGCATCTTTCAGGAAACAGAGTGGTAATGTGTAAGATGAAATGTTTGAGTAATATTTCTTACATCATATGAAACTGTGAAATGCCACTAGATACAGTCCTTCAGTGTATTTAGAGAGCCTGAAGGTTTTTCTTTTATAGAAAATAGAAAAGGAAACGTGCAATAAAATTTAAGTGCAATTCGAAATAAAAATATATCTTACACATTTATAGTACAAATTTTGGAAAGACTTCACAAGCCACAAAATCTTAGAAATTATTATAAAATTATTTCTATTCCTTTTCTCCATTTTCTATAAGGTCAATTCCTAAGATATTCCCCTCTTTGTATTGTATGAAATTAGCTTTCTGCTAAGGGACAAGTGATAATAAATGAGGACTGCCAGGGCCTCAAAAGATGACATTGAAGAAAGAAAGATAATGAGGAAAGCAGAAGTCTAAATATTAAAGTTCTGATTAGTATTAGATGAAATTGACTTAACCCTGGTATATCAGTTCTATTTATTTATAGCTAATGTATGAAGAAGAATTTAAGTTACACTACTTAAACATAATAATGTTTTGGAAAGCAGGTATTTTTGAAGATATGTATTTACGTCAACTAAACGTGGAATGTAATCCATGTAGGATTTATTGTCCTTTAGTTTTATATCCAATAACTGCATCAAACCTAATATCGATCTTTCGTTTTAAAAATGCCAGGAAACGCTCAGGAAGGATCCTAAAAAAAAGATACATGAAAATAATTAGGAAATTAATATTAAGTGCATTTATAAAATATCTTTTAAAACGCTTACATTTCTCATATATCATCCTTTTTTGCATAAGAAAAAGAGCTTTTTAATTTATATTCTATGTATGAGGCAGCTGTACTTAGTGTATAAATCATATGCTGGAATACAGTCACACAGCCCTGCGATACAATGAGAGGAAGGGAGAACAGGCACAAACAAGATGGAAACTATTTTGTTGGACTTTCTCTTTTCCTTTCTCTTTCTTTTTTCTTTCTTTCTCTCTTTCCTTTAAGAATAAGGAAGTTTTTTGGATATTTCTTTAAAAAACAGACTTTAGCCTTATTGTCCTAGTCCCCACTTAATAATGGGTATTTGTAAAGTCTCCCCATTATAATGCTGTTTTCTCATCCACAGCTGGCTATGGAAATGTCTGCAGGATGGATCTTTCCATCCTACCGTCTACAGAGAGCCTCGGATGAGTATGTGCTATAATCCTTGTCTAAAAACTAAAGACGTGATTTGTCTCTTACTTCCCTGCACTATTTTCTAATGCATGTAAGTGCTGCTGTGACAGCAAACAAAAAAAATTCATAGCAACTTCTTGTCATCAGTAGTTTCTCAATCAGTAGAGATACTACATATCTATAATCTGTGATTTGGGTGTATCCTTTATCATGTATTATTTTAAACAAGATCAGTCTTTTTTTTTAAGGGTCAGTTAGATAAACAAGATTAGTTTTAAGATTAGGAGATTTAACTCTGAGTCACTACTATGTGTTCTTTCCAATTAAATCCATTTCATTGTCAAAAGGAAAAGGAAGGAGGCTTCACCTCCTTTAGGGTAGGAGTGACTTGAAATATTTAGTTTTTGAACTAGATACACGCCTGTGTTTCTCAGAGGATCTAAGAGAGGAGGTATCTAGAACTGCAGAGTTGAGAGGCTAAAGGCTTTTAAAACAAGAAACATGACATGGGAAAGGAAGTGAGAACAGAAACTAATTTTATACTTTATAATCTAAAATATTATTTAAAATGTTCCACTGAGAGACCGAGGAGACAGAACTGCTAAATGAAAATGCAGATAAAGCACTTGGTTTTGAGCATAATGCTGAATAAGTTATTTAACTTTTGAGTTTAAACTCCTCACTTGAAAATGGAAAAATTAACATCTACTCCATCGCGTTCTTGTGAAGAATCAATGTGTTAATATAAAATGCTTTAAACACTTTATTTTGTACATGGTGGACACATAGTAGGTCTAATTTTTTTCCTCTCCACCCTATATGGGCAGACCTCAGAGATACTGCAGGTTTGGTGCCGAACAGCTGCAATAAAGCGAGTCCAGTGAAATTTTTGGTGTCCCAGTGCATATAAAGATTATGTTTACACTATACCGTAGTCTCTTAAGTGTGCAATAGCATTATGTCTAAAAAAATTTTTATAGACCGTAATTAAAAGACACTTTATTGCTAAAACATGCTAACCAACATCTGAGCTTTCAGGGAGTTGTAATCAGCGATCACAGATCACCGTAACAAATTGTGAAAAAGTGTGAAACAGTGCAAGAGTTATCGGCATGTGACAGAGACATGAAGTCAGAAAACGGTGCTGGAAAAATGACACTGACAGGGTTGCTTGATACAGGGTTACCACAAACCTTCAGTTTGTAAAAACACAGTATCTGAGAGTACAGTGAGGTGAAGGGTAATAGAATGAAGAATGCTGGTACTTAAGAATATGGAGGAATTCACCACATTCCGATGAGACTGAGAATCTAAACAGAATATGTAAGTTGGTGTAACTACAGTTGAACCTTGCACAACACACATATATCTTTTGACTCTCCAAAAACTTAACTACTAAAAGCCTACTGTTGACTAGAAGCCTTACTGACCACCTAAACAATCAACATGTGTTTTACATGTTATATGTATTATACGCTATATTCTTCCCCCCCATACTATAGTCTTACAGTAAACTAGAGAAAATAAAATGTTATTAAGAAAATCATAAGGAAGAGAAAATACATTTATAGTACTGTATTGTATCAAAAAAAAAATCCACCTCTAAATACATCTGACCAGATAGCATTAAAATAAGGCCTGGTAGGGGCACCTGGGTGGCTCAGTTGTTAAGCGTCTGCCTTTGGCTCAGGGCGTGATCCCGGAGTTCTGGGATCGAGCCCCATGTCAGGCTCTTGCGCTGGAAGCCTGCTTCTTCCTCTCCCACTCCCCCTGCTTGTGTTCCCTCTCTTGCTGGCTGTCTCTATCTCTGTCAAATAAATAAATAAAATCTTTTAAAAAATAATAAAAAAATAAAATAAAATAAGGCCTGGCAACTGAGCACCAAACATTCACAGTCAGAGAAAAATCGGCAATGCTAATAATAGCGTTACTTATAATAATAATAATAGCTGTATATAACATTTATTGAGTATTTATAGTATACTAAATAATTTAAGTGTGCCATTTTATTTATACCTCACAGTCCTATAATGTCTACCTGTCTCCATGTGACAGATATTTAAAATTACCTTCCCAAGCGATCTTGATACCCCACCATGTTGCAGAAACCTGACTGCAGGGACAGAGAACAAGAGGCAGGCTGGCTGGCTGGCTGGCTTCCTTCCTTCCTTCCCTCTTTTAACCTAAGCCACCTCTTCACATTCCCCTCATGACCTGGACCAGCCTCACTGCTACACGGTGTTCCCGTACGAGTAATGAGGCAATGTGTTATGGGGAAGGCGGTTAAGCCAGCGGTTCCCAATCTTGGCTGTACATCAGAATCACTTGGAAAGTTGTCTCTCTCAGAGACCGGCCCACATCCAGGCCAATTACATCAGTCGTGGGGAGTAGGTCCCAGGCGTTAGTATTTTGAAAACTCCCAAGTGAATGCCAATGTGACTAAAGCTGAGAGCTAGTGCCCTAAAGAAATGCTTCTCAAATTTGAATATGCATTCAAATCACCTGTGGATGCTACAAGAATGCAAATTCTGATTCAGGACATCAAGAGATTCTGTTTTTCTAACACACTCCCAGGTGATGCTGATGCCACTGGTCCATACAAGTAGTCAGGCTCAAGGATCTCTAAAATTCTACAGGGTTATTTAACAGTTCCTATGCTTCAGTATGATTTTACACAAAATAAGAGCCCGATGATTATCTTTGCATATTTAGATGAATATCTAAAACCTTACAATGGTCTCCTCCAATATCTAGTTCCATGATTCCATTATGTAATGATGCTTACAAGCTATCCTTCTTGGGATGCCAGAGTGGCTCAGTCAGTTAAGCGTCTGCCTCCGACTCAGGTCATGATCCCAGGGTCCTGGGATGGAGTCCCGCATCGGGCTCCTTGCTCAGTGCAGAGCCTGCTTCTCCCTCTCTCTCTGCTGCTCCCCCTGCTTGTGCTCTCTCCCTCTCTCTCGCTCTCTGACAAATAAATAAATAAAATCTTTAAAAAAAAAACAACTATCCTTCTTCATAGTCATTCATCTGTGAGATAAGACTTTCAGAAATATACATCTTTCTTTCTCTAAAAAGAAAACTTAAAAACTTGTGGAAATTATTCAGTTCATTAACCCCATTGCTATACAAACGCTGCATCAAGGATTAACAAATGTGGTTTTAAAAACTGATGGATTGTTGAAGCCTATCTTTTTTATACCTTAATTCCATTTAATTGTACTTTACCAAATGTCTCGTTTTAAATCTGAGTAAAAAGATGTAATACATAAATATTTATCATGCTGATAAACGTAAATATCACTTACTTTTCCACCACTGTTAAAAAGCTTATACAAGATGGAATAAAAATCATTTTCTGCTCAGTCAGGATCCCATTCACCAGCTTGTCTACCACTTCCTCCGGTTCCAGGGTGGGTCCCAAACTGAAATCAGAAGTAGTCTTCAGCAACCAAACACTTCACGGAAGCTTTGGCTTTAGTGAGGCGCTAAACAAAGAAGCTAAATTACCGTAGTCAGCACAACATCACGGACTTGCAGTACCTGGCCCATTGTAAGTGCTCAAAAATAGTAGCTGCTGTAGCATGAATAATAGCCACGACCACTTATTTAGTGCTTATCACGTACTGTGCACTGTGCTAAACACGCCCCACAGGCCATCACACGGAAGTTTTGCAACAGCCTGTGACGGAGAGACTACAGTCCTAATTGTGCAAATGAGAATTATAGAAGTAGCCAGAACTCAAAAATAATTGAGTTAGATTAGGACTGACAAACTCACTTTTAAATCTTTAGAAGTCTTGGGGAGCCTAGGTGGCCAGTCCATTGAGCTCAGTCAATTGAGCTCAGATCATGGTCCCAGAGTCCTGGGATCAAGCCCCACATCAGGACGTCCTGCTTAGTGGGGAGTCTGCTTCTCCGTCTCTCTCTGTCCCTCCCCCTGCTTGTGCTCTCCTTCTCTCTCGCTCTCTCTCAAATAAATAAATAAATAGAATCTTGAAAAAAATCTTTAGAGGTGTTGGGGAAAAAGACAAGTACCGTTATACAAGTTTTATTATATACTAAGACTCTTTAGCGAACAATTTCTAAAGAATCAGAGAAAATTAAAGTATAAAAATGTCTCCAGTGCCTAGTATCCAAAATCTATAAAGAACTTAACAACACCCAAGGAACAAATAATCCAATCAAGAAATGGGCAGAAGACATGAACAGACATTTCTGCAAAGAAGACAACCAAATGGACAACAGACACATGGAAAAGTGCTCAATATCACTCAATATCACTTGGCATCAGGGAAATACAAATCAAAACCACAATGCGATACCACCTCACACCAGTCAGAATGGCTAAAATGAACAAGTCAGGAAACGACAGATGTTGGTGAGGATGTGGAGAAAGGGGAACCCTCTTACACTGTTGGTAGGAATGCAAGCTGGTGCAGCCACTCTGGAAAACAGTCTGGAGGTTCCTCAAAAAGTTGAAAATAGAACTACCCTACGACCCAGCAATTGCACTACTGGGTATTTACCCCAAAGATACAAATGTAGTGATCTGAAGGGGCACCTGCACCCCCATCTTTATAGCAGCTATGTCCACGATAGCCAAACTATGGAAAGAGCCCAGATGTCCATCTATAGGTGAATGGATAAAGAAGATGGTGTGTGTGTGTGTGTGTGTGTGTGTGTGTGTGTGTGTGTGTGTG